>NC_141053.1:25676576-25974076 GCF_041138505.1 Cibotium barometz | reverse complement strand
ATTTCCACTTCCCTTTTCAACAGCTTTCACTCTTTTGTTGACCAGTCCTAGGAGTTTGTTCTCTGCTTGGAATCTTGTTTGAGATAGTGTAGTGCCAAGGAATTCCACCCATTTCCTGGCTACTTGATTAATATCCCTAGTTCCTACACATTCTCATTCCTAATCTAACCCACCACTTCCCTATTTCCTTTTTCTTCAGCTAACTTAAAAAGGTACCTATCAAGTTTCTTCTTATTACTGTAGGATTTCCATCTAGTGCCTTTTTCTTTGTCACAAGCTAGTTTTTCATCTCTCCTTTAAGGAATTTCTGACATCTAATGTTTAAATCAACCTCCACCTGAGTTAGTTTCCTAGTTTGTTTTTTCTTCTACAGGAGCTCCAACTGCTCACTTCATCTCCTCCTCTCTTGCCTTTTCTCAAGATTAAGCTATTAATTTGCTCACTCTCTTAATGATACCTTGCATTTCGTTAGTAGAAGATCTCCATGGTCCCTCCCTACCCCTTTTCCTTCTCAGTCTGCCACACAATGGCTTCGTTGTACAGCTAATAAATAGATCATCTTTGAGCAAGAGGTTATTTACCCTCAATTTCCTTGTAGGAAAGTGCTTAAGTTTGTCCTTCTGCTAATCAATCACATGCCATCCCCATTTCAAAGGCATGTGAAAAGATAGAGTTGAGCAAGGATCAATTTCCACCTTCAAAGTGTGGGGAATCCAAGAGGCTTGTTGGCTAAAAAAACCTGTCAATTCTAGAAGAGGAACCAAAGTATTGAAGACTAAAAAATGTGTGACCCGGTTTAGACCCCCAGCTACCCAGTTTCCATCCACCATCAACCCCAACCCTAGCTTCCCCCTTAGACTTTCACATTTCCTTTTTTCTTGTCCCAATAGAATGGTATTCCCCCCATATCTATCTAGTTGTCTTTCCACCATATTAAAATCTCCCAGAAGGATACAAGGACATTGAATATCCAATTTGTCAATCCATTCCCACATCTCACCTCTCACTTTATAATTATGAGCCCCATATATATCGACCAACCGACATCCTCTCCCCATCTACTTGGACCTCAACTACCAAAATCCTACCATTCAGATGATTTGTTATAATGCATGCATTCAAATTCTTTTTAATAATAGTCAATACCCCACTATAGCCTAAGCCCACCCCTCCATACAAAACCATCGAGTCCCCAACCCTATCCCTCCTACTATAGGTCTTTTCTGGCCAAAAAGATTATCCTCTTGAATAGTCGTTAATCAACAACCCCCATTCCTTGACTAAACCCCAAAAAGTAGCATTATTTCTCTTATCTCTAAGCCCCTTCACATTCCAAGTACAACCTCTAAAATCCTTGCCCCAATTGATCATAAGGCAGTCTTTGGGGCCATATCCACCTCCTCTTCCCCTTTCACCTTAGAGGGTCCGTGCTGAATTTTTTCTCCATGCACTTTCCACTTGCCAGTTAAATTTCCCCCCATAGAGGAAGTTTCACTGTCATCTTCTCCTAAAGGACTAAAAGGATTCGAGTATAGCAAAGGGCTTGAGTTATCTTGAGACTTGCTACCCCCAATTGCTTTAGATCTAGGCCTGCTTTGAGTCTTCATGGCTTCATTTTTGAATTACCTAAAGCTACCTTTCCCCTTTACTTTATCAACCATTTTAGTCCAACCTCCTTCCACTTGCCTCCCTCCTTTAAGTTATAGAGTTTCCTTCACTTTCCCTTCATTCCTCTCATTCCCATAATTATCCCTATCCTTCCTCTCCTCACAGCCAACTTTTGTATGCTTCACTTCCTCACAGTTTTTGGCTATATGCCCAACGCCACCACACTCGAAGCATGCTCTAAGGAATATGCCAAACTTCAGATTCAGTTCCATCTTCCTAGGCTCCCCCAACTCCACTTCCAAGGTTCTAGGGGTCTCAACCAAAGTGTTCCACGTGATGCATACTCTATTCGATTGACGGGTACTATCCTCTTCCTTCGAGATATATAGGACATGGCCAAGAGCATTGGCTTGCTCTCCAAGCATCGGCCTTAACCAAGGAGCTAGACCTAAGATCTCCACCCAAACAGGGCAGGCCTCTTGTTTGCGGGTTCTTATTCACATCAATATAGGATCAAAGGGTAGTGCATGCACCAATTTTTGTCCCATGAATAAAGGAGCTCTTGTAAAGAGATCAAAAATATATTGACCTTTTTGTAAACAGAACGTTAAAAAAACCTTTGCCAAGTTAAAATATCTACGAAACCACCTTCTCATGAGAAATATCCTCCTGTAACCATTTCCCTAGGTCTACCCTATTTGACGGCCTCCTAGGGCAAAATAGATTGGCACTACAGATTAAGAAAAGACCAACCTGTCTCCTAACTAGTTGAGTGGAGACTTGCACATACCCTACTCAGATCAACCAACCTCCTCTACATTGTCTCGGCATTCAACCTCGTTGATATCCAGTCGTCCGGGTGTAGTTTCTTTGCATCCCTCTCCTTGCCTTCAGCCTCACAAGCACACTTCATAACATCATCAAGCTTCCAATCACGGTTTCCCTCTCCAATACCTTGAGCCCAGGCATCATCCATCGCTCAGGCGAGCCCGCCTACATGCATAAGAGGTTTGGCGGCGGCCACCCACCAACACACGGAAGCATGCAAAATCACGTGCTATAATAACTTCCCCTGAACTCCACTCTGCTTTCCTTTAAGATTCTAAAAAACCCAATGTACCGTTATTAGAGGCTAACTAAAAAAACTTCCAAAATGAGTGAGAAGATTTTCGTAAATCCAATGTCACCTTAAAGGCTTCACTTTCAAAGTAACGATGTCCAAGGTCACATATTGTAGTCACTAGAGTCCAGCCATGTGTGCTCGCAACCAAAGAAAGAGTCGAGCTATGTGCTAACATAAGTGGTCTCTCTCTCCAAAGGCTCCTAGTGGTCAAAGATAAGCCTCATAAAACACTCAATGGGCATGGGAACCCTAATAGCATCCTGAGGGCCATAACCACCATAATTAAACTCTTGAAACGAAACTAAAAGGAAGCGCTTAAAAGAAATTTGGTAGAAAATAAAAGGAAGCACTTAAAAGAAAATAAAAGGAAGCGCTTAAAAGAAATTTGGTAGAAGGTGTGGCAATGTGTGTCGCTATCATTTTATGGTAGCCTTAAGCCATTAGCTTTAGTGCAAGGCAACAAATGTGATAGCAGGGGAGCCATATGATATACTATGCTGGCAATTGGGTAAAACGTATGATAGTGTGTCTAGCTAAAATTTCATGGTAGTCTTAAGTCTTAAGCCATTTGTGAGTTTCCGATCGAGACCTAGCACTTGTGTGGTTCCAAACCACCTAGACAGGGGAGACACAACTAATGCAATTGTGCCCAACATGATAAGCCAACACTAGCGTCTTGTGCCATCGATCTGCCTAAGCTAAGGGAGTTAGTCACATAACACATAGGTTAGCTCCTACATTTGATGAGATTTTTGATGTGGCTCCAAATTCTGTTTCCAAATAGGAGTCACATTCGGACAGGAATGACATTGGACCCATATTCCAGTTAGAAGACATAGCTAGACAGAAAGTATTAACAGAATCTAGTAATCAAATAGAATTTCACAGTACAGAGAATGGAGAGTTACACCAACAACCACTGTATCATTGTATCATCATAGTGTAAGCCTAGCACCGGGTACAACACAATAGCGACCCACAGATCAGCCTCTCTACCCCCTTCTCTCTCCCGTATCTTGGATAGTTCCCCTTTTCCCTTTTACATTTGCTCGAGTATTACCCGTTGGCAAGATTCAGTTACAAAAGTTTTGCCCAATAGATATACTAAGTGGCAAGGCTGGGCGCCGGTCTTGCCGATGGTTGGATAACCCTCAACACCGTTACCTTTAGTGCAAGGCAGACTAGCATAGTACATAGAGGAGCCATATGCTACACAATGCTGTCAAATAATATCCTTTAACCTTATAGGTGCAGCCACACCACATGGTTGAGATGATTATGCATGATTAATGTTGGGCTAGTGGTAGTGGAAATATGTTTTGCACACATGAGATGTCACTCTAGAGAGTCCTTGAAGCTACTACATGTTAGAAATCACACCAAAAGGAATTCATTGATGCCAACCAAGCAAGACTTTACAACTGCTACTAAAGCAAAGGAAAGGCACCATGCAAGCATAGTCATCTTACCGGATACAACCACATCTGGGTGGAAAAGTAATGGTGAGACGGAAGAGGAATGGCATGAAGCCAAGAAAGGGACACGTATGTTGGTAGGTAACCAACATAGAGTTTGTGGATTATGCACATAACAAACATTAATAGAAGGAAGAGCAATGGCATGAAGCCAAGAAAGGGACACGTATGTTGGCAGGTAACCAACATAGAGTTTGTGGATTATGCACATAACAAACATTAATAGAAGGAAGAGCAATGGCATGAAGCCAAGAAAGGGACATGTATGTTGGCAGGTAACCAACATAGAGTTTGTGGATTATGCACATAACAAACATTTATAGAAGGAAGAGCAATGGCATGAAGCCAAGAAAGGGACACGTATGTTGGCGGGTAATTAACATAGAGTTTATGGATTATGCACATAACAAGCATTAATAGAAGGAAGACCAATGACATGAATACAAGAAAGGGACACATATATTACACATAGAACAAACATTAATAGAAGGAAGAGCAAGGGCATGATGCCAAGAAAGGGACACATATGTTGCTAGGTAAACCACATAGAGTTTGTGGATTATGCATAGAACAAACATACTGAAGTAAATAATAGAAAAGACATTAACACACAATAATGCAAAGCTTTATGACTCAATCATAACTATACTCTTTCATTCTTACATTCTCTTACATTGTAAGTGCTTAGCGCATAGTCATATATATCAGTAATGCAAAGTTTTATGATTGAATTGTAACTATACTCTTTCATTCTTACATTCTCTTACTACATTGTAGGACCTTAGCACACAGTCAAATATATCAGTTAAAAACATACGATTCAGAGCATTTTCTTGGTATTGAAAATAATGATTGGTATCCTTAGATTCTTAAACTACTTATTCCTAAGCTATTCTAAGAATATGATTAACTATTAGTATTTTCAATGTTACCTAAGTTAACTCTAAGATAATAGCTGGAACACCATGTGAGTTGTCTAAGATTGGCCCCCACATAGTTGTGTGAGTCATCAGCAAGGTAAGAAATAACATAGCCAAAAACTTCATGTTTGCTACAACAATACCCTGTAAAACCATGTTGTAATTTCCATTTTGATCTCGCCATGCTTCATTACTCACATCATCAGGCAGGTTCATTTTGATATGAATGCAATCTATGGAACCATAGCAGTTTGGGAAGCCATGAAGTGCCTAAAACCCATCTTCAATCTTTGTGAGCTCTCCCTGGGTGCGGGGCCATTGTAACGTGTTCTGCTTATTAATGGGGAGAATAAACTCCTTTAGAAAATAAGACACTGTGGATCCCCCACATAGCCAACTGCCTCTATGCCTGGTTGTTGCCTAATGCAAGGATTATAATCACAATTGCAACTTTCTTTTCCACACTGAAAAGGCGGCCTGGAAATGAACTAAATCGAGCTGGAATTTGTCCTTGTTGAAGGTCTTCATGCACCAAGTTGCAAATTATGGTGAATAACATGAGAGACAACTTGAAAATTTCACACCATTGTTCATCATCAACATGAGAGTGGAATGTACAAAATGATTCCACCAACGGATGGATGATCTTGGCTTGATGTACCATTGAATGTGCTCAACGTCATTTTGAATCATGTATCGAGGCTGATTTTGAATCATGTATTGAGGCTGATTTTGAATCATGTATCGAGGCTGATTTTGAACACCTGATGTTGCCCATAACAGAGGAAGTATAGGCAAGACGAGCTAGTGCATGGTGTAATTATGTATTGAGGCTGATTTTGAATACATAATGTTGCCCATAACAGAGGAAGTATAGGCAAGACGAGCTAGTGCATGGTGTAATTATCCTCTTCCATCAATGCTACTGATGTGCTATTTCTGTTGAGTATTTCCCAAACATGTATTGCAGACAAAAGGGAAGGCATACTCATGAAGATAGCTTCTCCTTGTGCATGGTCCATGTAGTCTAGAAAGTACGAATGTAGAAAAAGATTCTAAAGAAATGTAGACGAAGGGCATATATCAAATCCAAATTGTTGTTATGTGTCTATGTTGCAGAGGATGTATGGCATGAAAGATGGGGAGTGGAGGGTATTTCTCTATGGAAAGTGGAGGGAAAGGGAAATACTGATGTGTGGATGGAAATTTTAAAAGACACATGAATGTAGAAATTAAAGCTCTGACGCTGGTGAAGTGGCAGTTGGAAGTAGGTGAAAAGAGAGTTGGTAACACCCGTCCATAGGTGGGGCACTTGCATAATATTCTGGAGTCGTCAGTTGTTTCTGATTTTTTAGATGCCCTATATGTAGTGCTCGAAAAAAACTAAGTTCTCAGAGATTGGAAAACTTTCATATATAAAATTAAGAAATTATCAATGAAGAGTTTTTTTTTATAAATTTTGAAGGTATTTGTACTATATTCCCTCAAAGTTTGCAAGTATTGGCACCTTCAAGCTATAAATTTGTAGGTATTTTTTAAAATTTGAAGGTGATATTACATTACAACCCAGTTTTTTTCGAGCACTGCAGGCTATATGCCAATAGTGGGACATAGCTCTAAATGTGCAACACACGTTTTCTTATTTCTCTTTCCAACACCTTGACCAAGTTGGCCAGCTCTTTTATGCGCATAGATGACTGCATATGTGCGCATTTGCCTTGGAGCTACGCACTTGAGTCTGGGTGGATTTTGAATCGTCTCTTCATTGAACTTTTGTTGCTCAAATCATTTTAGCTTGGCTTTCCTCAAGTTACGGGTTTACTAGTGTCAAAGCTAGAATTTCATCTGTGAGGCCTCTCACCCTTTTCTTTAAATGATGGCCTACTCTCTCTCAACATAGATATACTAATAGGCAGCTTGAATAAAGTGTGTATTAATCTCTTGAGGATATACTAATAGGCAGCTTGAATAAAGTCTGTATTAATAGGCAGCTTGAATAAAGTCTGTATTAATAGGCAGCTTGAATAAAGTCTATATCTATCTCTTGAGGATAAAATATGATCCAGAAACCGCGGCTATGATTATTTCCTTATGTTGATCGGTTTCCTTCTCTTTACTTGCTATATAGAGCTGCTTTCTTTGTAGGTAGGCTTACCTTCTTTGTTTCTTTTTATATAGTAGCTGATTTCTCTCTTTTGTGGCCTTTTTTTCTTTAGCAAAAAAAGGCCTACCTTCTTTGTTTCTTTTTCTATAGTAGCTGCTTTAGCCTTGGCACTACCCATCTTCACCTTCTTGACAAATTGTTGTTGCTCCTTTTGTCCAGATACAATAGTTTTTGGAGATACTGTGTTTGTTTGGAGGAATACCCTGGTATTGCAAATGTAGATAAGGAGCTATTTTTGTTTTGCCAGAAGTGGGGTCCTTAGCTCTACCACAGTTATGAAGAAGAGTAGCCCATGAGACTTCTTCCCCTTTGTTTACTAGCATAAAACCCTCCATAGCCTTCTTGGACATTTATGGATGAGCATGAGCATCTATGTTAAAATCTCAAAATGTAGCATGTTCACCAGATTAGAGTAATTGCTCTTTGTGGTGCTTCCCTTAGACCCAAAAAATGTCTCCATATCTTCCTTAGAAGTAGAAGGGATCTCTATAGCTCCTTCAATGGTTGGCTACATATACAGGTCCTAGCCAGTCTTTAATGCCCCATTCTTTTGCAAAGTTGTTCTACCACAGGGGAATCACAGTTGCCTATGGAGGGAGGAAAAATGTAGGGGTGATTCCACCCAGTTTATTATGTCAGTCAGATGTTACCCAATTTATTATGTCAGGCAGATGTTGTCTAGTGAGGAGTGCAACTGCTCCACCAAAGAGAGAGAAGCTGTTGGAAAAAATTATCTAGTGAATAAATTCTAAAATTACGTTCTAGGTAACCATTTTACATTTTATGTGGATCAACTATTTTTGGTTAATAAAGCAAAGTTGACTTGCTGCTTTTGTTGCAAGAATTTGATTTTTTCATTTGACATACACTCAAGTAATCAGCCTCATGTAGTTGAATATTTTTTAATATTGAATTGACATAGGCAAATCACCGGATGGGGTTCTGGATCAATTTCCATATGAAGATTTATTTAAAGTATCCATACCCTTGGATTGCATGAGATGTTTTTCCTTTACTAAGGGACTTTTTCCAAAAGGCATGAACCAAGACCACCCGAAGCTAGCACTCCTAAGAAAAACTTTTATGGCGGTTGTTGTATAAAATGGAGATTCTTTGTGGCATGTATAGCACCATGAGCAATGGGATATACTATTGATGGAAGCTCAAAAAAAGGAACATGAAGGACATTTTTCAAGGAAAATCACACACTGTGATGAAAGGTATTTCTCAGGCCTTTATAGTGGCTTCATACAAAATAGAGATTCTTCGTGAAGCACCATGAGCAACAAGCTGTACTGATGTAAGATCATCAAAAAAGGAATCATTTGAGGACATTTTTAAGAGATTTATAGGCCGGAAGGTATTTCTCATAGGTAGATTATGTTGGCCCATAGTCTTAAAGGATGCATGGAAATTTGCTAGAGAGTGTGATGTTTGTTTAAAGATTGGGTTAGTCAAATGCAATAGAGACCAAATGCCAAATGCAATCAAGATTGGGTCAACGAAATGCAATAGAGACCGAATGCCATTACCTCAGTGGAGCACATCTTACAGGGGCTAGAAGGTATTTCTCAGGTTGTATTATGGTGGCGCACAGTCTAAAAGGATGCATGGAAATTTGTTCGAGTGTGATTTTTGTAAAAGGTTGGGTTAACCAAATGTGATAGACTAGATGCCACATAATCTAGTATTGCCTCTTAAACTATTCTATAAGCAGAGTCTTGATTTTGTTGGACCATTTAAGCCTCCTGCTCACTAAACTAGTAATAAGTCTATCTTGGTGGCAACAAATGTACCAAGTGGGTTGAGGCTCAAGCTTTGAGGGATACCAAAACTACTTTAATTGCTGAATTTCTATATGAGCTGATTAAGACCAAGTTTGGTTGTCCGATTAAATTAGTCATTAATGATGATCAAGGAGGGAATTTCCTTAGTGAAGTAATCATGAGCTTGATCCAACATCACATGATTATCTTAAAAAAAACTATAGTGTATTATCTTGAAACAAATGGTCAAGTTGAACCTTCTAATAAAATTTTGTAAAAAATTCTAAAGAAGGTAGTTAATAGAAACCGGGAAAATTAGAACCACAAGCTGTATTCTCATTAGGGGCATTCTAGTTTGCAAGTCACCAAGGCAAACACCATTTTCAATGGTATATGATTTGGAAGCTGTGGTATACCCATTGAAAACACGCACATTAGAACCACAAGCTGTATTTTGCATTATGGGCATTCCAGATTGCAAGTCACCAAGGCAAACACCATTTTCAATTGTATATGATGTGGAAGTTGTGGTATACCATTGAATTTTTGGTTTCAAGTTTAAGGATACAAGTTTTTGCAAGATTGCCTCTATAGGAATTGGAAGAGCACCGCATTCAATAATTACTTTCTCTAAGTGAAAAGTGGCTTTGGAGTCTATAGACAACTGACAAAAGCTTTTTGTGAATCAGCATGCTAAATTTTGAATTTTCAAAGTTGGTAATTTGGTACTATTATACAACTCGTGGGTGGGCCTAAAGCTGAAGTTGAGATGGACGGGGCCTTATCGCATTTCTAGTAAATTCTAAACTTACTACTTTAGATAGTGTGAAACTACCCAAAGCTATGAATGGTGTTAGACTGAAGCCTTGCTTTAGAAATGTGCCTTCATTACTTCTCTTGTATGCTATTTTGGAAACGTGCCTTCATTAGTTCCCTCTTGTATGCTATTTTTGTCAAGTGTATGTCATGTGTCATGCATGCTTTGAATAGAAGGAAGGATAATCTAAATGTAAATATTTTATTTAGGGATGAGATTTTCATTGAATGTTTTTATTTTCTTGCCCTCTCGATTTTTGTTTTCTTTAATTCTAATTCTCATGTCTATGTACATGAGAATTGGGTTTTCGTTTGTATCCCTCAACTATCTTTTAATTTTTCTCTATCACATTTATTATCGGTTTTTCATCTTTCAATCCACTCTCCAAGCTTTCTTGCTCTCATAATCTATGTTGCTTTATTTCTTGTACAAAAATGGTGTCATTTGGGAAGTTTTTCCCACCATCCTCATTGGAGCGTGTAGGAGCATTGTTGCATTCTCTCTCTCTCTCTCTCTCTCTCTCTCTCTCTCTCTCTCTCTCTCTCTCTATCGCATATCAAGTACTCATGCACTTTAAGCAAACTGTAGCACCCATTTACATAAACATATTATGTAGTTCCTTATGGCATTGTCACTTGTAGCTTAGGTGTGTCTATTTTCTCATTGCCTTGTCACCAACATTTGATAGGGGTATGACCCATCCCTTGGTGGATGAACCTCAAATGTGTAGGATCCTCTAAAGATCTTCAAAGAACAACTTGTTCTTCCACTTTAACCAAACAACAAACACCTCACCTCCTCCAAAGATCTTCAAAGAACAACCTCTTTGTCGGCTAACACAACAAACACCTCACCACCACTGAAGACATAACTAGCAACAAAGAAGCCCAATCTCTATTTCCATTATGAGATTTGGAAACCATAAATTATAGTGGCAAATACTTCCAGACCACCAATAGTAATAGTAGCCAATTAAATGGGCTATGATTACAAGTAATGCATGTGTGTGGTTATAGTATGCATGTATGCTATATGCTGCTATGCGTGTAAGATACAAGGAAGATATACAATCAGCCTCCTCTGAACCAAATATAGGGAAATATATAATCTGCTCGGATCAAACGAGACATGAAAACTATGAAATAGTTGATGTCTAGACCGGTGCATTGGTTGGTACTCCTGATTGAGGAGTGAGTATAGAATATCATATAAATTCCCCCTTTGTTTTAAAAGAGGATTGGGTGCCAAGGGTAGTGGCCCCCCTCTGATGAAGTCGTGGAGGCCCCATGCGAAAAAGAACTCCCAAGTTGTCCCCAAGGCGATAGCCTAGTGGATAAGACTTTAGAGTTTCTACGAAAGGTCCCGGGTTCAAATCCTCTTGGGGACACCTTAGTGGGCACTAGGCTGCCATCCACACACCTCAGACTCTTGCACTTTCAAGATCCATGTACTTGGCCGGCTCGTCTTCAGCAAATTGAGCGCTTGCTGGGATTAGGGTCTCCACAGACTCCTTGTGGTAACCCTTGCATGAAAGGTAGAGAACTACTTGGGCGGCCATGCTGTAGAGGGATACGAAGGCCTGCAGGCTAACGCTCACAGCTGCAACACTAAATTTCCAAAGCATTGAAGCATCCTTGGAAACCGAGATCGGAAGAAACAGCGAGCATATGCAGACGAAGAAAACGCTGAGCCAGAAAGCCAGCCATTTGCTTCCTCATGGCATCCCAGCCCCGCTTCTCTTCAAGAATTGTAACAGGGTTAGCCAGGCTCCATACTATGCTTAAATAGACCAGCCCTACTATCAACCCAAGGAACAAAATGGTCACAGGGATGGCTAGGTTTACTTTGACGGCTGATAATATGAGAGCAAAGAAGATGATCAAGATCATCGCAGCTATGATGATCCCCATAAACGTTGCAAGGAGGCACACCTTGGTGAAGATGATGTTTGTGATAGGTCTAGGGATGGCCATCAGAGAGCTTTTGAACTTGAGGCTCTTGTCGAGGTAGCCTCTGCAAATGCTGAAAGTGAGTGGGGGCAGCGAAACCAAAGCGATGAAGAGGGTAAAGATGAAGGTGATGATGAAGTTGAGAGAAGGGTTAGGATAGGGTCGCCGCACGGCAATATTATCATCTTCTTGAGGTGGTGGTAACTGGCCTGTGGTAGCATTGTAGATCACGGAGATGGTGGCTGCAATAGTGTCTTTGTTGGAAGTTGGAGTAAAGGCTACAAGAAAAGCATAGGGGAGCACCTGCAAGAGCAATGCAATACACAAGAAATGCTTGAAGTTGCTGTGGAGAATTTGTGTGGTAACCTTGAGGATGCCAAGGAAGCCAAGGCGCTTCATAGCGGAAGTCATGGAGATTTTGAGAGGAGGAGGAGGCCGACTGGAGTGTTTCTCCTGGCAATTTTAAGACTACAGTGACTAACCTCGCCGCATGACTGTTATTTGGGCCCCTAATACAGAATTAGGAGCGAACCATCCCAGACACTTCCGACGAGTTCTAACTTCTAAGTTGACCAATCCACATGACAAGACCTTGTGGATGAAGATATGCCACGTTCTAGAAATTAAAGTTCAAGTCAAAATTTTCCCTACATTCTAGAAAAAGATAATACACGCTCAATATTCCTAAAAAAAAAACAATCTTCAAAATCATTGTAATCAGGTGTTCTCTCTTTTCCTCTTTCTATGTGGGTCTCTCTCTCTCTCTCTCTCTCTCTCTCTCTCTCTCTCTCTCCCCCCAATCACATAGCACGTGATCTTTCTTTCATTCATCTCCCTTACAGTAAGGAAAGGACGTATAATCTCTGTTTGATTGTTGCTGCATGATGATGGTGTGCCTGCTGCCTATTTCTCTTTTACATTTAGAGCCTAGGGATGATGAGTGGGTTTAGGAATTATGCTCACTTTAGCCTCGCTCAGCAACATAGGAGCATTTCAAAAGATCATCTGTAGAAGAAGAGGTAAAGCTAGATGTAGTTTAGTGGAGGGGTTGGAAGACTCCAGAGTATATGTAAGTTGGTTTCAACCTTAATACATTTTGAAAACGTTTGTTGTGTGAATTTTAATGGGTTATAAATTTCTCATTAAAACAGACTAGAAAAGTATATGACATCTACTTGCCCAGCCATTGATATCTGACCGTCACATTAAATGGGCATAATTTATTCAAAGTTTTCATCCTCTTATTCAATATATCAACAAGGAAAAGGTAGTTGATGCACTAAGTAGACGCCCTTCAATTACAAACATTTATGTTCTTGATATGCATTCTTTTGATGCTATGCATGATACTTATCCAAATGATCCTGATTTTCATGATGTATAGTTAAAATTGCACTCTAACAATTATTTACCTACTAATAACTATTCATATAATGATGGATTTCTTTTATTTGAAAAGTATTTATGCATAACTCTTCCATTTAGACAGCTTATCTCGGAAGAATTGCATAACCTATTCTACATTAGCCATAGAGGAATCATTACAACCCTCAAAGCTGTGCTTAATGATTTTTACTAGCCTAACATAAAGAATGATGTTTCTATTTTTTTCTTCTAAATGTCTTATTTGCCAATGAGTCAAGCGACATCATGGAAAACACCATGGATTACTTATGCCTTTGCCTATTCCAGAAGGTCCTTGGGCAAGAAATATCTATGGATTTCATTACTGGTTTATCTGTTACTTTTGCATGAAATGATATGCTTTAGACTATTGTTGATAGATTTAGTAAATAATTATATTTCATTGCATGCAAAAAGACATTGATTACTTCACAAGCTACACATCTTTTTATCAAACATGTTTTTACACATAAAGTTATTGTGATTGACCATGACTCTAGATTTTGTAATCACTTTTGGATTGCTTTATTTTCAAACGTGGGATCTAAAATTGATTTCACCTCTTCCTTCCATCCTAAAAGTAATGGTCATACTGAAGTTACTAATAGTACTATCTTAGATTTATTGAGGTCTTACACAATCTCCACACTAGCAAATTGGGATCAACATCTTCATTTACTGAAATTTGCCTCAACAATACACCACACTCAGCTACAAGACAAGCTCCTTTTGAAGTAGTGTATGGTAAGAAATTATTGACACTTGCTTCTCAACTTTCACACACTATTCCTTGCTGATAATCTCGCACCCGTATATTGCAACAAGTACATGAGGCTATAGCTAAACCTCAAACAAAATATACTACCCAAGAAAATAAGAAACGCAAGATATTTTTCTACAACCAAGGTGATCATGTATGATATTTTTCTACCACCAAGGTGATCATGTATGGCTTCGTGTTAAAAAAGAAGACTCAAAAGTGTCGACAAACACCTTGCAGTTAAATTAGCCCCTAGATTTTACGGCCCATTCAAAGTTCTGACCAAAATAAATGACAAGTCTAGGTATTCATAACCCTTTTCAAATTAGTCTCCTAAAACCATGTAGAGGTCTTCTTCCTGTCTATCGAGTATATGATGACACACCTATATTAGATATAGATTCTAAAATCATAGAACTAGAGATTATTTTTGACCGCGAGCAAACAACCACAAGAAAAGGTAATATTTATCATAGATATTTGGTCAAATATAAAGGTTACCCAATCTAAGATTCTCTATGATTACATAATCATGCCCTCATCGCCTATCCCTCCTTTCTTGCATCTTACATGGATTCTACCCATGATTATTATTGATGATTTTGTGACAACTGTGGATAGATTCTTGTCACCCCCAAGACATGCATGTAAAGTATTAGTTGCATTGTCTTGTTGTTATGAAAATTTATATGGATGTTTATTTTAATTAATTGATTTGCTAGTTGATACAAGTCTAGATCATTAGACTGGATAATAGAGGCACCTGGTGACGATCAGGAAATATACATTGAGATGATAAATTTGAATATCAATAAATAATATTTGATTTTATTATGACAAGCACCATTAATTTATTTAGATGCTATTCATATTTATTGGCAATGTATATATGTTAATTGGGACATGTGAAATCTCCCTAGTGCATATTTTAATTTTCAAGATATGTGCACTTTTATAAGGTTCAATGCTCACACCTATTTTTAAAGGAAGACTAGCTTCTTGCACACTCAAGAAAGCTATTTTTAAAGCAAACCATTTTTGAAGAATATTATTCTTGAGGAAGCTGTCATTTTTGTAAAAGTATACTATTTTTAAGCCCCAAAGGCTACTCATGAAATATATTTAAGTACACCAAGAGGAAGCGTGGCTCACTCTTGTGTGGGGGCAGATTGGATCCAACATTGAGTATTGAGTATATTGTTTGTTCTATTTATTTTCTAATATTTTATTTATTGAGTATATTGTTTGTTCTATTTATTTTCTAATATTTTATTTATTGCAATCATTTTTATGGGTTCATGTCAACCTCCCACAACAAATCCCCCCCCACCAATCTTCCATTTAACATCAGTTTAGACTGACCACCCACTGTGAGAGTATAAATATACAGGTAGCCATCCGGTTTCTAAACCCTAACCCTTGGCCACAAATGACCAGTGAATCCTCATAGGCTTTCTCCCTCATGATGCAACATAATGCATTTTTTATTTAATTCATCTATGCCACTTCTCTGCCTAACCTCTAAGATGTTGTCATATATAGATGTCCCTTTAATGAAGCCATATTGTTTTGTGGATATAACCTCTAAAATTGGAGTGATCCTCAAGGCAATAATCTTGGCCAATATTTTAGATACCATAGTAAATAAAGAGTAAAGTGATGGGTTTCTAAAATTTGTTACAAGCTTCTTGCTAGGGGATTATCACCACACCTTCTTTCAAATCCTTGTCCACACTCCCAGTATCAAATGCACCCTTACATAAGTCCCACACCAGGTCCTTGTTGATAGAGGGAGAGAATGCAATGAAAAACTCTACTGATAGTCCATCCCAACTAGGAGACTTCTCTTTCCCAAGCTTTTTAAGAGCCAGTCAACATTCCTCCATTCCCATTTCCACTTCCCTTTTCAACGGCTTTCACTCTTTTGTTGATAGTCCTAGGAGTTTGTTCTCTGCTTGGAATCTTGTTTGAGATAGTGTAGAGCCAAGGAATTCCACCCATTTCCTGGCTACCTGATTAATATCCCTAGTTCCTACACATTCTCATTCCTAATCTAACCCACCACTTCCCTATTTCCTTTTTCTTCAGCTAACTTAAAAAGGTACCTATGAGGTTTCTTCTTATTACTATAGGATTTCCATCTAGTGCCTTTTTCTTTGTCACAAGCTAGTTTTTCATCTCTCCTTTAAGGAATTTCCGACATCTAATGTTTGAATCAACCTCCTCCTCAGTTAGTTTCCTAGTTTGTTTTTTCCTCTACAGGAGCTCCAACTGCTCACTTCATCTCCTCCTCTCCTGCCTTTTTTCAAGACTAAGCTATTAATTTACTCACTCTCTTAATGATACCTTGCATTTCGTTAGTAAAAGATCTCCATGGTCCCTTTCTACCCCTTTTCCTTCTCTCATGGCTTCGTTGTACATCTTCACAATCATTATAATCATGTGTTCTCTCTTTTCCTCTTTCTATGTGGGTCTCTCTCTCTCTCTCTCTCTCTCTCTCTCTCTCTCTCTCCCCCCAATCACATAGCACATGATCTTTCTTTCATTCATCTCCCTTACAGTAAGGAAAGGACGTATAATCTCTCTTTGATTGTTGCTGCATGATGATGGTGTGCCTGCTGCCTATTTCTCTTTTACATTTAGAGCCTGGGGATGATGAGTGGGTTTAGGAATTATGCTCACTTTAGCCTCGCTCAGCAACATAGGAGCATTTCAAAAGATCATCTGTAGAAGCAGAGGTAAAGCTAGATGTAGTTTAGTGGAGGGGTTGGAGGACTCCAAAGCATATGTAAGTTGGTTTCAACCTTAATACATTTTGAAAACGTTTGTTGTGTGAATATACCACTATGAAGTATTAAATAACTTATTCTATAGTCTCTCTCTTTTTTTTGGGAACAAAAGATATTTATATTTATAAGATAAACGATACCATTTACAAAGGATCTCTTTTAACACTTGCCACAACCATCCTACTCACTATTAAGTAGCTTACAAATTTGGAGTTGCCCTACTACTATTAGGGGGGAAGGATTGACAAATGGGTGGTAGGTTGCATGGGGTTAAGGGAACTTGGGGGGATTAGTTGCTGGGGGAGATTGATTGAAGAGGGAGGGCTATTAATTTAGTATTTAGTCTTATTCGATATTGCTGCCTCGGGGGGATTTGGAATTCCAGGAACTTGTTGATATTTCAAAAAGGATCTAGTTAGGATTTGAATGTGTCAAAGGTGATGTATAGATGTGTGCATCAATGTTGGTATGCATATTATGTAAATAAATTGAATGATAACCTTTTTGTTGAGATAGTTCAGATAGGTTGAGTAGGTCCAAGCTACTGGGATGTAAGCACTTACTAGGGCGACCTAACAATCTCTGATATAGTCTCTATATCTTAATAGGTGTGTGCGAAGCCTCAAATTTTAATAGTAGTCCAAATCTAAGTTTTCTTTTTAATGATAAATTGAATTTATCGGCCTTCAGATGTATAAATAAAGTTATATTCCACCTTTATGGTAATGTAAATCTAGGCATCTTCCACCGGGTTCATAAACTATCCTTCTTTTGA
Source organism: Cibotium barometz (assembly GCF_041138505.1). Lineage (NCBI taxonomy): Eukaryota > Viridiplantae > Streptophyta > Polypodiopsida > Cyatheales > Cibotiaceae > Cibotium > Cibotium barometz. The sequence goes on along the minus strand of NC_141053.1, from coordinate 25,956,526 downwards.
TAGGTTGAATTTTCATTCACCCTATTTTTAGGATTATAATCTCCGGTGAATTTTCATTCACCCTCTTTTTAGGATTATAAACTCTGGTGAATTTTCATTCACCCTATTTTTAGGATTATAAACTCTGGTGTCATTGTAAACAATAAATTGCTCTGTTTGTGTGTGTGTGTGTGTGTGTGTGTGTGTGTGTGTGTGTCTCTCAAGTTATAGGAGCTCACTATTCAAAAACTCTATGTATTATGTTTTGTACTTCAAAGGGTATTCATGAAGTCCCTATGAAACTTGGCCATTAAATAAACCCTTTTACCTTACAAGACTATAACAATCTTCAAAGCACCTTTTATCGAAACATATTTATGTATTTATCCCTAGGATTGTATTTTAAAAGACTCTTATATTAAACCTAAGTGCTACTTATATATCTTTTTAATTATCGAACCCCATAGGCATGTGCACATGCATGCGCATGCGCGTGCGCACGCCCACACACACACACACACACACACACAGATATATATATATATATAGAGAGAGAGAGAGAGAGAGAGAGAGAGAGAGAGAGAGAATCACTTGTCTTCTATTAACATCACAAAAAGTGCTAAGTATAATTAGTTATACTTCTCGAGTTTATGAGAAGCCTAAGTTTACCTAGTGCAAATATATCTCCCATAGCATCTCTCAAGCTAATCTTGGCTAACTCTTCTACATGATTGCACCTTTGTAGCTTTCTTGGCTACCAAGTTAGAGAAAAATTTATCTTAATAGTTTTAAATGTGATTTACCTTAAAATATCGATTCTCAATGGGTAAAATGACCTATTGTTAAACACAAAGTTGGACATGGTAGTCTCGTTGTCACTAAAATACATCTTCAAAATTATGGAAAGACTAAATATAATCTTTGATTGTCAATTACACATGTAGAATAAACATGGTAGTCATGTTGTCACTAAAATACACCTTTAAAATCATGGGAAGATTAAATATAGTCTTTGAGCATCAATTGCACATGTAGAATAAACATGGTAGTCATGTTGTCACTAAAATACACCTTTAAAATCATGGGAAGACTAAATGTAGTCTTTGAGCATCAATTATGCATGTAGATGACCTACTGTTAGAAACAAAGTTGGACATCGTAAGCACGTTGTCACTAAATTACAGCTTCAGAATTATGGGAAGACTAAATATAGTCTTTGAGCACATCAATTACACATGTAGAATAAACTTTATTGACTATATTGAGCATCAATTACGCATGTAGAATAAACTTTATTGACTATTGACGATATTGCCACTTAATTTAATCCCAAAAGTTTTTCCAAGATATATGCTACATAATTTTTTAAGTTGGTCAACTTGGTAGCCTCTAAATCTTAGACTTCATAATATAGTCTAAATTTTAGCTTTGCTTTTTCCGCTTTAGTAAGTATATTAAACTATATTACATGTTTAGAATTGTGAGTAGCAAACATGTTATGAGTTACTCTATGCGTACCCCATGATACATGTTTTTGTACATAACATTGGGTGAAAAATGGGTGACAAACATCCATGTGCAATAGAACACAACCTTTGAAAACCTCTAGAGTAGACTTCCTTTGTTACTCAAAAAAAGAAATCTATATTAGCACAAGGACCACCCAAAGCAAACATAGAAATTCTTGTTGTTGATTGTTTGAAATGTCAAGGAAACCTTATCCAAGATAAAAGTATAATTTATTTGTGTTTGAGCACTTTACCTTTTGACTTACGAAAAGAGGTTCAAAATTATCAAAACTCCAAAATTTGATTTCATGTTTTTCCACTCAATATTAGAAGCTTTTCATAATGCAAGTGATCAATAAAAAATTACATAGTAGTTAGCTGACAATGAGTAATAATTTTTTTCACCTCATAAGTGAGATGCCCTAGAAGGAGTTGAAGAGAACTAGAGTTCATACAAACCATTTTGATATGCTAGTGCTCTTCCATGCTAGTGAGATGCCCTAGAAGGAGTTGAAGAGAACGAGTTCATACAAACCATTTAGATATGCTAGTGCTCTTCCATCCCAAGTGGTTTAGTCTAAGAAAATATTAAAGCTGTGCCTTCCATCCCAAAATATTTACCATTTATCTACTTTGCAAGTTGCTCAACCATTAGCCAATTCTACCCCCTTATCCTTTGATTAGCAAAATCTCCTCTGTTATTCATGTCTTTGTGCCCTTCCAGATTTTTGTTTGCTTTGTAGCTTTTTTCAAGCTTTGGTGTGCTTGGAACATTCCACTTGATTGTTGGTGTTTCTTCATACACCTTTATCTTCTTTGTAGCTTTTTTCAAGCTTTGGTGTGCTTGGAACATTCCACTTGATTGTTGGTGTTTCTTCAAACACCTTTATCTTCTTTTTATACCATCTTGTAAGTTATCCTTCACTTAAAATTTTAAGGGTCTCCTATTGCAATCCTCAAATTAGATTGGAATTTTATCTTGATGTGCCCAACTATCTCCTCTATGACTTTTGCTTTACAATTTTCCCTCTCTTGTGGGTCTCAATCTCTAGCATTTGCTTGATCCATAGTGTTGCCAAATGGCTACAAGTGTGTGAATGCAAGAATTTTTGTATTATCGGGGCTTTGTGATCTAATCTTGTAGGTAGATAACCCATTCAAGTGGTGAGAGAAAACTTGGTGATACCCTCCCACAAAATATTCCTTTTGGCATCCCATTGTGTGTGTCACAATCCCCTTTTTTTCACATGGTTGCCCTCTTCATGTGAAGAAATTCCTAAGATGAACTTTAGAAGATAAGGTTACCTTTGAAAGGAGTAACCAGTCAAGAGTTTCGGTGGTGTTAATGATGTTTTGTATTCTTGACAATCTTGTAATCATCCATCATTATATAATTATGATGAAATAAGGCATTAGTATTTTTCAAGGGTTCATCTTGTTAGCCCATGTTAAGGATAATGTATGTTGCATGACGAATGAAGATCAATACAAGGATGCAACAAAAAAGACACTTAGGGCTCTTGAAAAGAGTTCAAAGTTGTAGATGAATGTGGGAGAGGGCTTGACAATAATCCCACATGGGAACTTTTGGGAGTTCTAGAATTTTTGTATAAAAGGTGGCCCATTTGAGAGCTAGTGAGGACTCTTTGGTCATTTGGTTGAGAGGCTCATAGAGAGAGCTTGCTCCATAGCTCCATCTCAAGTGCTCTCCCAAGGCTCTCCATCTCCATTCATGCTTCAATCTTGTACTCTCTATTCGTTACATTTTCAATGATATGAGGTTTTGGTCTACACACTTGCTAATCTAGATTTCTTAATGATGTTTTGATTTGTGAGTTGTAGAGTGCTTGTGATGAAGCTTGTGCTTGAAATAATGTGTAGTTGAGGCTTGTGTGATAGCTCTTTGCATATTAGGTTCCTTGCATAAGTTGCATTTGTGTGCTTAAGTGTAGCCTAATCTTGATGCTTTGATTATGTAAGATTGATTGCTTGAGTGATGAAGAAGGATTGAGTAGGACTAGAAGTCATTAGTGTGTGGTTAACTCTTCTTCTCCCATTCGGGATAGCCTCTATGTGCTAACCGGGTTGCATTCACGGATTGACAAGTGTGTGGGTTGGAGTGTAGCCTCCGCTATGCTATGATGTCCCAAACAATGGCGCCGCTGCCGGGGAACGCACACCTAAGTTAGTGAAGGGTGTTAACCATTACTTCTTACTAAGTGCTCCATTGATTGCAAAATCGTGGATTAGGGTAGATTAGAGTAGAGTTTGCAAGGGCATTGAGTGTGTGATCTCAAGGGCGCCTTGTGTGTTTTCGATTTTTTGATTAGAAGCAAAAAAAAAACAAAATTAATTAAAACCCCAATGCGGTTGAGAAATCCCGCCATTAATCAGATTTATGCACTTTCTGTTTTTTGCACCTTTGACGGGGTTGGCGAGTGGGAGGTAGAACATTGGAAGCGGCCTTCTTTCTTTCATTGTTTTGTTGTGTTGTTATTTTGTGGGGAGCCAACGCATCAAGTGCAGCAAAGATAAATATATATATATATATATATGTATAGATATATATATATATATATATATATACATGCACATGTAAGGCGGCCAGCAAAAGCGCAGGCAAAGGCGGCTTTTTAAAAAAAAAAGACAATATATCTATATATATATATTTCATACAGTGACGTAGATGGGCCTGCATTGAAAAGTGAAGCGCTGGTTGAAGGAGGTGGTGAAGGCGCTGTCTGCGCAGTGGGCGCTGCAAGAGCGCAGGCGAAGGTGGCCTTAAGAAAAAAACATATAAATCTATATATATATATATATATTTATATGTTTACAGTGCGTCGAACGTTGCATCGTGGAGGGGGCAGTCGACGTCGGGTTCTGCGTTGAGGGGGTGTCTGTGAAGCACCCGTAGGAGTGTGAGCAGCTTGCAGTGGGCGCTGCAGAAGCGTCGGCGTAGGCGGCTGCTGGCCGACGTTGGCGTGGAGAGTGGCAGCGATGGGCAGCTGTACATCAAAGGCATCCGTTGGAGGTGACTGGCAAGGAGAGGAGTAGGCGGCAAACGGGTGGAGGCGTCTGGCGGCCGGTTGAAAGGAGACCAAGCAGTGGGCGTAGACTGCTCAGACGACAGCAGAGGCAGCCGGCGGCGTTGGCATAGGCGGGAGCAGAGCAGAGGCGAAGTTGGCAGTTGAAGCATTAGATAGCAGCAACAAGGAGGTGTAAGGTGTCTGCAGTGGGAGCAGACGGCTGGCAGAAGGCGCCGCAAGGAGGCACGTGCACGTAGGCGAGAAATCCGGCAAAGCGGTGGCGGATAAGGTAGGTGGTATTTTCCATTTTTTTTATTTTTTTATTTTTATTAATTTTTCATGTTTTTTTGTATTTTTAAATAAAAAACAAAAAAATAATATTTTTTTTATAAAAAAAAGAGAAAGAAAAAACAATTAAATTTAGAAAAAAAGAAATTTAAAAAAAAAGAATAGTAAAAAATTTTATTTTAAAAAAAAAGAGGAAAAACAATTAAATTAAAAAAAACAATTTTTATTTTTTGAATCCATTGTTCCTTATTTAAATTTTTGCATAATTAAAGTAGCTTGCATTTTTTATTTTTATTTTTTTAGAATTTTTGTAAATGATGCATAATTAGTAAATTCATATTTTTTATATTAGGCACGAAATTTATTAGTTAAAAAAAACAAACAAACAAACCAACAAACAATTAAAAAAACAAAAAAAAACGAAACAAAAAAAAACAAAAGAAAACAAAAGAAAAGTTTTAAAGAAAATAATAAATAAATAAATTTTTAAGTGTTTTTAGGAGTCTACTTTTTTGCATAATTTGTAATTCTTTATTTTTAAATTTTTTTGCATAATTAGTGTAACTTGCATTTTTTTTAGTTTTTTGTAACTTTGTGCATAATTAGTATCTTTTTTAGTGTGATTCATAATTTTTGTGTAATTTTTTTTAAAAAAAAGTAAAAACATAAAATCATAAAATCATTTAAAAAAATCATTTAAAAAAAATAAAAAAAATAGGATAGATAGTTACGCCACACATTCATTTTAGTTGCATTTAGTGATTAGGTAGGTTAAAAAATATATATATATATATATATACACATATATATATATATATATTATTTAAAAAAAACAAACAAAACAAAACAAAACAAAAACACATAAAAAACCCAAAAAATTTGACCTTATGCACTTGCGGTCGGGACGTCTTGTAGATTCTGCCATAGGGCCTAGGGCACCTTCTAGAGTACCTACGCAGGAAAGTGGGACCCAATCGGTAGGAAATTTGGCAGATATTGCTGAAACCCTTTCTGAATCCCAATCCGATACCCTTTCCTCTAGAACAACTAGTTCATTGTCCATGGACAATCTAGGGCCGACAAATAGTCATTCCGTAGCCCCAAATAGGACACCCTCAAGATCCTTTAATCCATTTGAAGCCGACACCATGGGGTTAACACTCAATGTGAGACTCCAATATGTCTACACAAATGCTCAAGGAGCTGAGATCTTTAGGGATCCACAACAACGGTATCTTGTTAAGATCGCAGACATTTTCTCAGAACTTGATAGAGCACCTCTAGTCAATGACCAGGGTTACATGTACATGGGTGGAGATGGTGTTCGCTACGAAGTCACCTACCATCCAGAAAAGGTAGACAAATTAGGGGAGCTCTCTAAAACCGAGTTCTTAGACTTATCAGAACTTTCCAGAGCAAGGGAGTCTAGAGATGACTGGCTCATTGAGCCGGACATGCCTGGACCATCCAATGCCCAGTCCTCAAAGCCATCCATAGATGATTTACTTCTTGTAGATCTAAATTTGGAAAGGGATAGGAAAGGCAAGAGTAAAATGGATCAGGGGGCTGAAAGCCAATGGGAGTTTGTACGACAAATTCCTGTGACAAAGGTCTTACAGGATGACCCACTTCAAGAGGTGTATAAGGACTCGTTAGAGGGATATTATGCCACAACTAGATTGCCACAGCTGGATCTTCCTCTAGCTCATGTGGTGGTAGTTGAGAAGCTTGCAGGACACATGAACAGAATAATTGATAAATGGGCCAATGAATACCGAACCTTAGATTGGAAAGAGATTCGGGAACTCACGTGGAAAGGACATCCATTATTCATGGAAGTGTTCTCAACAAATACAGCCAAACCAGGAGAGACAGCCTTTCTTGGAGAAACTGTTGCTCCTCCCCTACGAGAGTTCACTAGAGAGGGACCCTCAACATCTAAGTGGACCACTGCTAGTAGCCCAACTCTAGCACCAAGATATCGTCCTACACCAAATGTGCGACCACAGGTCACACCACACCAACATCTTTCTCACTATAACAATCGGAGGGTAGGGGAGCCAACTCGGCATCCCATTAATGCACCTCCTGAAATGCGGGTGACAAGATCTTTGGAGGGGTTTGGTGAGGCTGGTAATAGGGTACCCACACCAATTTTGGAAACATGTGGACCATCTTTCCAAAGAGAGGAACAATTCCCACTGAGAGTGAGAGGCCGTAGGCCGCCCTATGATGAGTATTCAAGACAAGTAAGGCCATCAACTCTTCAGAAACTGGTAAAGAAGTATGAAGGGTCGGGAGATCCATACGACCATGTAGCAGCATTTAGGCAAGCAGTTCGAGCTGAGCAAGTGGCTGATAAGCATACTCAAATTGAAGGATTTGGACTCACTCTTGAGGGAAAAGCCCTGGCTTGGTTTCAGGCATTAGAGGCTTCAGACAAATCTTCTTTACGAGTTTTGGAAGAGAGATTCATTGCTGCTTTTTCCTTGATGGGAATTCAACATGACACGGTAGCACGTCACATCTACTCTTTCAAAAAAGGCGAGAATGAGAGTGTTAGAGACTGTGTAAATAGAATGAAGCAGTACATTAATCGTTGCCCTGAAGATGAGAAGCCCGCCCAAAGTCGATTAATTTCTCTCTTCTTAAAAGGACTCAAAAATTCAACACTGCATATACATCTCTATGCGAAGAAGCATACAAATTTCAATGAGTGTTGCCATGATGCTATGGATTTCACCGATAACTTCAAGTTCCAAGATGGTTCTGGCCCAAAGGTGAAACCTAGAGATCAGTGGGGTGATGACCAAAGTTCAGGGTCTAGCGCGCTAGTAAATCCAGACCAGATAGCTAACCTAGTACTACGGAGATTGGGACAGACCTATCATCCACCCATGCAGCCACAACAACAGCAGCAGAGAATGAGGAGTGTACTTCCTACAGGTCCTCATCTTTGTGGAGCATGTGGCGGTAACCATAAAACAGAGGATTGTAATACCTTTTCTCCTCTAGTCACAAACCAACCCACAAAAAAGTGGTGCCAAGCCTGTGCTTGGAACTTTACCCATACCACACAGGAATGCACTCGCATTGCGAGAATGAGACAGGAACGTGAGCAGCCAAGGGGTGGAGTGGCTCCACAAATGTATCAACAGTATACTAATTTTGAACGTAAGCCACCGATGGCACAAGAGCAAGCACGACCTGTTCTTGGTGCTCAACCTCCTGCTCCAGGGACTGCTCCTGTGAGGGTTGTCGACTACGACAATTCAAATATGTGTAGAGACTTAATAAACCCGGGCTATGTGGAGGAGGAATACGCATCATATTCATCCAAAGAAAATATCTTTGAAAGTCCCGCATACCCAAGCCCAGCACTAGATGCTCAACCAGGGGAACAAAACTCTTTAATGTTGCTAGGCGGCTACCAACCTAGGACTCCAGGCCCCTCAGGTCAATGGCAGCCAAGGAAAGTAGAGGCCAAACCAATGGGCCCCTGTTATGAGTGCGGAGAACCCCATTGGGCTCGTGATTGTCCACATCGCTCAAGGCAAGCATCTCGGTCCAATACAACAGTACAACAGTTTCCACCAATTGAAAGATATTGTCTAGGGTGTTGTGTAGAACACTTCCCAAAAGACTGTCTGCTGAAACCACATGAGGAGGGCATCTCTCAACCAAAGGTCTCACTCAACCTTGTAGGGGCAGTTCCATTGCCACCTTCATCTGAGAATGAGGATGTCGTGCCACTTAGAGTCATGACTAGATCACAGACACGAAATGCTGAAATGCAAACTGATGAGACACCTCGAACTAGGGATGCAAAAATAAATCTAGTGGACCAGACCCTACAGTCCAATAGAAAAAAAAACCACTCGGAGGAAGAAGAACCGAAACAAGAAAACTAAAAGTACATCCACTAGTTCTCAAGAAGCCTCTAAACAAAACATGAGGGATAAAACTTTTACTTCCCAAGAAGTGCATGAGGAACATCAACCTCAACCTGGGCCTAGTGCTAAACAAAATGAGACTAGTACGACTGAGGATAGTTCTGGGGGTTCTGTTTTTGTGGATAAAGTGAATGAGACTCTAGAGGTCATCATTGATGCTCATAGAAGTCGCATTGCAGCTTTATCTGAGCTACCCAAGAAGCTTCAAGAATACCCAAACCCTCGTGAGGAGAAGATCAATCTAGCTGTACATCAGCAACTCATTAGGGAAGCTCAGTCAATACTTGAGGGACCACCACCACCTATTCCTCGGGGCCCAACCTCTCTTAAGCCAACATTAGAAACCATACCAGAAGTGTCATCAAGTCGGGAAATGAAAAGTGAACTCATTTCACAAGCTCATAGCGAAAGCTCTACACCAATTGACACCCAATTGAAAGGGGGTAATCTGCCACCACCTAGCCTTGTCCTCCCATGCAATGATGAAGTTATTGATGCTAATGAGGACATGGCAAATGAGATGTGGGCCGCAGTTCATGAGAAAGTTAATGAGAACATGTCTTCTATTAGTTCGCCTCCATTCTTTGAGGTGGATTTTACCAGGGGCACGGAAAACAACTTTGGACGCCCAAGCATCCAGGAGGAAGTTCAAACAATTGTTTCTCCTAGAAGTAAGCATACAATGAAAACCTTACCATCATATCTGGGAGAATATGAGAACTGTTCTCAAACCTTGTGGATACCCTCCATGCATAAAAGGTTGACAAAGGAGAAAGATATAAGTATGGTGCAAGCTATTTTGTCAGCACCAGTGGCTTGTACCTTACCTTTGCTTGATTTGATAAAAATTCGACCTGAGTTGTGGAATGATATTGCCACATGTTTGTCAGAGTAGGTATTGCTACAAAAGGGTCACCATGAGTGTACTATACACCCTGAGACAAAGCATGTAATGCTAGTTCCTATCAACAAAGTAGGAAAATTTTGTGAGGACGATCAGGGAAATGCTACCCTCCCATTAGAAGTGCGAAAAGTATCTTCAACTGAAATACTTGATAGTGGCGCAGGAGTGGGCATTGTGACAAGGTCCATTTGGGAAAAGTGGGGCAAACCAGCTATTAGGAGTACCAGGATGCGCTTGCAGCTAGCAGATGGAAGCTTAGAACATCCCCTTGGGCTGCTTGAGAACATATTGGTCACCACATGTGGGATTGAATATGAGCACACCTTTGCAGTAGTGGATTTTGGAAAACATCCAAACTATGAAGTGATATTGGGTAGACCATTCATGCGACAATTTCAAATGATTCAAGATTGGGGATACAATTATTTGTACCTCCGACATGATTCTGTCATCACAAGGGTCAACCTAAGGAATCACTCATATCGTGATGTAACAAGGTCTCCAATAGATGAGGTTGATTCTGCTTCATCTGAGGGCTCGAGAGTTACATTGTCTGATGGGCGAGAAGATCTATGGATGTGTCGAGCCTCATGTAGGGATTTCAACACTGAGAGACTTAAGGGTAATCGAAGTGTATCAGACGAGGCATACATTCCACAACCCTTCCCTGAGCATTTAATTGATCCATTAGAATGGAGTCATGTCCTTGCAACATTATCGACATGTGCTTTATCGAAGCCAATTCAATTTTGTGACTCAGATGGATATGATATTATTCCTATACGAATGGTACAACCACGTGACCTTCTAGATGATTTGTACTATAGGGATGCATCAACAACAGCTTTGCATGTAGAGGAAGTCTCTGCTAATCCATGAGCTTTATCGTGTCAAAGGGGTAATGTTTCTACCCTACACAACCCACTTTCAAAATCTGCTCTTGAAGCTCCAAAACAAATGATGTGGATAATTGATGAGTACTCAAGTGAGGGCCATGGCTGGCATGTTCCAACTACTCTAGTTGTTGCTCAAAGAAGGCCAGGCAAGAAGGAATTATCAATGTGGCTACCCAAAGATGCGTACAAACTTGTACCATCTAGTCCAGTTGCTAAGCCTCTTAAGAAGCACATCATTTCCAAGCCAAAACCTCAGTTCGATGGGTCCCAAAACATGTTCTTAAAGCACAAGGCTATTATGAGGGTGCAACAGCAATTTGGATTCCAAAATGCCTTGGTTTGCTAGGGATAAAAGAGTGTTTCCGAAAGATGCCAAAAGCCACCCTTGATTTTCCATATCAGTGGGTGCAAAAGAAATCAGCACAAACTCTTCAAGATAGGATAGGTGGTTGTGATAGCACCTACAAATCTACTTGTGTTGATCTTCCTAAAACATGTAATGAGTCACCAGTTGTCCCAAATTCTCCTTGTTACACAATTCCACCATCAATTGGTGTACCTAAGACACATCCAACTCCAAAGGAGTCTCATTTGAGCATAGATTCTAGCATTTCAAAGCCTAAATCCTCTTATCTTGCTCAAATTCCAAGACAATTGATAAAATTTCCACTCAAGAAGGACATACCTAAAACCAAAGATAAGGCATTAACACTACAATTGAAGCTCTTTGGTAGATCCATGTTTGCATAGTGTGGTTCCTTATGCCTTTAAAGGATTATGTTCTTTTTGAGATGATCTCCACTACCAGCGCAAGGGTAAGCACATCGACTCCACAATAAGATCGACAAGCCAGGGCACTTTTCTCCCACTGGGTTTTTCCCCTCGGCTATATTCGGTGTTTGGCACCAATGGCAAATTTTATTCTTTTCTTTTCTTTTCTTGTTTGTTAATAAAAATTTTACAGAGATCTCCGAAAAAAACAAGAGCATCAAACACGCCCCAATAGTCCACCTATCGTGCACACAAATTAGGAAGGGGGGAGACATGCTACGCGTACAAAGATCAAGGAGGAGCAATCTGCACAAAATCAGCAATGCATCAATGCAAACGAACAACATCAACAGGGCACTACAACAGGTGTATTCAAATCTTAATCTTTATCTCTTTATGTGCTCTTATCTTTCGAATATATAGTTTGCATGTTCACACAATGTTGGCTGCTTGAAGTTTTTGATTAGTTCTTAAAATATGGTGAGTAAATTCTAGAGTCTTAGAAGACTTAGTAAAAGATATTTCTATCTAAAGCCAGTGTAGGATATATACCAATGGAATATGCCAAGTTCTTATGCTTTCAAGGTATATTAGTTATCCCTAGTGGTGGCTACCTCTTAGATATGAGCTAGGTGTTAAGAGTAATAAAAATTTACGAAAATATATCCTTAAAATAATAATAATAATAATAATAATAATATATATCCAAAGTGAATTGAGACATGACGTGTCCACAGCCATGAGAAATGCTTGGTAGGACCTGGGGTTGTCTTAGCACCTTGGGGCCGATGCCTTGGTTTCCATGGGGTGAACACTGATGTCGAAAAGCTTCAGAAAAAGACCTTTGAGGAATCTATCGCCTTGATGGATGTTGGTAGGACTCTGGGGTACACTATGGGCCCTCGAGACCCCGATGCCCTCATCTTCATGGGGTACTCCTTAGGTCATAAAAGAAAGAAAAAGGGTCTGTCGCCCTTGAGATACTTAGCGGTCTTTAGATTCTCTTGGCGGAGGTCTCTTGGCCATTGCTTGGGTCTCTTTGGGATGGAACCTTAATCTTTATCACCTTCTACACACACATCAAAAAGAAAATAAAAAATAAAAAATAAAAATGAGTTCCAATCACCTTTGCTCATATTTAGGAGTAGGTTTGCCACTTAGGAATAACTTACATACTTGTAGGACATCGAGACTGCGGTCCTAACTGGCGGTGTACAAAGCACACTTGCCTTTGCATAGCACTATCTACCACTTAAGTCTCACTTTGACTAGTCTTTACTCACCTATTTTAGTACTCATTAAAACTTTAATCAGCCTTGCACTTGTATGCTCACGTGTGAAATTATCATTGCTGGTTTTTCTTTTCTTTTCTTTTTTTTCAATAAGAGACTTTACTTGTATCCATTGTTTTTTTGTTGCAGATCTTGCTACTACCGCGCTCGAGGACGTGCGCAAAATAGGAAGGGGGGAGTGTTGCATGACGAATGAAGATCAATACAAGGATGCAACAAAAAAGACACTTAGGGCTCTTGAAAAGAGTTCAAAGTTGTAGATGAATGTGGGAGAGGGCTTGACAATAATCCCACATGGGAACTTTTGGGAGTTCTAGAATTTTTGTATAAAAGGTGGCCCATTTGAGAGCTAGTGAGGACTCTTTGGCCATTTGGTTGAGAGGCTCATAGAGAGAGATTGCTCCATAGCTCCATCTCAAGGCTCTCCATCTCCATTCTTGCTTCAATCTTGTACTCTCTATTCTTTACATTTTCAATGATATGAGGTTTTGGTCTACACACTTGCTAATCTAGATTTCTTAATGATGTTTTGATTTGTGAGTTGTAGAGTGCTTGTGATGAAGCTTGTGCTTGAAATAATGTGTAGTTGAGGCTTGTGTGATAGCTCTTTGCATATTAGGTTCCTTGCATAAGTTGCATTTGTGTGCTTAAGTGTAGCCTAATCTTGATGCTTTGATTATGTAAGATTGATTGCTTGAGTGATGAAGAAGGATTGAGTAGGACTAGAAGTCATTAGTGTGTGGTTAACTCTTCTTCTCCCATTCGGGATAGCCTCTATGCGCTAACCGGGTTGCATTCACGGATTGACAAGTGTGTGGGTTGGAGTGTAGCCTCCGCTATGCTATGATGTCCCAAACAATGTAATAAAGCCACACTCTTTTTAAGTCTTGTGAAATAATTTGAAATCCTCGGCTTAGCGTATAAGTGACTTCTTTTTACCACTTATTGTACACAATCTTACACATAATTAAAACAACTCCTGGCAACTTTGTGTTAAAAGAGAGTTTGATTGAGAGAGCATTGCAAATATGTGTTGTAACTATGTGAGAGGATGAGATTAAGAGAGTGAGCCATCTTGTGTGACCTAGCAGCTATGGTGAGTGACACGCTAGTGGAGCAAACGAGGAGAGAGGCCAAAAGAAGCACCTTGGAGTATAGCTTGGTATGGGTAAGTCCCCAATAATACTTGAATTTCCATTCTATCTTAGGCCAGGATAATAGGGAGAAATAGCTTTGGCACCACTGTCGGTGTGAACGGCTTATTGCCTTGCCTTTTCTCATTTTCTAGCTTAGCACACTTTTGCGATGTGTTTTCTTACCTCTGTTCTTTAAACTTGGCATTACAAAAGAGTGTGAAGAAATTTATTTATTTTTTTGTGTTGAAATTTTTTCTTAATTAATTTCTTTTGCACAGAAGGATGTGAAGACCATGTAATGCTATGGGAAAACCTTATCAATGGGTGTATTTAGATAGAAGTGTGAAAACTATAGAATGAGTGTATCTACATACAAGAGGAATGGGTATATTTGTAGAGAAGGGTGAAGACTACAAAAATGTTGAAGACTATGGAATGGTATGAGGAAACCTTATTGATGGGGGTGTATTTGTTTGATTTTGTGTGTGAAGAAAAGAGATGTTTTTCTCTTGAAAATTTATTATTATTATTTTCTTTTATGAAAACCATGGAATGCTATATGGAGAAACTTTATAGAAAGGTGTATTTTTTTATTTTCTTTTTTACGTAAAGGTTTCATGAAGAGCCTACTATTGGGAAACCTTGCCAATGGGTGTTTTTGTTTGATTTTTATTTTTGTTTCTTGTTTTTGGTTAATTTTTATATTTCTTTCATTTTTGTTAAACGTTCTTGTGTAATACATCCAATTGACAACAAAATTCGATGCACATAATACTAGATACCCAAAAAACAAACTTAAAATCTGTATAAAAATCTCAAAATTTAAAAAAATTGTGAACATACATGAAAAACTTGCAAATGTATGTGTACAATACATATCACACATTGTACTATATGATATGGTATGTGACAAATAGTAACAAATTTTATTTTTCATAGAATAATAAAAAAGTGACACATAGAAAAACATGATTATCCAATCATTAAGTGACACATGTCACCCTTAGCTATACAAGTGGATTGATACATTATACTTTTGGAAAAAATTACGTCATACAAATTGAATCATACCTTGGATAGTTGTTCTATAGAAATTTTTTTTTATGCACATACCATTTTTAATGGTGCATTTAATAATATATATCATACAAAAGCATGTCATTTAGATTAAACATGCCATAAATTTTGTTTGGTACATTGTACAAGTGATCTTAAATGCATATGATTCAACTTGTATAATTCAAATAAAGGAAAAAGTTTCCCCATATCATTCATATATGATGTACTTTATCATAATGTATGTACAATACGGTTGAAACATACATTAAAAAAAGTGGTAATACATGACGTACAATTCATACATATTATTGTAGGAAACTAGAGACTTACTAAGATAAGTTGAAATCTTGATTTTTAGAGATTTAGGGTACCTTCCAAGAGATCAAAAAGATTGAGTTTTCTAAGCAGGATAGATTCAACCTTGAACCAATCCAATTAATCTTGTGGTTAGGAAGAATCATTGGAGAGGAATTCGATTCAAGGTCCTCTTATCAACCTACTTTAAGTTTGCATCATCACTCAAAGGATACACAAGGAAGTGTAACTAGCCTAAAATGCTAATCATTAGATATATCTTCCAGTGAGGAATCAATCGATTTTTTTTTTAATTGGGGGGGTTGTGAACTTGCAATGCTAATCTTATCATACAAATTTCACTAACTAGAACTATAAATAGTCCATTAGGGAAATTTTTAAGCTCATCAAGAATAAATTTTGTCACAAAAAACCTTATTCAAGAAGGACCATAAGAGGATCTAGAGTTAAATAAGGACGCAATTTCAAGGGTTTCATAAGAGGATCTAAAGTTAAATAAGGATGCAATTTCAAGGGACCATAAGACAATCTAGAGTTAAACCCTACCTAGAGAACCCTATCCCAAGAGGGACCATAATAGGATCTAGCATTAAATAAGAATGCAATTTCAAGGGATCTTGGAATAGAGAAAGATAAAGAACAAGTTTTTTTGATATTGTTTAAAGAATTCAAACAATAAGAGATTTTGGGAATGATGATGAATGTCTAGTGCCTATCTTAGAATGGATGGCTATAGACTAAGTTAGTACATCCTTAAGAGGAGACACAATCTAAAGGATGACTATAGGCCAAGTTAGTGGATCCTTGAGAAGAGACACCATCTCAAAAGATGACTATTGACCAAGTTAGAAGATCCTTGAGAGGAGACACCATCTCTTTAAGATAGCCATTAGTTACAATATATAATAATATAAACTTCTACATATTTGTTACTATGATCTAATGTAAAGAAAAAAGACTAGAAACTTAATTTAGAGAAAAAATCATGAACATACTGGACTCAATAGGGACTATACCATTTAATGTAAAAATATTTTGGAAAATGGGTGAAATACCAACTTAAATCTTTCATTAATCATTCATTTTTAATGTGGAAAGAGATACAAAGACTCTAAACTAGAGATGAATGGACATAGCCAAAGTAAGAGAGACTTCAGGAGTGACCATCAACAAAAATTGTGCGAGTGCATATTATGATATTACGTCACTATATACCAATAACAAGTCTAGGTTTGAGACTTGAGATCATAATTCCACTCCTTGTCCTCATGATTGTGGGGTAGGACGACCTACATTAAAAACCCTAAGAGCTGGAGTCACTCCTATGACACTAGTAGAGAAATATTTTGTGGAGTGCCAAGTGAAGGATACTACCAGCTTTCCTACCTATGCAATTTTGGCTATAGTAGATATATTGAGATGATCCCAAGAAATAGGAAGGGAGGTGGGGAGAGAAGATGAAAGAGGTTCGAGAGAAAATTAAGCCAACTCAAGTGGCCAAATTGATGCATAAGTTTCAAGGTGATACAAACCCTAGGTAGTGTTTAGAGATTTTTGCATAGATCTATGATGCATTTGGTGAGTTGGACAACTTGATTTAGAGTTAGAGAATTGAGTCTCACACTAGATGGAAGAGTAGGTGAATGTATTATATCTCTAAAAGATGAGGAGAAAGTGACCTTTGATATTTTTGAAGTGGTTTTTATGGTTGGATTTATTTAAAGTGGAGCAAATTGGAGAGTAATCATTAGGTAGAATTTGGACTTTAAAAGGTCACTTTAAGAAGAGCCACATCATCACTTTGCTAGAAAAAAGGGGGCCATGGTGAACCTTATAAATCTTATGTCCAAACCCCCACATGTGACATATTGTTTGAAAGCCCTTGAAAAGTAACTTCTAAATCTGCCACCTCCGACAAATTGGCAGTGATATGCGTAAGTTATGCCTTACCCCACAAGTGGGTAAGGCATAACTTAAGCATATGAAATCCAAATTTATCAAAGATGGTAGATTTAGAATCTACTTTTCAAGGGATTTCCAAAAAAGGTATGTCGGGGGCTTTGATATAAGATATAGAAGGTTCTCATCATGACTCCCTTTTTTTAAAGAAAAGTAATGACATGGCTCTTCTTAGAGGGCCCTTTTTGCGTGTATATCTTGCCTAATTTTTACTTGAAGTGGAGCAAAGTGGAGCGTAACTATGCATTTTAAAAATATTACTTGGAACAAGAACGAAAGCATGCATGACTTTTGAAAATTTTGAATCAAGATTTTAAGAATATTGTGTTCACAATTTCTTATTAAACTATGCAATCTAAGCTTAATGAGTCAGCATGATTTGTGATTGGTAGTGGCTTACAAACATGGGATGCATTATGTGTTAGCCTTTTGTCTCCAGGAAGTTCAAGTGTGAACAGAGTTGATCATGGGCATGTTTTACCCTGTGTTGGTAGGGGTTTTTTCCCTGTGAGAACATCCTTAGTGTGTTAGTAGCCATGTCAGTCGTCTAAGGGCTACTAGTATGTTATACTCCACATGCTTATAATCCGATTGAGTCAATAACTCTTTTTAAATCAGTTCAAAGACTCTTCTACTGATGATCTACCCCCAGGTCTACCTATATCTCTATAAACACCACACAATTGAGATCATCCCTGGTAGTCAACCACCACATAAAGCTCCCTATAGACAAAATCAAATTCAACAAAAAGAGATTCAACGACAAATAGAAGAGATTTTAGATTGAGGATTCATAAGGCCTAGGAGTTCTCCTTTTAGCGCTCTAGTACTTTTAGTATAGAAAAAGAACCAGACCTATCATATGTGCATTGATTATAGAGCTTTGAATAAGAGCACAGTTAAAAATTGATATCCCATTTCTCGTGTTGATGATTTATTAGATAAACTTCGTGGTGTATCTGTATTTAGTAAGATAGATTTAAAATTTGGATATTACCAAGCTCGAATGCATACATTTGACATATACAAGACTGCTTTTCGTACTCTATCTGGTCATTATGAATTTCGTGTTATGCCTTTTGGTCTTACTAATGCAATTGCAACATTTAGTTGAATCATATTTTCTTGAAATATCAACACTTTGTCGTTGTTTTCTTTTGATAACATTCTTGTTTTCACTCAAAATGAAGAGGAGCATATACAATATCTTATCTTTGTATTTAACCTTTTGAAAGAAAATCAGTTATATGCTAATCTAGCAAAAATTTATTTCTTTCAAGAAAAAATTAAATATTTAGGTCATATTGTATCAACACCCCAAAAAGGTCCACACTATCAAGACTTGGCTTACTCCAAAGAATATGACTGAAGTTCGTTCTTTTCTAGGGTTGTGTAGTTATTACAAAAAACTTGTTTGTAATTTTTCTTTGATTGCATTACCTTTGACCTTCCTTCTTCAAAAACAAACAGTTTTTCATTTTGGGGAGAATCTCAACAAAAATCCTTCGATATGCTTAAGCATATTCTTGCACATACCCCTATGCTTCAATTACCTGATTTTTCTAGACGATTCTTCCTTGTTGTCATCACTGATGCTAGTGGATCCGGTATTGGTGTAGTCCTCATGCAGGATGGTCATTCCCTTGCATATGAAAGTCGTAAACTTAAGCCATTCAAAAACTAGATATAGTACGTATGACAAATAACTTCTTGCTTTTGTTCATGCACTTCGTACATGGAAACATTATTTAATGGGTTATAAATTTCTCATTAAAATAGACTAGAAAAGTATATGACATCTACTTGCCCAACCATTGATATCTGACCGTCACATTAAATGGGCATAATTTATTCAAAGTTTTCATCCTCTTATTCAATATATCAACAAGGAAAAGTTAGTTGATGCACTAAGTAGATGCCCTTCAATTACAAACATTTATGTTCTTGATATGCATTCTTTTGATGCTATGCATGATACTTATGCGTATGATCTTGATTTTCATGATGTATAGTTAAAATTGCACTCTAACAATTATTTACCTACTAATAACTATTCATATAATGATGGATTTATTTCATTTGAAAAGTATTTATGCATAACTCTTCCATTTACACAGCTTATCTCGAAAGAATTGCATAACCTATTCTACATTAGCAATAGAGGAATCATTACAACCCTCAGACTAAGTTAGTAAATCCTTAAGAGGAGACACAATCTCAAGGATGACTATAGGCCAAGTTAGTGGATCCTTGAGAAGAGACACCATCTCAAAAGATGACTATAGACCAAGTTAGAAGATCCTTGAGAGGAGACACCATCTCTTTTAGATAGCCATTAGTTACAAGGACTTAAATATAAACTTCTACATATTTGTTACTATGATCTAATGTAAAGAAAAAAGACTAAAAACTTAATTTAGAGAAAAAATCATGAACATACTGGACTCCATAGGGACTATACCATTTAATGTAAAAATATTTTGGAAAATGGGTGAAATACCAACTTAAATCTTTCATTAATCATTCATTTTTAATGTGGAAAGAGATACAAAGACTCTAAACTTGAGATGAATGGACATAGCCAAAGTAAGAGAGACTTCAGGAGTGACCATCAACAAAAATTGTGCGAGTGCATATTATGATATTACGTCACTATATACCAATAACAAGTCTAGGTTTGAGACTTGAGATCATAATTCCACTCCTTGTCCTCATGATTGTGGGGTAGGACGACCTACATTAAAAACCCTAAGAGCTGGAGTCACTCCTATGACACTAGTAGAGAAATATTTTGTGGAGTGCCAAGTGAAGGATACTACCAGCTTTCCTACCTATGCAATTTTGGCTATAGTAGATATATTGAGATGATCCCAAGAAATAGGAAGGGAGGTGGGGAGAGAAGATGAAAGAGGTTCGAGAGAAAATTAAGCCAACTCAAGTGGCCAAATTGATGCATAAGTTTCAAGGTGATACAAACCCTAGGTAGTGTTTAGAGATTTTTGCATAGATCTATGATGCATTTGGTGAGTTGGACAACTTGATTTAGAGTTAGAGAATTGAGTCTCACACTAGATGGAAGAGTAGGTGAATGTATTATATCTCTAAAAGATGAGGAGAAAGTGACCTTTGATATTTTTGAAGTGGTTTTTATGGTTGGATTTATTTAAAGTGGAGCAAAGTGGAGAGCAATCATTAGGTAGAATTTGGACTTTAAAAGGTCCCTTTAAGAGAAGAGCCACATCATCACTTTGCTAGAAAAAAGGGGGCCATGGTGAACCTTATAAATCTTATGTCCAAACCCCCACATGTGACATATTGTTTGAAAGCCCTTGAAAAGTAACTTCTAAATCTACCACCTCCGACAAATTTGCAGTGATATGCGTAAGTTATGCCTTACCCCACAAGGCATAACTTAAGCATAACTTAAGCATATGAAATCCAAATTTATCAAAGATGGTAGATTTAGAATCTACTTTTCAAGGGATTTCCAAAAAAGGTATGTCGGGGGCTTTGATATAAGATATAGAAGGTTCTCATCATGACTCCCTTTTTTTAAAGAAAAGTAATGACATGGCTCTTCTTAGAGGGCCCTTTTTTGCGTGTATATCTTGCCTAATTTTTACTTGAAGTGGAGCAAAGTGGAGCGTAACTATGCATTTTAAAAATATTACTTGGAACAAGAACGAAAGCATGCATGACTTTTGAAAATTTTGAATCAAGATTTTAAGAATATTGTGTTCACAATTTATTATTAAACTATGCAATCTAAGCTTAATGAGTCAGCATGATTTGTGATTGGTAGTGGCTTACAAACATGGGATGCATTATGTGTTAGCCTTTTGTCTCCAGGAAGTTCAAGTGTGAACAGAGTTGATCATGGGCATGTTTTACCCTCTGTTGGTAGGGGTTTTTTCCCTGTGAGAACATCCTTAGTGTGTTAGTAGCCATGTCAGCCGTCTAAGGGCTACTAGTATGTTGTACTCCACACGCTTATAATCCGATTGAGTCAATAACTCTTTTTAAATTAGTTCAAAGACTCTTTTACTGATGATCTACCCCCAGGTCTACCTATATCTCTACAAAACACCACACAATTGAGATCATCCCTGGTAGTCAACCACCACATAAAGCTCCCTATATAGACAAAATCAAATTCAACAAAAAGAGATTCAACGACAAATAGAAGAGATTTTAGATTGAGGATTCATAAAGCCTAGGAGTTCTCCTTTTAGACAAAATCAAATTCAACAAAAAGAGATTCAACGACAAATAGAAGAGATTTTAGATTGAGGATTCATAAGGCCTTGGAGTTCTCCTTTTAGCGCTCTAGTACTTTTAGTATAGAAAAAGAACTAGACCTATCGTATGTGCATTGATTATAGAGCTTTGAATAAGAGCACAGTTAAAAATTGATATCCTATTTCTCGTGTTGATGATTTATTAGATAAACTTCGTGGTGTATCTGTATTTAGTAAGATAGATTTAAAATTTGGATATTACCAAGCTCGAATGCATACATTTGACATATACAAGACTGCTTTTCGTACTCTATCTGGTCATTATGAATTTCGTGTTATGCCTTTTGGTCTTACTAATGCAATTGCAACATTTAGTTGAATGTTGAATCATATTTTCTTGAGATATCAACACTTTGTCGTTGTTTTCTTTTGATAACATTCTTGTTTTCACTCAAAATGAAGAGGAGCATATACAATATCTTATCTTTGTATTTAACCTTTTGAAAGAAAATCAGTTTTATGCTAATCTAGCAAAAATTTATTTCCTTCAAGAAAAAACTAAATATTTAGGTCATATTGTATCAACACCCCAAAAAGGTCCACACTATCAAGACTTGGCTTACTCCAAAGAATATGACTGAAGTTCGTTCTTTTCTAGGGTTGTGCAGTTATTACAAAAAACTTGTTTGCAATTTTTCTTTGATTGCATTACCTTTGACCTTCCTTCTTCAAAAACAAACAGTTTTTCATTTTGGGGAGAATCTCAACAAAAATCCTTCGATATGCTTAAGCATATTCTTGCACATACCCCTATGCTTCAATTACCTGATTTTTCTAGACCATTCTTCCTTGTTGTCATCACTGATGCTAGTGGATCCGGTATTGGTGTAGTCCTCATGCAGGATGGTCATTCCCTTGTATATGAAAGTCGTAAACTTAAGCCATTCAAAAACTAGATAGAGTGCGTATGGCAAATAACTTCTTGCTTTTATTCATGCACTTCGTACATGGAAACATTATTTAATGGGTTATAAATTTCTCATTAAAACAGACTAGAAAAGTATATGACATCTACTTGCCCAGCCATTGATATCTGACCGTCACATTAAATGGGCATAATTTATTCAAAGTTTTCATCCTCTTATTCAATATATCAACAAGGAAAAGTTAGTTGATGCACTAAGTAGATGCCCTTCAATTACAAACATTTATGTTCTTGATATGCATTCTTTTGATGCTATGCATGATACTTATGCGAACGATCCTGATTTTCATGATGTATAGTTAAAATTGCACTCTAACAATTATTTACCTACAAATAACTATTCATATAATGATGGATTTCTTTTATTTGAAAAGTATTTATGCATAACTCTTCCATTTAGACAGCTTATCTCAGAAGAATTGCATAACCTATTCTACATTAGCCATAGAGGAATCATTACAACCCTCAAAGCTATGCTCAATGATTTTTATTAGCCTAACATAAAGAATGATGTTTCTATTTTTTTTCTTCTAAATGTCTTATTTGCCAATGAGTCAAGCGACATCATGAAAAACATCATGGATTACTTATGCCTTTGCCTATTCCAGAAGGTCCTTGGCAAGAAATATCTATGGATTTCATTACTGGTTTATCTGTTACTTTTGCATGAAATGATATGCTTTAGACTATTGTTGATAGATTTAGTAAACAATTATATTTCATTGCATGCAAAAAGACATTGATTACTTCACAAGCTACACATCTTTTTATCAAACATGTTTTTACACATAAAGTTATTGTATCTGACCATGACTCTAGATTTTGTAATCACTTTTGGATTGCTTTATTTTCAAACCTGGGATCTAAAATTGATTTCACCTCTTCTTTCCATCCTGAAAGTAACGGCCATACTGAAGCTACTAATAGTACTATCTTAGATTTATTGAGGTCTTACACAATCTCCACACTAGCAAATTGGGATCAACATCTTCATTTACTGAAATTTGCCTCAACAATACACCACACTCACTGCAAGACAAGCTCCTTTTGAAGTAGTGTATGGTAAGAAATTATTGACACCTGCTTCTCAACTTTCACACACTATTCCTTACTGATAATCTCACACCCGTATATTGCAACAAGTACATGAGGCTATAGCTAAACCTCAAACGAAATATACTACCCAAGAAAATAAGAAATGGAAGATATTTTTCTACAACCAAGGTGATCATGTGTGGCTTCGTGTTAAAAAAAGAAGACTCAAAAGTGTCGACAAACACCTTGCAATTAAATTAGCCCCTAGATTTTATGGCCCATTCAAAGTTCTGACCAAAATAAATGACAAGTCTAGATATTCATAACCCTTTTCAAATTAGTCTAGATATTCATAACCCTTTTCAAATTAGTCTCCTAAAACCATGTAGAGATCTTCCTCACACACCTATATTAGATATAGATTCTAAAATCATAGAACCAGAGATTATTTTTGACCGCGCGAGAAAACAACCACAAGAAAAGGTAATATTTATCATAGATATTTGGTCAAATATAAAGGTCACCCAATCTAAGATTCTCTATGATTACCTAATCATGCCCTCACCGCTTATCCATCCTTTCTTACATCTTACATGGATTCTACCCATGATTATTATTGATGATTTTGTGACAACTGTGGATAGTTTCTTGTCACCCCCAAGACATGCATGGAAAGTATTAGTTGCATTGTCTTGTTGATATGAAAATTTATATGGATGTTTATTTTAATTAATATATTTGCTAGTTGATACAAGTCTAGATCATTAGACTGGATAATAGAGGCAGCTGGTGACGATCAGGAAATATACATTGAGATGATAAATTTGAATATCAATAAATAATATTTGATTTTATTATGACAAGCACCATTACTTTATTTAGATGATATTCATATTTATTGGCAATGTATATATGTTAATTGTTGGGACATGTGAAAGCTCCCTAGTGCATATTTTAATTTTCAAGATATGTGCACTTTTATAAGGTTCAATGCTCACACCTATTTTTAAAGGAAGCCTAGCTTCCTGCACGCTCAAGAAAGCTATTTTTAAAGCAAACCACTTTATTCTTGAGGAAGCTGTCATTTTTGTATAAGTATACTATTTTTAAGCCCCAAAGGCTACTCATGAAATATATTTAAGTACACCAAGAGGAAGCGTGGCTCACTCTTGTGTGGGGGCAGATTGGATCCAACATTGAGTATTGAGTATATTGTTTGTTCTATTTATTTTCTAATATTTTATTTATTGCAATCATTTTTATGGGTTCATGTCAACCTCCCACAACAAATCCCCCCCACCAATCTTCCATTTAACATCAGTTTAGACTGACCACCCACTGTGAGAGTATAAATACAGGTAGCCTTCCTGTTTCTAAACCCCAAGCCTTGGCCACAAATGACCAGTGAATCCTCATAGGCTTTCTCCCTCATGCTGCAACATAATGCATTTTTTATTTAATTTATCTATGCCACTTCTCTGCCTAACATGGTAGTAAAGATGTTGTCATATATAGATGTCCCTTTAATGAAGCCATATTGTTTTGTGGATATAACCTCTTGTAAAATTGGAGTGATCCTCAAGGCAATAATCTTGGCCAATATTTTAGATACCACAGTAAATAAAGAGTAAAGTGATGGGTTTCTAAAATCTGTTACAAGCTTCTTGCTAGGGGATTATCACCACACCTTCTTTCAAATCCTTGTCCACACTCCCAGTATCAAATGCACCCTTACATAAATCCGGTCCTTGTTGATAGAGGGAGAGAATCAAATGAAAAACTCTACTGATAGCCCATCCCAACTAGGAGACTTCTCTTTCCCAAGCTTTTTAAGAGCCAGTCAACATTCCTCCATTTCCATTTCCACTTCCCTTTTCAACAGCTTTCACTCTTTTGTTGACCAGTCCTAGGAGTTTGTTCTCTGCTTGGAATCTTGTTTGAGACAGTGTAGAGCCAAGGAATTCCACCCATTTCCTGGCTACCTGATTAATATCCCTAGTTCCTACACATTCTCATTCCTAATCTAACCCACCACTTCCCTATTTCCTTTTTCTTCAGCTAACTTAAAAAGGTACCTATCAGGTTTCTTCTTATTACTGTAGGATTTCAATCTAGTGCCTTTTTCTTTGTCACAAGTTCATCTCTCCTTTAAGGAATTTCTAACATCTAATGTATAAATCAACCTCCTTCTCAGTTAGTTTCCTAGTTTGTTTTTTCTTCTACAGGAGCTCCAACTGCTCACTTCATCTCCTCCACTAAAAAAACCTGTCAATTCTAGAAGAGGAAGCAAAGTATTGAAGACTAAAAAATGTGTGACCCGGTTTAGACCCCGAGCTACCCAGTTTCCATCCATCAACCCCAACCCTAGCTTCCCCCTTTAGACTTTTACATTTCCTTTTTTCTTGTCCCAATAGAATGGTATTCCCCCCATCTCTATCTAGTTGTCTTTCCACCATATTAAAATCTCCCAAAAGGATACGAGGACATTGAATATCCAATTTGTCAATCCATTCCCACATCTCACCTCTCACTTTATAAGTATGAGCCCCATATATATCGACCAACCGACATCCTCTCCCCATCTACTTGGACCTCAACTACCAAAATCCTACCATTCAGATGATTTGTTATAATGCATGCATTTAAATTCTTTTTAATAATAGTTAATACCCCACTATAGCCTAAGCCCACCCCTCCATACAAAACCATCCAGTCCCCAACCCTATCCCTCCTACTATAGGTCTTCTGGCCAAAACGATTATCCTCTTGAATAGTCGTTAATCGACAAC
This sequence comes from Cibotium barometz, assembly GCF_041138505.1. Lineage (NCBI taxonomy): Eukaryota > Viridiplantae > Streptophyta > Polypodiopsida > Cyatheales > Cibotiaceae > Cibotium > Cibotium barometz. Next base: position 25,930,393 of record NC_141053.1, on the reverse strand, counting down.
CCCCATTCCTTGACTAAACCCTAAAAAGTAGCATTATTTCTCTTATCTCTAAGCCCCTTCACATTCCAAGTACAACCTCTAAAATCCTTGCTCCAATTCATCCATAAGGCAGTCTTTGGGGGGCCATATCCACCTCCTCTTCACCTTTTACCTTAGAGGGTCCGTGCTGAATTTTATTTCCATGCACTTTCCACTTGCGAGTTGAATTTCCCCATAGAGGAAGTTTCACTGTCATCTCCTCCTAAAGGACTAAAAGGATCAAAGGGCTTGAGTTATCTTGAGACTTGCTACCCCCAATTGCTTTAGATCTAGGCTTGCTTTGAGTCTTCATGGCTTCATTTTTGATTTACCTAAAGCTACCTTTCCCCTTTACTTTATCAACCATTTTAGTCCAACCTCCTTCCACTTGCCCCCCTCTTTTAAGTTATAAAGTTTCCTTCACTTTTCCTTCATTCTTCTCATTCCCATAATTATCCCTATTACCTGCTTAATCCCCCCGCTGCACTTCCCATCCTTCCTCTCCTCATAGCCAACTTTTGTATGCTTCACTTCCTCACAGTTTTTGGCTATATGCCCAATGCCACCACACTCGAAGCATGCTATAAAGTTTCCTTCACTTTCCCTTCATTCTTCTCATTCCCATAATTATCCCTATTACCTGCTTAATCCCCCCGCTAGACTTCCCATCCTTCCTCTCCTCACAGCCAACTTTTGTATGCTTCACTTCCTCACAGTTTTTGGCTATATGCCCAATGCCGCCACACTCGAAGCCTGCTCTAAGGAATATGCCAAACTTTAGATTCAGTTCCATCTTCCTAGGCTCCCTCAACTCCACTTCCAAGGTTCTAGGGGTCTCAACCAAAGTGTTCCACGTGATGCATATGCTATTCGATTGACGGGTACTATCCTCTTCCTTCGGGATATATAGGACATGGCCAAGAGCATTGGCTTACTCTCCAAGCATCGGCCTTAACCAAGGAGCTAGACCTAAGATCTCCACCCAAACAGGGCAGGCCTCTTGTTTGCGGGTTCTTATTCACATCAATACAGGATCAAAGGGTAGTGCATGCACCAATTTTTGTCCCATGAATAAAGGATCTCTTGTAAAGAGATCAAAAATAGATTGACCTTTTTGTAAATAGAACGTTAAAAAAATCTTTGCCAAGATAAAATATGTGCGAAACCACCTTCTCACGAAAAATATCCTCCTGTAACCATTTCCCTAGGTAGACCTACCTTATTTGATGGCCTCCTAGAGCAAAATAGAATGAAACTGCAGATTAAGAAAAGACCAACCTGTCTCCTAACCAGTTGAGTGGAGACTTGCACATACCTTACTCAGATCAACCAACCTCCTCTACATCGTCTGGGCATTCAACCTCGTTGATATCCAGTCATCTGGGTGTAGTTTCTTTGCATCCCTCTCCTTGCCTTTAGCCTCACAAGCCCACTTCATAACATCATCAAGCTCCCAATCACGGTTTCCCTCTCCAATACCTTGAGCCCAGGCATCATCCATCCCTCAGGCCAGCCCACCTACATGCATAAGAGGATTGGCGGTGGCCACCCACCAACACACGGAAGCATGCAAAACCACGTGCTATAATAACTTCCCCTGAAGTCCACTCCGCTTTCCTTTAAGATTCTAAAAAACCCAATGTACCGTTATTAGAGGCTAACTAAAAAAATTCCAAAATGAGTGAGAAGATTTTCGTAAATCCAATATCACCTTAAAGGCTTCACTTTCAAAGTAAAGATGTCCAAGGTCACATACTATAGTCACTAGAGTCCAGCCATGTGCACTCGCAACCAAAGAAAGAGTCTAGCTATGTGCGCTCGCAACTAAAGAAAGAGTCTAGCTATGTGCTAATATAAGTGGTCTCTCTCACCAGAGGCTTGCATGATAGCTAGTGGTCAAAGTGAAGCCTCATAAAACACTCAATGGGCATGGCAACCCTAATAGCATCCTGAGGGCCATAACCACCATAATTAAACTCTTGAAATGAAAATAAAAGGAAGCGCTTAAAAGAAATTTGGTAGAAATCAAAAGGAAGTACTTAAAAGAAAATAAAAGGAAGCGCTTAAAAGAAATTTGGTAGAAGGTGTGGCAATGTGTGTCGCTATAGTTTTATGGTAGCCTTAAGCCATTAGCTTTAGTGCAAGGCAACAAATGTGATAGCAGGGGAGCCATATGATATACTATGCTGGAAATTTGGTAAAAGGTATGATAGTGTGTCTAGCTAAAATTTCATTGTAGTCTTAAGTCTTAAGCCATTTGTTAGTGTCCGGTCGAGACCTAGCACTTGTGTGGTTCCAAACCACCTAGATGACTCCAGGGGAGACACAACTAATGCAACTGTGTTCCCCAACATGATAAGCCAACACTAGCGTGTTGTGCCACTGATCTGCCTAAGCTAAGGGAGTTAGTCGCATAACACATAGGTTAGCTCCTACATTTGATGAGATTTTTGACATGGCTCCAAATTCTGTTTCCAAATAGGAGTCACATTCGGACAGGAATGACATTGGACCCATATTCCAGTTAGAAGACATAGCTAGACAGAAAGTATTAACACAATCTAGTAATCAAATAGAATTTCATAGTACAGAGAATGGAGAGTTACACCAACAACCACTCTATCATTGTATCATCATAGTGTAAGCCTAGCACCACCAGGTACAACACAATAGCGACCCACAGATCACCCTCTCTACCCCCTTCTCTCTCCTGTATCTTGGATAGTTCCCCTTTTTCCTTTTACATTTGCCTGAGTATTACCCGTTGGCAAGATTCAGTTACAAAGGTTTTCCCCAACAGATATACTAAGTGGCAAGGCTCGGCGCCGGTCGTGCCGATGGTTGGATGACCTCCAACACCGTTACCTTTAGTGCAGGGCAGACTAGCACAGTACATAGGGGAGCCATATGCTACACAACATTGTCAAATAATATCTTTTAACCTTATAGGTGCAGCCACACTACGTGGTAGTGGAAATATGTTTTGCACACATGAGATGTCACTCTAGAGAGTCCTTGAAGCTACTACATGTTAGAAATCACACCAAAAGGAATTCATTGATGCCAACCACGCAAGACTTTGCAACTGCTACTAAAGCAAAAGAAAGGCACCATGCAAGCATAGTCATCCTACCAGATACAACCACATCTGGGTGGAAAAGTAATGGTGAGACAGAAGAGCAATGGCATGAAGCCAAGAAAGGGACACGTATGTTGGTAGGTAACCAACATAGAGTTTGTGGATTATGCACATAACAAACATTAATAGAAGGAAGAGCAATGTCATGAAGCCAAGAAAGGGACACGTATGTTGGCAGGTAACCAACATAGAGTTTGTGGATTATGCACATAACAAACATTAATAGAAGGAAGAGCAATGGCATGAAGCCAAGAAAGGGACATGTATGTTGGCAGGTAACCAACATTGAGTTTGTGGATTATGCACATAACAAACATTAATAGAAGAAAGAGCAATGGCATGAAGCCAAGAAAGGGACACGTATGTTGGCAGGTAACCAACACAGTTTGTGGATTATGCACATAACAAACATTAATAGAAGGAAGACCAATGACATGAATACAAGAAAGGGACACATATATTACACACAGAACAAACATTAATAGAAGGAAGAGCAATGGCATGAAGCCAAGAAAGGGACACGTATGTTGGTAGGTAAACCACATAGAGTTTGTGGATTATGCATAGAACAAACATACTGAAGTGAATAATAGAAAAGACATTAACACACAATAATGCAAAGCTTTATGACTCAATCATAACTATACTCTTTCATTCTTACATTCTCTTACATTGTAAGTGCTTAGCGCATAGTAATATATATCAGTAATGCAAAGGTTTATGATTGAATTGTAGCTTTACTCTTTCATTCTTACATTCTCTTACTACATTGTAGGCGCTTAGCACACAGTCAAATATATCAGTTAAAAACATACGATTTAGAGCATTTTCTTGGTATTGAAAATAATGATTGTATCCTTAGATTCCTAAACTACTTATTCCTAAGCTATTCTAAGAATATGATTAACTATTAGTATTTTCAATGTTACCTAAGTTAACTCTAAGATAATAGCTGGCACACCATGTGGGTTGTCTAAGATTGGCCCCCACATAGTTGTGTGAGTCATCAGCAAGGTAAGAAATAACATAGCCAAAAACTTCATGTTTGCTACAACAATACCCTGTAAAACCATGTTGTAATTTCCATTTTGATCTCACCATGCTTCATTACTCACATCATCAGGCAGGTTCATTTTGATATGAATGCAATCTATGGAACCATAGCAGTTTGGGAAGCCATGAACTGCCTAAAACCCATCTTCAATCTTTGTGAGCTCTCCCTCGATCATAACGTGTTCCGCTTATTAAGGGGGAGAATAAACTCCTTTAGAAAATAAGACACTGTGGATTCCCCACATAGCCAACTGCCTCTATGCCTGGTTGTTGCCTAATGCAAGGATTATAATCACAATTGCAACTTTCTTCTCCACACTGAAAAGGTGGCCTGGCAATGAACTAAATCGAGCTGGAATTTGTCCCTGTTGAAGGTCTTCATGCACCAAGTTGCAAATTATGGTGAAAAACATGAAAGACAACTTGAAAATTTCACACCATTATTCATTATTAACATGAGAGTGAAATGTACAAAATGATTCCACCAATGGATGGATGATCTTGGCTTGATGTACCATTGAATGTGCTCAACATCATTTTGAATCATGTATCGAGGCTGATTTTGAACACCTAATGTTGCCCATAACAGAGGAAGTATAGGCAAGACGAGCTAGTGCATGGTGTTATCCTCTTCCATCAATGCTACTGATGTGCTATTTTTGTTGAGTATTTTTCAAACATGTACTGCAAACAAAAGGGAAGGCATACTCATGAGTGAAGATAGCTTCTCCTTGTGCATGGTCCATGTAGTCTAGAAAGTATGAATGTAGGAAAAGATTCTAAAGAAATGTAGACAAAGGGAATATATCAAATCCAAATTGTTGTATGTGTCTATGTTGCGGACGATGTATGGCATGAAAGATGGGGAGTGGAGGGTATTGCTCTATGGAAAGTGGAGGGAAAGGGAAATACTGATGTGTGGATGGAAATTTTAAAAGACACATGAATGTAGAAATTACAAGCTCTAGCACCGGTGAAAGTGGCAGTTGGTTGTAGGTGAAAAGAGAGTTGGTAACACCCTTAAAAGTCACCGGCCGTCCATAGGTGGGACACCTGCATAATATTCTGGAGTCGTCAGTTGTTTCTGATTTTTTAGATGCCCTATATGTAGTGCTCGAAAAAAACTAAGTTCTCAGAGATTGAAAAACTTTCATATATAAAATAAAGAAATTATCAATGAAGAGTTTTTTTTTAAATTTTGAAGGTATTTGCACTGTATTCCCTCAAAGTTTGCAAGTATTGGCACCTTCAAGCTATAAATTTCTAGGTATTTTTTAAAATTTGAAGGTGATATTACATTAAAACCCAGTTTTTTTCGAGCACTGCAGGCTATATGCCAATAGTGGGACATAGCTCTAAATGTGCAACACACGTTTGCTTATTTCTCTTTCCAACACCTTGACCAAATTGGCCAGCTCTTTTATGCACATAGATGACTACATATATGCGCATTTGCCTTGGAGCCATGCACTTGAATGAGTTTTTTTTGAATCTTCTCTTCATCGAACTTTGGTTGCTCAAATCATTTTAGCTTGGCTTTCCGCAAGTTGTTGGTTTACTAGCGTCAAAGCTAGAATTTCATCTGTGAGGCCTCTCACCCTTTATCTTTAAATGATGGCCTACTCTCTCTCAACATAGATATACTAATAGGCAGCTTGAAAAAAGTCTGTGTTAATCTCTTGAGGATAAAAGATGGTCCAGAAACCTCGACTATGATTATTTCCTTATGTTGATCGCGGTTTCCTTCTCTTTACTTGCTATATAGAGCTGCTTTCTTTGTAGGCACGCTTACCTTGTTTGTTTCTTTTTATATAGTAGCTGATTTCTCTCTTTTGTGGCCTTTTTTCTTTAGCAAAAAAAGGCCTACCTTCTTTGTTTCTTTTTCTATAGTAGCTGCTTTAGCCTTGGCACTACCCATCTTCACCTTCTTGACAAATTGTTGTTGCTCCTTTTATCCAGATACAATAGTTTTTGGAGATACTATGTTTGTTTGGAGGAATACCTTGGTATTGCAAATGTAGATAAGGAGCTATTTTTGTTTTGCCAGAAGTGGGGTCCTTATCTCTACCATAGTTATGAAGAAGAGTAGCCCATGAGACTTCTTCCCCTTTGTTTACTGGCATAAAAACCCCCATAGCCTTCTTAGACATTTATGGATGAGCATGAGCATCTGTGTTAAAATCACAAAATGTAGCATGTTCACCAGATTAGAGTAATTGCTCTTTGTGGTGCTTCCCTTAGACCCAAAAAAATGTAGCATGTTCACCAGATTAGAGTAATTGCTCTTTGTGGTGCTTCCCTTAGACCCAAAAAAATGTCTCCATATCTTCCTTAGAAGTAGAAGGGATCTCTATAGCTCCTTCAATGGTTGGCTACATACAGGTCCTAGCCAGTCTTTATTGCCCCATTCTTTTGCAAAGTTGTTCTACTACAGGGGAATCACAGTTTCCTATGGAGGGAGGAAAAATGTAGGGGTGATTCCACCCAGTTTATTATGTAAGTAAGATCTTACCCAATTTATTATGTCAGGTAGATGTTGTCTAGTGAAGAGTGCAACTGCTCCACCAAAGAGAGAGAAGCTGTTGGAAAAAATTATCTAGTGAATAAATTCTAAAATTACGTTCTAGGTAACCATTTTACATTTTATGTGGATCAACTACTTTTGGTTAATAAAGCAAAGTTGACTTGCTGCTTTTGTTGCAAGAATTTGATTTTTTCATTTGACATACACTCAAGTAATCAGCAACTGCTCCACCAAAGAGAGAGAAGCTGTTGGAAAAAATTATCTAGTGAATAAATTCTAAAATTACGTTCTAGGTTACTTTTGGTTAATAAAGCAAAGTTGACTTGCTGCTTTTGTTGCAAGAATTTGATTTTTTCATTTGACATACACTCAAGTAATCAGCCTCATGTAGTTGAATATTTTTTAATATTGAATTGACATAGGCCAATCACCGGCGGATGGGGTTCTGGATCAATTTCCATATGAAGATTTATTTAAAGTATCCATACCCTTGGATTGCACGAGATGTTGTTTTTCCTTTAATAAGGGAGTTTTTCCAAAAGGCATGAACCAAGACCACCCGAAGCTAGCACTCCTAAGAAAAACTTTTATGGTGGTTGTTGTATAAAATGGAGATTCTTTGTGGCATGTATAGCACCATGAGCAATGGGATATACTGATGATGGAAGCTCAACAAAAGGAACATGAAGGACATTTTTCAGGGAAAATCACACACTGTGATGAAAGGTATTTCTCAGGCCTTTATAGTGGCTTCATACAAAATAGAGATTCTTTGTGAAGCACCATGAGCAACAAGCTCTACTGATGTAAGCTCATCAAAAAAGGAATCATTTGAGGACATTTTTAAGAGATTTATAGGCCGGAAGGTATTTCTCGTAGGTAGATTATGTTGGTCCATAGTCTTAAGGAATGCATGGAAATTTGCTAGAGAGTGTGATGTTTGTTTAAAGATTGGGTTAGTCAAATGCAATAGAGACCAAATGCCAAATGCAATCAAGATTGGGTCAGCGAAATGCAATGGAGACTGAATGCCATTACCTCAGTGGAGCACATCTTACAGGGGCTAGAAGGTATTTCTCAGGTTGTATTATGGTGGCGCACAGTCTAAAAGGATGCATGGAAATTTGTTCGAGAGTGTGATTTTTGTAAAAGGTTGGGTTAACCAAATGTGATAGACTAGATGCCACATAATCTAGTATTGCCTCTTAAACTATTCTATAAGCAGAGTCTTGATTTTGTTGGACCATTTAAGCCTCCTGCTCACTAAACTAGTAATAAGTCTATCCTGGTGTTAACAAATGTACCAAGTGGGTTGAGGCTCAAGCTTTGAGGCATATTAAAACTACTTTAATTGCTAAATTTCTATATGAGCTGATTAAGATCAAGTTTGGTTGTCTGACTAAATTAGTCATTAATGATGATCAAGGAGGGAATTTCCTTAATGAAGTAATCATGAGCTTGACCCAACATCACATGATTATCTTAAAAAAATTATAGTGTATTATCCTGAAACAAATGGTCAAGTTGAACCTTCTAATAAAATTTTGTAGAAAATTCAAAAGAAGGTAGTTAATAGAAACCGGGAAAATTAGAACCACAAGCTATATTCTCATTAGGGGCATTCTAGTTTGTAAGTCACCAAGGCAAACACCATTTTCAATGGTATATGATTTGGAAGCTGTGGTATACCCATTGAAAACACGCAAATTAGAACCACAAGCTGCATTTTGCATTATGGGCATTCCAGATTGCAAGTCACCAAGGGAAACACCATTTTCAATTGTATATGATGTGGAAGTTGTGGTATACCATTGAATTTTTGGTTTCAAGTTTAAGGATACCAGTTTTTGCAAGATTGCCTCTATAGTAATTGGAAGAGCACCGCATTCAATAATTACTTTCTCTAAGTGAAAAGCGGCTTCGGAGTCTATAGACAACTGACAAAAAACTTTTTGTGAATCAGCATGCTTATTTTTGAATTTTCAAAGTTGGTAATTTGGTACTATTATACAACTTGTGGGTGGGCCTAAAGCTAAAGTTGAGATGGACGGGGCCTTATCGCATTTCTAATAAATTCTAAACTTACTACTTTAGATAGTGTGAAACTACCCAAAGCTATGAATGGTTTTAGACTGAAGCCTTGCTTTAGAAATGTGCCTTCATTACTTCTCTTGGATGCTATTTTGGAAATGTGCCTTCATTAGTTCCCTCTTATATGCTATTTTTGTCAAGTGTATGTCATGTGTCATGCATGCTTTGAAAAGAAGGAAGGATAATCTAACTGTAAATATTTTATTTAGGGATGAGATTTTCATTGAATGTTTTTATTTTCTTGCCCTCTTGATTTTTGTTTTTTTTAGTTCTAATTCTCATTTTCTGTGTACATGAGAATTGGGTTTTCGTTTGTATCCCTCAACTATCTTTTAATTTTTCTCTATCACATTTATTATCGGTTTTTCATCTTTCAATCCACTCTCCAAGCTTTCTTGCTCTCATAATCTATGTTGCTTTATTTCTTGTACAAAAATGGTGGCGTTTGGGAAGTTTTCCCCACCATCCTCATTGGAGCGTGTAGTAGGATTGTTGCATTCTCTCTCTCTCTCTCTCTCTCTCTCTCTCTCTCTCTCTCTCTCTCTATCGCACCCATTAGGATATCAAGTACTCATGCACTTTAAGCAAACCATAGCACCCATTTACATAAACATATTATGTAGTTCCATATGGCATTGTCACTTGTAGCTTAGGTGTGTCTATTTTCTCATTGCCTTGTCACCAACATTTGATAAAGGGTATGACCCATCCCTTGGATGAACCTCAAATGTGTAGGATCCTCTAAAGATCTTCAAAGAACAACATCTTCTTCCACTTTAACCAACACAACAAACACCTCACCTCCTCCAAAGATCTTCAAAGAACAACCTCTTCGTCGGCTAACACAACAAACACCTCACCACCACTGAAGACGTAACTAGCAACAAAGAAGCCCAATCTCTAGTTCCATTATGAGATTTGGAAACCATAAATTATAGTGGCAAATACTTCCAGACCACCAATAGTAATAGTAGCCAATTAAATGGGCTATGATTACAAGTAATGCATGTGTGTGGTTATAGTATGCATGTATGCTATATGTTGCTATGCGTGTAAGATACAAGGAAGATATACAATCAGCCTCCTCTGAACCAAATATAGGGAAATATATAATCTACTCGGATCAAACGAGACATGAAAACTATGACCGGTGCATTGGTTGGTACTCCTGATTGAGGAGTGAGTATAGAATATCATATGAATTCCCCCTTTGTTTTAAAAGAGGATTGGGTGCCGAGGGTAGTGGCCCGCCTCTGATGAAGTCATGGAGGCCCCATGCGAAAAAGAACTCCCAAGTTGTCCCCAAGGCGATAGCCTAGTGGATAAGACTTTGGAGTTTCTACGAAAGGTCCCGGGTTCAAATCCTCTTGGGGACACCTTAGTGGGCACTAGGCTGCCATCCACACACCTCAGACTCTTGCACTTTCAAGATCCATGTACTTGGCCGGCTCGTCTTCAGCAAATTGAGCGCTTGCTGGGATAGGGTCTCCACAGACTCCTTGTGGTAACCCTTGCATGAAAGGTAGAGAACTACTTGGGCGGCCATGCTGTAGAGGGATACGAAGGCCTGCAGGCTAACGCTCACAGCTGCGACACTAAATTTCCAAAGCATTGAAGCATCCTTGGAAACCGAGATCGGAAGAAACAGCAAGCATATGCAGACGAAGAAAACGCTGAGCCAGAAAGCCAGCCATTTGCTTCCATCTAGCAGATAACTGCTTCTCCTCATTGCATCCCAGCCCCGCTTCTCTTCAAGAATTGTAACAGGGTTAGCCAGGCTCCATACTATGCTTAAATAAATTATGCTCACTTTAGCCTCGCTCAGCAACATAGGAGCATTTCAAAAGATCATCTTTTGTATAGCAAAGGTAAAGCTAGAGGTAGTTTAGTGGAGGGGTTGGAGGACTCAAGAGCATATGTAAGTTGGTGTCAACCTTAATACATTTTGAAAATGTTTGTTGTGTGAATATACCACTATGAATTATTAAATAACTTATTCTATGGGGTTAAGGGAACTTGGGGGGGATTAGTTGCTGGGGGAGATTGACTGAAGAGGGAGGGCTATTAATTTAGTACTCAGTCTTATTAGATATTGTTGCCTCGGGGGGATTTGGAATTCCAAGAACTTGTTGATATTTCAGAAAGGGTCTAGTTAGGATTTGGATGTGTCGTCTCAGAGGTGATGTATAGATGTGTGCATTAATGTTGGTATGCATATTATGTAAATAAATTGAATGATAACCTTGGTGACAAAGCACCATTAATTTATTTAGATGCTATTCATATTTATTTAGATGCTATTTAATTTATTTAGATGCTATTCATATTTATTGGCAATGTATATATGTTAATTGGGACATGTGAAAGCTCCCTAGTGCATATTTTAATTTTCAAGATATGTGCACTTTTATAAGGTTCAATGCTCACACCTATTTTTAAAGGAAGCCTAGCTTCTTGCACGCTCAAGAAAGCTATTTTTAAAGCAAACCACTTTTGAAGAATATTATTCTTGAGGAAGCTGTCATTTTTGTAAAAGTATACTATTTTTAAGCCCCAAAGGCTACTCATGAAATATATTTAAGTACACCAAGAGGAAGCGTGGCTCACTCTTGTGTGGGGGCAGATTGGATCAAACATTGAGTATTGAGTATATTGTTTGTTCTATTTATTTTCTAATATTTTATTTATTGAGTATATTATTTGTTCTATTTATTTTCTAATATTTTATTTATTGCAATCATTTTTATGGGTTCATGTCAACCTCCCACAACAAATCCCCCCCCACCAATCTTCCATTTAACATCAGTTTAGACTGACCACCCACTGTAAGAGTATAAATACAGGTAGCCATCCTGTTTCTAAACCCTAACCCTTGGCCACAAATGACCAGTGAATCCTCACACACTTTCTCCCTCATGCTGCAACATAATGCATTTTTTATTTAATTTATCTATGCCACTTCTCTGCCTAACATGGTAGTAAAGATGTTGTCATATATAGATGTCCCTTTGATGAAGCCATATTGTTTTGTGGATATAACCTCTTATAAAATTGGAGTGATCCTCAAGGCAATAATCTTGGCCAATATTTTAGATACCACAGTAAATAAAGAGTAAAGTGATGGGTTTCTAAAATCTGTTACAAGCTTCTTGCTAGGGGATTATCACCACATCTTCTTTCAAATCCTTGTCCACACTCCCAGTATCAAAATGCACCCTTACGTAAGTCCCACACCAGGTCCTTGTTGATAGAGGGAGAGAATGCAATGAAAAACTCTACTGATAGCCCATCCCAACTAGGAGACTTCTCTTCCCCAAGCTTTTTAAGAGCCAGTGAACATTCCTCCATTTCCATTTCCACTTCCCTTTTCAACGGCTTTCAATCTTTTGTTGACCAGTCCTAGGAGTTTTTTCTCTGCTTGGAATCTTGTTTGAGACAGTGTAGAGCCAAGGAATTCCACCCATTTCCTAGATACCTGATTAATATCCCTAGTTCCTACACATTCTCATTCCTAATCTAACCCACCACTTCCCTATTTCCTTTTTCTTCAGCTAACTTAAAAAGGTACCTATCAGGTTTCTTGATCTTATTATTGTAGGATTTCCATCTAGTGCCTTTTTCTTTGTCACAAGCCAGTTTTTCATCTCTTCTTTAAGGAATTTCTGCCATCTAATGTATAAATCAACCTCCTCCTTAGTTAGTTTCCTAGTTTGTTTTTCCTTCTATAGGAGCTCCAACTGCTCACTTCATCTCCTCCTCTCCTGCCTTTTCTCAAGACTAAGCTATTAATTTGCTCACTCTCTTAATGATACCTTGCATTTCGTTTTAGTAAAAGATCTCCATGGTCCCTCCCTACCCCTTTTCCTTCTCAGTCTGCCCAATGGCTTCGTTGTACAGCTAATAAATAGATCATCTTTGAGCAAGAGGTTATTTACCCTCGATTTCCTTGTAGGAAAGTGCTTAAGTTTGTCCTTCTGCTAATCAATCACATGCCATCCCCATTTCAAAGGCATGTGAAAAGATAGAGCTGAGCAAGGATCAATTTCCACCTTCAAAGTGTGGGGAATCCAAGAGGCTTGTTGGCTAAAAAAACCTGTCAATTCTAGAAGAGGAACCAAAGTATTGAAGACTAAAAAATGTGTGACCCGGTTTAGACCCCCAGCTACCTAGTTTCCATCCATCAACCCCAACCCTAGCTTCCCCCTTAGACTTTCACATTTCCTTTTTTCTTGTCTCAATAGAATGGTATTCCCCCCATATCTATCTAGTTGTCTTTCCACCATATTAAAATCTCCCAGAAGGATACAAGGACATTGAATATCCAATTTGTCAATCCATTCCCACATCTCACCTCTCACTTTATAATTATGAGCCCCATATATATCGACCAACCGACATCCTCTCCCCATCTACTTGGACCACAACTACCAAAATCCTACCATTCAGATGATTTGTTATAATGCATGCATTTAAATTATTTTTAATAATAGTCAATACCCCACTATAGCCTAAGCCCACCCCTCTATACAAAACCATCTAGTCCCCAACCCTATCCCTCCTACTATAGGTCTTCTGGCGAAAAAGATTATCCTCTTGAATAGTCGTTAATCGACAACCCCCATTCCTTGACTAAACCCCAAAAAGTAGCATTATTTCTCTTATCTCTAAGCCCCTTCACATTCCAAGTACAACCTCTAAAATCCTTGCCCCAATTCATCATAAGGCAGTCTTTGGGGCCATATCCACCTCTTCCCTTTCACCTTAGAGGGTCCGTGCTGAATTTTATTTCCACGCACTTTCCACTTGCCAATTGAATTTCCCCATAGAGGAAGTTTCACTGTCATCTCCTCCTAAAGGATTAAAAGGATTCGAGTATAGCAAAGGGCTTGAGTTATCTTGAGACTTGCTACCCCCAATTGCTTTAGATCTAGGCCTGCTTTGAGTCTTCATGGCTTCATTTTTGATTTACCTAAAGCTATCTTTCCCCTTTACTTTATCAACCATTTTAGTTCAACCTCCTTCCACTTGCCCCCCTCCTTTAAGTTATAGAGTTTCCTTCACTTTCCCTTCATTCTTCTCATTCCCATAATTATCCCTATTACCTGCTTAATCCCCCCGCTATACTTCTCATCCTTCCTCTCCTCACACAGCCAACTTTTGTATGCTTCACTTCCTCACAGTTTTTGGCTATATGCCCAACACCACCACACTCCAAGCATACTCTAAGGAATATGCCAAACTTCAGATTCAGTTCCATCTTCCTAGGCTCCCTCAACTCCACTTCGAAGGTTCTAGGGGTCTCAACCAAAGTGTTCCATGTGATGCATACGCTATTCGATTGACGGGTACTATCCTCTTCCTTCGGGATATATAGAACATGGCCAAGAGCATTGCCTTGCTCTCCAAGCATCGGCCTTAACCAAGGAGCTAGACCTAAGATCTCCACCCAAACAGGGCAGGCCTCTTGTTTGCGGGTTCTTATTCACATCAAGTCCATGCACCAGTTTTTGTCCCATGAATAAAGGAGCTCTTGTAAAGAGATCAAAAATAGATTGACCTTTTTGTAAACAGAACGTTAAAAAAACCTTTGCCAAGATAAAATATCTGCGAAACCACCTTCTCATGAAAAATATCCTCGTGTAACCATTTCCCTAGGTCTACCTTATTTGATGGCCTCCTAGGGCAAAATAGATTGGCACTGCAGATTAAGAAAAGACCAACCTGTCTCCTAACCAATTCAGTGGAGACTTGCACATACCTTACTCAGATCAACCAACCTCCTCTACATCGTCTGGGCATTCAACCTCGTTGATATCCACTCATCCGGGTGTAGTTTCTTTGCATCCCTCTCCTTGCCTTCACCCTTACAAGCACACTTCATAACATCATCAAGCTCCCAATCACTGTTTCCCTCTCCAATACCTTGAGCCCAGGAATCATCCATCCCTCAGGCCAGCCCCCCTACATGCGTAAGAGGATTGGCGGCCACCCACCAACACACGGAAGCATGCAAAACCACGTGCTATAATAACTTCCCCTGAACTCCACTCCGCTTTCCTTTAAGATTCTAGAAAACCCAATGTACCGTTATTAGAGGCTAACTAAAAAAATTCCAAAATGAGTGAGAAGATTTTCGTCAATCCAATATCACCTTAAAGGCTTCACTTTCAAAGTAAAGATGTAAAAGGTCACATACTGTAGTCACTAGAGTCCAGCCATGTGCACTCACAACCAAAGAAAGAGTCTAGCTATGTGCTAATATAAGTGGTCTCTCTCACCAGAGGCTTGCATGATAGCTAGTGGTCAAAGTGAAGCCTCATAAAACACTCAATGGGCATGGCAACCCTAATAGCATCCTGAGGGCCATAACCACCATAATTAAACTCTTGAAATGAAAATAAAAGGAAGCGCTTAAAAGAAATTTGGTAGAAGGTGTGGCAATGTGTGTCGCTATAGTTTTATGGTAGCCTGAAGCCATTAGCTTTAGTGCAAGGCAACAAATGTGATAGCAGGGGAGCCATATGATATACTATGCTGGCAATTTGGTAAAAGGTACAGTGTGTCTAGCTAAAATTTCATGGTAGTCTTAAGTCTTAAGCCATTTGTTAGTGTCCAGTCGAGACCTAGCACTTGTGTGGTTCCAAACCACCTAGACGACTCCAGGGGAGACACAACTAATGCAACTGTGCCCAACATGATAAAAGAGGGGAAAATATTTGCAGTAGAGAGAGACATAAGAAAATGAATAATCATAAGAAAATTTAAAATAAAAAATTAAATATTAGCATGTTGTTAAAGCTGTGTTTATGTTACACTGACAATTTGAAGGAAACCTTGGTCGTTGGCCTTGAATGTACAGGTCTCCAAGGGTATACACATGTTGCACTATGGCAACCAGTCCTTCCTTCTTAGTATGCTTGAAGCCTTGTAGCCGCCTCTTCCAATGATGTAGCATATTCCCCAGTTGATGCACTCGATGTGGTCCCTTCGAGCTTGGCTGCATGTAGACCCAAGCCCCAACCCCTTGAATCTTGTTGGAGCCCAAACTCCATTCTCATCTCTTGTGTTATACAGCACAAGCTCTTCCACCTTCTCCCTAGGTCTTCTCACATTACTGGAAGAGGCCACGGTGGTAAGGAAAGAGAATAAGGGAAAAGAAAAGCTTCTTTTACAACAGAGGAGTGGAGAGAGGAGAGAAAGTTCAGGGTTTTTAGTGCAGCAATGGAAAGCTTAAAAGAGGGTTAGAGTTTGAGAATAGGCTTCCTGAACCTAGAGTAGACTAAACAGGGATAGAGTTTCTGCAGCAATGGAGAGGGAGAAAGCTTGAGGAGGGAGAAAGCTTGAGAGAGGGAGAGAGGGAGATTGAGAGGGAGGGAGCTTGAGAAGGAGGGAGAGCTTGAGAGGGATTGAGTTTCTGCAGCAATGGAGAGCTTAGAAAAGGAAGAAAGAGGGAGAGGGAGCTTGAGACTGAGGGAGCTTGACAAGGAGGGAGGAGTATGGAGTGACACATGTCACCCTTAGCTATACAAGTGGATTGATACATTATGGAGTGACACATGTCACCCTTAGCTATACAAGTGGATTGATACATTATACTTCTGGAAGAAATTACGTCATACAAATTGAATCATACCTTGGATAGTCTTTTTATAGAAAATTTATTCTATGCACGTACCATTTTCAATTTTGCATTTGATAATATATATCATACAAAAGCATGTCATTTAGGTTAAGCATGCCATAAATTTTGTTTGGTACATTGTACAAGTCATCTTAAATGCATATGATTCAACTTGTATAATTAAAAAAAAGGAAAAAAATTTCCCGTATGATTCATATATGATGTACTTTATCATGATGTATGTACGGATATGGTTGAAACATACATTAAAAAATTGGTAATACATGACGTAAAATTCATACATATTATTGTAGGAAACTAGAGACATACTAAGATAATTTGAAATCTTGATTTTTAGAGATTTAGGGTACCTTCCAAGAGATCAAAAAGATTGAGTTTTCTAAGCAGGATAGATTCAACCTTGAACCAATCCAATTAATCTTGTGGTTAGGAAGAATCTTGATTTTTAGAGATTTAGGGTACCTTCCAAGAGATCAAAAAGATTGAGTTTTCTAAGCAGGATAGATTCAACCTTGAACCAATCCAATTAATCTTGTGGTTAGGAAGAATCATTGGAGAGGAATTTGATTCAAGGTCCTCTTATCAACCTACTTTAAGTTTGCATCATCACTCAGAGGATACACAAGGAAGTATAACTAGCCTAAGATGCTAAGAATCATTAGATATATCTTCTAGTGAGGAATCAATCGATTTTTTATTTTTATTTTTATTTGGGAGGGGGTTGTGAACTTGCTATGCTAATCTTATCATATAAATTTCACTAACTAGAACCATAAATAGTCCATTAGGGAAATTTTTAAGCTATTCAAGAATAAATACTGTCACAAAAAATCTTATTCAAGAAGGACCATAAGAGGATATAGAGTTAAATAAGGACGCAATTTCAAGGGTTTCATAAGAGGATATAGAGTTAAATAAGGACGCAATTTCAAGGGTTTCATAAGAGGATATAGAGTTAAATAAGGATGCAATTTCAAGGGAGCATAAGATGATCGAGAGTTAAACCCTACCTAGAGAACCCTATCCACCCACAAGAGGGACCATAATAGGATGTAGCTTTGAATAAGGATGTAATTTCAAGGGATCTTGGAATTGAGAAAGATAAAGAACAAGTTTTTTTTTACATTGTTTAAAGAATTCACAAAATAAGAGATTTTGGGAATGATGATGAATGTCTACCATAAGAAAAAAGAGTTGACAATGTCTTACTCGAATGTAGCCTAGTAGCATGGGAAGTGCCTATCTAAGAATGGATGGCTATAGACTAAGTTAGTAGATCCTTGAGAGGACACAATCTCAAGGATGACTATAGGCCAAGTTAGTGGATCCTTGAGAAGAGACACCATCTCAAAAGATGACTATAGACTAAGTTAGTAGATCCTTGAGAGGAGACACCATCTCTTTTAGATAGCCACCATTAGTTACAAGGACTTAAATATAAACTTCTACATATTTGTTACTATGACCTAGTGTAAAGAAAAAAGACTAGAAACTTAATATAGAAAAAAAATCATGAACATATTAGACTCAATAGGGACTATATACAATGGGTTTAATGTAAAAATATTTTGGAAAATGGGTGAAATACCAATTTAAGTCTTTAATTAATCATTCATTTTTAATGTGGAAAGAGATACAAAGACTGTAAACTTGAGATGAATGGACATAGCCAAAGTAAGAGAGACTCTAGGAGTGACCATAACAAAAATTGTGCGAGTGCATATTATGATATTACGTCGCTATATATACCAATATAACAAGTCTAGGTTTGAGACCTCAGATCATAATTCCACTCCTTGTCCTCATGATTCTGGGGTAGGATAACCTACATTAAAAACCCTAAGAGCTAGAGTCACTCCTATGACACTAGTAGAGAAATATTTTGTGGAGTGCCAAGTGAAGGATACTACCAGCTTTCCTACCTATGCAATTCTGGCTATAGTAGATATATTGAGATGATCCCAAGAAATAGGAAGGGAGGTGGGGAGAGAAGATGAAAGAGGTTCGAAAGAAAATTAAGCCAACTCAAGTGGCCAAATTGATGCATAAGTTTCAAGGAGATACAAACCTTGGGTAGTGTTTAGATATTTTTGCATAGATCTATGATGCATTTGGTGATTTGGACAACTTGACTTAGAGTTAGAAAATTTAGTCTCACACTAGATGGAAGAGTAGTTGAATGTATTATATCTCTAAAGATGAGGAGAAAGTGACCTTTGATATTTTTGAAGTGGTTTTTATGGTTGGATTTATTTAAAGTGGAGCAAAGTGGAGAGCAATCATTAGGCATAATTTATCGAAGCTGGTAGATTTAGAATCTACTTTTCAAGGGATTTCCAAAAACGATATGTCACATGTAGGGGATTTGATATAAGATACAGAAGGTTCTCATCATGACTCCCTTTTTTTAAGAAAAGTAATGACATGGCTCTTCTTAGAGGGCCCTTTTTGCGTGTATATCTTGCCTAATTTCTGCTTGAAGTGGAGCAAAGTGGAGTGTAACTATGCATTTTAAAAATATTACTTAGAACGAGAACAAAAAGCATGCATGACTTCATTTTTCACATGAAAATTTTGAATCAAGATTTTAAGAATATTGTGTTCACAATTTCTTATTAAACTATGGAATCTAAGTTTAATAAGTTATCATGATTTGTGATTGCTAGTGGCTTACAAACATGGGATGCATTATGTGTTAGCCTTTTGCCTCCAGGAAGTTCAAGTGTGAATAGAGTTGATCATGGGCACTTTTTACCCTGTGCTGGTAGGGGTATTTTCCCCGTGATAACACATCCTTAGTGTGTTAGTAGCCATGTCAGTCCTCTAAGGGCTACTAGGATGTTGTACTCCACATGCTTATAATCTGATTGAGTACATTCCAGCTATCGCTATTGTTTCTGTCACTCTTTGAGCTTCTGTGTGTGTTTTGTCTGTGAGTCTCTGTGCAAAGCATCTACTTTCACATCCATAGAGTAGTGTTGTCTTGAAGACAGTGCCTAGGATCTAGAGTTTGGCTTCTCATCCCCAATAGCTCTTCGTCGTGCCAAACACTGTATATCAATGTAATTTTTAGAGCAAGCATTTTAGAGCTATCATTTTGTTGATGCTCCTATTGATCATCTAATTGGCACCACTACACATTCTAGGTAAGATCTTGCTCTATGCACTTTCAATTACATCTAGGGTTTTGCCTCCTATTGTACATTGGCGTTATTTTGGTTAATACTGCCATACATTCAAGGCTTACCCCCACACTAGTTCTTCTCTCAGTTCTCAAAGGTTTTCAGCTCTGATAGTACTCTTGCTTTCATACCTGCTGTCTCTATGGCTGCTTCTGTCTTGCTGCTTCCATGTCAGCTGATTCAAATCCACTACTTCCCATTCGACTTTTCACCTGCAGATTCTGCAACCTCCTTTTGGTAAGTTTAAGAAACCTCCTTTTTGGTAAGTTTACACATCCCTTTATAGACATTTGAAGTACTTTAACTCCCTTGCAAGTAATCCCTATGTCCAGGGATTTCATTAACGTCTTCACAATTTCGTGATCACGTTAACAAAACCTATTGTTAACATAAAAATTCTTGTGATCACAATGTATATTCACGGGCATTTTTTATGACCTGCAAAAACCTTCTCTGCCAGTAATCCCGCCGGGAAAATGTGCATTTCCCGGCGGGCCCGCCGGGAAAACCCATTTTCCCGGCGGGCAAATTAAAAAAATAAAAAAATAAAAAAATAAAAAAATAAAAAAATAAAAAAAATAAAAAAAATAAAAAAAATAAAAAAATAAAAAATCATGTTCACAGTCATTCTTACCATTTTTGGGCCTTCTGGACTCATTTATGATGTCAAAAGTTCAAAATTATTGGCACAAAAAAAGTTTTGTATAATTTGCTGGCCTTAAGTTCAATTGACACACCAATTAAATCTAACTATACTTACATCAATTGACTCAATTGTCCATGACATCATTGCACTCAATTGAGTCCAATTGGACTCAATTACACTTGATTTACACTCAATTGATATTAATTGGGTGTCAATTGATGTCAATTGTGCCTAATTCGACGCAATTGAGCCCAATTTACACCAAATTTGCAAAAATTGGGTGTAAACTAAGTATCAATTGAGTCGAATTGGACTCAATTGATAATAATTAGATGTTAATTGATATTAATTAAGCCCAATTGACTTCAATTGGGTGTTAATTTATTACAATTAATGTCAATTAAGCTCAATTGAGCTCAGTTGACATCAATTGGGTATCAATTGAGCTCAGTTGACATCAATTGGGTGTCAATTGATATCAATTGAGCTCAGTTGACATCAATTGGGTGTCAATTGATATCAATTGAGCTCAATTGGGCTCAATTACACTCAATTGACACTCAATTGGGTGTTAATTGCATCCTATTGTGCTCAATTGAGCCCAATAGGATGCAATTAACATCAATCGGGTGTCAATTGATCACAATTGATATCAATTGGGCTCAATTGCACTCAATTGTGTGATCGATTGTGTGTCAATTAATGTCAATTGAGCCTAATATGATACAATTGAGCTCAATTCACGCCCAATTGGATGTAAATTGAGTGTCAATTGAGCCGAATTAGACTCAATTGATAGCAATTGGGTGTTAATTGATATCAATTAATATCCAATTAACACAATTGAAGTCAATTAAGTCTAATTGACTTCAATTGGATAATTTGGGTGTCAATTGAGCTCAATTGGACGTAAATGACATCAATTGGGGGTCAATTAACATCAATTGAACCTTATTGACATCAATTGGGTGCCAATTAACATCAATTGGACTCAATTGACATCAGTTAGGTTTCAATTGAGCCAAATTGGTTGCAACTGACATCAATTGGGTGTCAATTGATTACAACTGAGCTGAATTGGACTCAATTGCACTCAATTGATATTAATTGGGTGTCAGTTAAACCTAATTCCATGCAATTGAGCTCAATTGACATCAATTCACATCAATTGCTCTCAATTGATATTAATTGGGTATCAATCGATGCCAATTGAGCCTAATTCGATGCAATTGAGCTCAATTCACATCAGTTCATATCAATTGGGTGTCAATTGATGTCAATTGAGTAAAATTGAGTCTAATTGGGTGTCAATTGAGTTAAATTGAGTATAATTGGGTGTCAATTGATATCAATTGAGCCAAATTGAGTCTAATTGAGTCCAATTAGACTTAATTAAGCCAAATTGAGTCTAATTGGGTGTCAATTGATGTCAATTGAGCCAAATTGAGTCTAATTGGGTGTCAATGGAGCCTAATTGACATCAATTGGGCCAAATTGAGTCTAATTGGGTGTCAATGGAGCCTAATTGACATCAATTGGGTGTTAATTGATGTCAATTGAGCCCAATTGAAGCTAATTATGTATCAATTGACACACAATTGATGTCAATTGGGCTCAATTGACATCAATTGGATTCAATTGACACACAATTGATGTCACATGGGCTCAATTGACATCAATTAACACCTAATTGATGTCAATTAATATCAATTGGGTGTCAATTGATTATAATTGATGCTAAATTGAATGAATTGAGTCTAATTGACATCAATTAAGTCTAATTGGGTATTAATTGATCAATTGGACTCAATTGATATCAATTGACACCTAATTGGACTCAATTGACATCAATTGGACTCAAAAGGGTGTTAACTGATGTTAATTGAGCCCAATTGACATCAATTGGATGTTAATTGAGCTCAATTGGACACAATTAACAATAATTGGGTATGAATTGAACTCAATTGACATCAATTAGGTGTCAATTGAGCCTAATTGCATCCAATTGAACTCAATTGACATCAATTGGACAAATTGCATCCAATTTAATTCAATTGACATCAATTAAGCCTAATTGCATCCCATTGAACCCAATCAGACTCAATTGAATCCAATTGGACTCAATTGACATCAGTTAGGTGTCAATTGAGCCTAATTGTATCTATTTGGACTTAATTGACATCAATTGGGTGTCAGTTAAACCCAATTGGAGTCAATTGATATCAATTGGGTGTTTATTGATATTAATTGAGTTTAATTGACATCAATTGGGTGTTTATTGATGTCAATCGAGTCCAATTAGATGCAATTGGACTCAATTGGGTGTGAATTAGACTCAATTAATATCAATTGGGCTTAATTGATATCAATTAGGTGTGAATTAATGTCAATTGAGCCCAATTCGATGCAATTGATATCACTTGGGTGTCAATTAGACTCAATTGGCACCCAATTGATGTCAATTGAGTCCAAGTGGATGTCAATTGATATCAATTGAGCCCAATTGATCAATTGATACCCAATTAGACTTAATTGATATCAATTTGACTCAATTAGGTGTTAATTGATATCAATTAGACTCAATTGGATACTAATTGATGTTAATTGAGCTCAATTAGACTCAATTGACATCAATTAGATACTAATTGAGTATAATTGATGTCCATTAAGCTCAATTTGGCTTAATTGACATCAATTGGGTATCAATTGACTACAATTGATGTCAATTGAGCTCAATTGACATCAATTGGGTGTTAATTAATATCAATCGAGTCCAATTAATATCAATTAGGTATCAATTAAGCCAAATTGATATCAATTGGGTGTCAATTGAGCCCAATTGGGTGTAAATTGAACCTAATTGGACTCAATTAACATCAATTAGGTGTGAATTGATGTCAATTGATCCCACTTGGATGCAATTGAAATCAATTTGGTGTCAATTGGACTCAATTGGCACCCAATTGATGTCAATTGAGTCCACTTGGATGTCAATTGATATCAATTGAGCCCAATTGATCAATTGACACCCAATTAGACTTAATTGATATCAATTTGACTCAATTGGGTATTAATTGATGTCAATTGAACTCAATTGGATGTTAATTGATATTAATTGAGTCTCAATTGACATCAATTGGGTGCCAATTGAGTGTAATTGATGTCAATTAAGCCCAATTTGGCTCAATTGGGTATTAATTGATGTTAATTGAACTCAATTGGATGTTAATTGATATTAATTGAGTCTCAATTGACATCAATTGGGTGCCAATTGAGTGCAATTGATGTCAATTAAGCCCAATTTGGCTCAATTAACATCAATTGGGTGTCAATTAACTACGATTGATGTCAATTGAGTTGAATTGATATCAATTGGGTGTTAATTGATGTTAATTGAGTTTAATTGACATCAATTGGGTGTTAATTGATGTCACTTGAGTCCAATTAGATGTAATTAGACTCAATTGGGTTTGAATTAGACTCAATTGATATCAATTGGGCTGAGTTAATTGGGTGTCAATTGAGCCCAATTGACATTAATTGGGCGTGACTCAATTGACATTAATTAGGTGTGAATTGATGTCAATTGAGCCCAATTGGATGCAATGGATATCAATTGGGTGTCACTTGGACTCAATTGGCACCCAATTGATGTCAATTGAGTCCAATTGGATGTCAATTGGTACCAATTGAGTCCAATTGATCAATTGACATCCAATTAGACTTAATTGATATCAATTTGACTCAATTAGATATTAATTGATATCAATTAGACTTAATTGGGTGTTAATTGATATTAATTGAGTCTAATCAGACTCAATTGATATCAATTGGGTGCCAATTGAGTGTAATTAATATCAATTAAGCTCAATTCGACTCAATTGGCATCAATTGGGTGTCAATTGACTATGATTGATGTCAATTGAGCTCAATTGACATCAATTGGGTGTTAATTGATGTCAATTGAGTCCAATTAACATCAATTGGATGTCAATTGAGCCCAATTGACATCAATTGGGTGTGAATTGAACTGGATTAGACTCAATTGACATCAATTAGGTGTAAATTGATGTCAATTAAGCCCAATTGGATGCAATTGATATCAATTGGGTGTCACTTGGACTCAATTGGCACCCAATTGATGTCAATTAAGTCCAATTGGATGCAATTGATATCAATTGGGTGTCACTTGGACTCAATTGGCACCCAATTGATGTCAATTGAGTCCAATTGGATATCAATTGATATCAGTTGAGTCGAATTGATTAATTGACACCTAATTATACTTAATTGATATCAATTTGACTCAATTGGGTATTAGTTGATGTCAATTGGACTCAATTGGGTGTTAATTGATGTTAATTGAGGACTCAATTGACATCAATTGGGTACCAATTGAGTGCAATTGGTGTCAATTCGGCTCAATTGGCATCAATTGGATATCAATTGACTAGGATTGATGTCAATTGAGCTCAATTGACATCAATTGGGTGTTAATCGATGTCAATTGAGTCCAATTAAGCCCAGTTGTGTCCAATTGGGTGTCAATTGATTGAATCCAATTAAGTTCAATTAAGCCCAATTGAGTCCAATGGGGTGTCAATTGATGTCAATTGAGCCCAATCGATCAATTGACACCCAATTAGACTTAATTGATACCAATTGGACTCAATTGGATATTAATTGATGTCAATTAGACTCAATTGGAAGTATAATAAGATCTAATTGATGGTAATCGAGCTTAAGGTGATAAATTTAGAGATAACTTTTTTTGTACAAAGAATTTTGAACTTTTGACATCATAAATGAGTCCAGAAGGCCCAAAAATGGTAGGAATGACTGTGAACATGAATATATTTTGACCATTTTTTTTAACTTTTTTTCCCGTCGGGAAAATGGATTTTCCCGACGGGCCCGCCGGGAAAACAAAAAGCCCGGCGGGCTTCGGCAGGTTACCAGGTCACTGGTAACCTGCTATTTTGAGAACATGAAAACATGTGAACATGTTAATAACATGTTCACAAGTGTTATTAACAAAAAAAATCTTGTGATCACGTGAATATAAAATCCCTGCCTATGTCAGATACACTTTAGCCTATATATTCCTTTGTTGTGCAACATGTCCGAAAATAGTAATGAATTGTTTAGCATGTTGTCCGCCCATTGAGGACAAGAAACCAACTATCCCATGTGGGTATATATGACGTGTCACGTTTTGTTGGTAAAGAGCGTGTGGGTATAAGTATCTGGTGTGCTAACACTCGGCTTGCTGGGCTTGCATATGTTGTTAGCACATCCACTAGATTTTCCATTAGAACTAGTGAATCTGGTTCTAGTGATTCTGTAAAACTTGCACTTGCTCATCTTACATTGGAACAACTCATATGGGATGCCAAATATGCAACTCATATGGGAACACCATATTGGGGAATATGGGAATTTCCCATAAGTTTGGGACATGTGGTCAAATCTTTGGATTAATCATAACTTGAACACCGTTACTCCAAATTGAGCGCTCTATAGCTCACTAGATTCCATTTTCCAAGCGCTTTCCAATAATAGGTCACATGATATGGTTTTGAAAAACTTATAGGCATGTTATCTCGGTCCCACCTTTTTAGTATTCAAAAAATGGGAGTTGGAAAATTTCCAAACTCACGAATATAGTGTTTGGGATGCCAAATATGCACAAGCGCATGCACTTATTGCCCTCTTCGGCAAACAGCAAGTTATTCCTTGCATTCGATCATGTTTCTCTGCTAAGAGTTGTTAACCCATTCGAGGTTTAACAAGAGCTACTCCCATTATCTTATATGAAGGAGTCGAGGTAGATACACCAAAAGCTCATACATTCAAGATATGAAGAAATGGTGTCCAAATCTACAACTTAGACGCGCGCCTGTAATGGTCCGATGGAATGCTTATGGAAATTTTTCCTTGAAGAGAATGTGGTAGCAAGTTAGGATGAAGTCCCAAGTGATGTACTTCATGGATATATTATGAGAGTGGTCATTATAATAGCATTAGGTCTCTTATGAGCCTAAAGTGCCCGGTTAGGCTAGTGTGAATACTTATGGCCATGTATATAAGTGAATATCTCTCATAATACAAAGGACTCTCCCATTGTTCAATAGAGTCTTGCTCTTGCTAATACTCTTGATAATATCTCTCTAATCTATGCTAGTGAGTGTGTGTGAGTGAAGAGAGGTGAGAGGAGGGACGAATACACGTAGTGCAATGCAGTGGTGTGACAACACTCTCGCGGCAGGAGGAGGTGCGGTGAAATTGCTTCTCAAGGAGTTCTAGAGCTTGGAGATCTCAATCCAGCTAGGCCAATGGAAAGATCCTCATGACAGTTGCGGTTCACCAGGTAATCTTCTTGTTGGATGTGTTCCAAGGGGGGTTTGGGTGAGCCATAACATTTTTGGCGCCGCTGTCGAGAATCATCCCTTGGCATTTTCCATTGTTTTTCTCTAATCTACCCAGTATCCATTGCCCATTGTCTTGCTTAGTGGGCTCCCATGAAAAAGATGTCGTTTTAATGGAGATTTGTGTGTGATTTGGTGAAAAATAGCTCTCCTTTTTGTATTGTAAGAATGTTTTTTTGCTTAATTTTTAGCTTAAATTATTGTTATTAATTTGGTTTTTAATGTTCTTAGGGCTTGCATATAGAGTGTTTTAGGCTTTATTTGCTTTCATTGTATCAAAAAATACAATAGAATGCAATTTTTAATGACTTTTAGCTCTATTTAGAATTAAATATATAGCTAGAATCATTAATTTTTGTTTGATTTGTGTGTTTCTTGTTTGATTTGTATGAATTAGAGTGTTAGCAAGTATTAGGATTAGCTTAATCCTTTAAAAAATTTCACAAACTCTTAAAACCCTTGAAATCAACTAATCTTTCTTAATTGATTGGATTTTGTTATTAAGGGGTGATTAATCCAATTCAAGAGACAAAAAAAACTAGAAAATGTATTTTTCAAGGCATGTAAGAGGTTGAAATTAGTGTTTTTGAGTGTTTTGAGAGCATCTAGATGCATCAAAACACCTAATTATATCAATTGGAGGAATTTCCTTCTCTTTTGCTTAATTTTGCATAAAGAGAAGATACTAAAATTAAGAGTTTAATCAATCTCTAATTATAAAATAATTTACACATTAGTTGATGAACATATCTTAGTAATTCCATGCCCTATCCTATGATGTGTTCAATCGTGTGAATTAATTAGTGATTGGTGGTTAACTAGAGCCCTTACTTAGTTCAAAAGGCAGAAAAGATTAGTGGAAGGATTAATCTTTGATTAATTCTTAAGAACTTTTTTCCATAACTCATTAAGACTTATGAGCATTGAATGAAAACATTCCAATGAGTTGTCAATTTGTCCATTTTAGGAGTCATTTATAAAGGGTGTAAGGGGCTTATGAGCATTGAATGAAAACATTCCAATGAGTTGTCAATTTGTCCATTTTAGGAGTCATTTATAAAGGGTGTAAGGGGCTATCATAAAAGTATTGAATTTTTTATTCCCACTTACCTTTTTAAGAAAATGCCCATATCTTCCCAATTTTAAATTAAAAAAATATTCCCTCCACACAAGAAAACTCAAATTTCTCACTAGAATCTTAAAAAGTTTGATGAAAAACTCCATGTTAGTATATTTGTATATCAAAAATATCATTTTCTACTTAGAAAAATGGATTTGTGTTAAACCTGCAACAACAGCAACGTTTTAACAGTCTCTCTCTCTCTCTCTCTCTCTCTCTCTCTCTCTCTCTCTCTCTCTCTCTCCCTATGAGGATCTCTCTGCTTTAGCTTCTTCCTCTGCTTAGCTATGGAGTCTTTGCAAGCTGTGTGTGTAGCCCCTTGTGAAGCTAGAAAACGGAAGGTTGATTTACACATTCGTATTCTTGAACAGTATGGCAGCTCTAAAAAAACCCATCCTATTGATGCACAATCTGTCCAAGCTTGTAGGATAGCTAAGGAGAAAAATATAGATCTTTGGGTTGATGGGCATCTCTATCCAGTTGACCCTCCATTAAGAGCAAACCCTCCTTTCCACAATTTATCATCTTTTATGCAATTTGTTGGTGAAGGAGAGCTTGGCTTGTTAGGATACTGCAGAAGATTGACTACAAGTGGAGCTTGGCTTGTTAGGATACTGCAGAAGATTGACTACAAGTGGAGCTTGGCAAACCCATATTCTCCATGTGCAGTACCCAAGGGATGGAAAATCACATTATAAAGAAAGAGGGGTTTATTTCAAAAATACAAGACATGGAGGTGGAGCTTCTGTAGGAGGAACACGTACAAACTATCTATAAGAGATGTTCAATTGGTCTTATCGCTAGAAGGGTATTGGTTAGGGAGCAGGCCCAACAATCTAAGCTTGCGCAAGAGGCATGCAAGGATACAAAAAGTCATGCTCGGCTTTAATGGTTGTAGACCAATGCTCCCCATAGGCATGGTGCTTGGCGTGCACACGAATGAGGAGACAAGGGAGGCATTGGGTTGTGCATGCACCAACATAAATCTAGATGTAATAAGGCTAAGAAAATAGGTTTAGTTAGGTTTTTTTTTTGCCCCCTTAAAAGAAACTATTAATAGTTCCTTCTCTCACTTCATTTTCATTTCACTTTTTTAGAGAGCTTGAGCTCAAGATCTACGTAGACACCCACGTAAGGACACCAGCACATCACCACGTTAGCATAGTCGTACATGGATATGGCACACACCAAGAACACCGCACATGTTACCATGCCTTCACAAAACACAGTGCAAGGCACCCAACGACCACATATTGGCAACACCAAGGAAGAGAGTGACCCCTTGGATTCTAGGACATGCCCAATGGGATCACCAGAGTCCACCAACCCTCCTCCCACAGCAACACCAGTGCACACACATGCAGGCCCTTCTAGTGGGAGCAAGCGTGTGAAGAAGACCCCGCAATGCAGCCACCCCAGAGATCAAGACAGAGAGGCCGATGATGAGAAGTTTGACTGGGTTGGTGAAAACATTCCTACATTGCGTAGCACCATTGCTCGCAAGACCCTACTACCAGGACAAGGTCCCCTACCTCCCCCCTGGAAGAACTTGATACACAGGTACCATAGCATCAGGAAGAGGAGGATTCAGACTATGAGAGAGACCAAGAGGAGGTTCCTGCAAGTGCACGCGCAAGCGTAGAAAGGTTAAACTCTGGAAGCCAAGGAAGCCCCAATCTCGCCAACACACTAACACAACACAGAGAGCTCCAAGAGGAGAAGGATGCGCCAAGTGCATAGGGCTCTACAAGAAATCAAGTTTTATTAGAGGAACACTGAGTTCCTGTGATAAGAAGATCCCCTTTCGCTTGCACAGTGAAGGAGATTCTCCAATGATATAGAACAGAGTTCCGTGCAGCAGGGTATTGCCCTTGAAACATTGCAAGAAGCCTACGAGGCTTACCTTGTTGGGCTTTTTGAAGACACCAACCTCCTTGCAATACATGCAAAAAGGATTATCATATCTGCCAAAAGGACATGCAACTAGCTTGGCGCATTTGAGGCGAGCGAGACACGATCTAGAGATCTTAGATGTTAACCTTTTTTTTTGAAGCAACTCTTTTGTTTCAAACCCCCCTTTGTAACAAGCCTATCTGGCTTTCATTTGTAACCTTCTGATAATTAAAATTTTAAGTTTCTCTTATAATGTCTCGGTGTCATCATGTTTGTTTAACATGTAGTGTCTATCATGTGCCAGTTTGTCACACCCAAGGCATCAGAAATGCTCCTGGAGGACAGAGGAAGTTGTGCCAGAACAGTGCAAATTTGGCCTCTGCAATGGCGATGTAGGCTCAAAATTCGCACTGTTCTGGCACTTCTCCCCTAGCCACACTGAGGATCATTTCTGATGCATTTATAATGAAGTTGAGCACACTAATTGTGAGAAATAGTAGTTTATAAGATAAAAACACCTTTAATTATGTGTTAAAAAAAACGGGTTCATCATCCAATGCATCAGAATTGCTCCTAGAGGACTGGGGAAGCTATGCTAGAATAAGGCAAATTTAGGCTCTGCAAAATGGCGGGGTGCAGGCTCAAAATTCATACTGTTCTGGCACTGCTCCCCCAGCCACTCAAGATCATTTCTGATGCATTTATAATAAGGTTGAGTACACTAATTGTGAAAAATAATAGTTTATAAGATAAAAACAGTAATCATGTGTAAAATTACATTGTTTGTCATCTAATGCATCAGAATTGCTCCTGGAGGACAGAGGAAGCTATGCGAGAACAGTGCGAATCTAGGCTCTGCAACGGCGGTGTAGGCTCAAAATTTGCACTGTTCTGGCACTGCTCCCCCAACCACGTAGGATCATTTCTAATGCATTTATAATGAAGTTGAGTACACTAATTGTGAGAAACAATAGTTTATAAGATAAAAATAGCTTTAGTCATGTGTAAAATTACATTGTTTGTCATCCAATACATCAGAATTGCTCCTGGAGGACTAGGAAAGCTATGCCAGAATAGTGCGAATTTAGGCTTTGTAGCGACGGTGAAGGCTCAAAATTTGCACTGCTTCCCCAGCCACTCAGGATCAATTCTGATGCATTTATATTGAAGTTGAGCACACTAATTGTGAGAAACAATAGTTCATAAGATAAAAACACCTTTAGTCATGTGTAAAAATATAGTGTTTATCATCCAATGCATCAGAATTGCTCTTGCAGGACTAGGGAAGCTATGCCAGAACAGTGCGAATTTAGGCTCTGCAGTGGCGGTGCAGGCTCCAAATTTGCACTGTTCTAGCACTGTCCCCCCAGCCACTCAAGATCATTTCTGATGCATTTATAATGAAGTTGAGTACACTAATTGTGAGAAACAATAGTTTATAAGATAAAAATAGCTTTAATCATGTGTAAAATTACATTGTTGTCATCCAATGCATCAAAATTACTCCTGAAGGGCTAGGGAAGCTGTGCCAAAACAGTGCGAATTTGGGCTCTACAACAGCGGTGCAAGCTCAAAATTTGCACTGCTCCCCCAGGCTCCCAGGGTCATTTTTGATGCATTCACAAAAACATTGATGGTACAAACTAGAGAAAACAATGATATACTTAATGAAAACAAGTTTGCAAAAATTGTATTGTATTCATAATAAGAAGTGATACATCATCTTTACAAAAGCTTTCTTACAATATTAAGCTTCCTTCTCTTGTTATTGGCCAGAGGTGCTCAAGGAGTGATTGGGCTATTTCTTGAGGATCCTCTATGCCTATGCTTTTGGCTATACCTATATGAGCAAGAAGCTTACCCCTAAGTCCAGAACCAAAAACATCCAAGGCAAAGGATTTTTTAATCAGAACTATACATTTGGTGCTCTGGTGCCATATAGAGGCTACACAGAGCACCTTAGAGAGGGCTTTCAAAAAGAAGAGAGTGAAGGAAAATTGACGAGTGTAGTCCCTGTGGATAATGGCAATGCCATCCACAGGAAGTCGACCAAGATAGTGTGCCAATGCAGCATCATGTCCATGGACCTTGGCCTGGTCTGTGCTGCCGCCGCCTCTCCCAGCAAATGCATCAATTTCAACCACCCTCTACAATCAAAGGAAAAATCAAAATATTTTCCTATACATAATTACAAATGTTTCTAGGTTGTAAAAGGTTGATTATTAACTCTTGCTCAATGTCTTCTTTTGCCAAAGTGCTGGTGGGGGCGGAGAGGTCAATCGAGGACTTAGCCTCATCCTTTTTTGGTGCTTTGGTCTCCTCCATCACTCCAGCACAGCAAGGGTATCCTTTTCAGCCTCTAGCTTGTCTTGTAAGGTTGTGAATTCCTCCTCTGGAACTAGGGCTTGCTCCATGGTCTCAACCACAATTTCCTTGACCAAAGCAATTGTCTTTGCGATAGATTCTCCAAGGGGTAGCACTATCTAGGTGAAGACCGAGGTTGAACGTATCAAGGTCCTCACATCGCGTGCATATAATGTCCAAGCATTCATCCATAATTTCCTTGACCAAAGCAACTGTCTTTGCGATAGATTCTCTGTGGGGGTAGCACTATCTAGGTGAAGACCGAGGTTGAACGTATCAAGGTCCACCTCACATCGTGTGCATATAATGTTCAAGCATTCATCCATTCTCAAGCGAGCTGCCTTTTCAAAGTCATGAAGAAATAAGTATTCTTCACCTTCCACCACAATGGTGCTCAAGAGATTGATCTCAAGCTCTGGCAGCACCTTGCTCTCCTCGTGTGGGGAAGATGGCCCCGCATCTTCTACTATAGTGGGCTGTTCAGCTGCTTCTACAGATTGTGCACCCTCTGGAAGTGCTCTGATGCAAGCTACTCTTCATCACTAGCACTCGTTCCTACTGCCTTTACTTCCTTGTCATCCCTCAAATACCCTACCAACTGCAATGCAGGCATCTCTACCTCCTCATCCGAATCCTCATCGTCGAGCCAAAAGTGGGCTGATGATGATGATGAGGAACGCAAAAGTGGCAAGCCACGAGAGGAACCTAGTTTCGAATTTGCCCTTCCCCAACCTCTTCACCTTCTGCTTATTGAAGGTACAGTAAGCTCCTGCAGGGATGCAGATGTCCATAAAGCGTTGTTCAAGGCGTTGGATGTAGGGGTGGGCATTGTTGAATGTACTGAAGCAGCTCAACAGGCACCCATCGATCATTGGGGAAATGGGGAAAGGAGATGGAGTGGAGAGCCAAGTATTGCTCCATGTATGCAATCTACATCTCATAATGTTAGGACGCAAGGACAAGCGACTTTTCAAAGTCGACTTCACGAGAGAACATGACAAAGAGCTCGCTCTTGCCCACCCATGGGGTGGTGGAGAGAGGAACTCACAGAAGTTGTCAAAGTGGGTAGCCATGTGAATGGAAAGAGATAGTGTGAGCTCGTGCTTGGTTTCTATCGCATGAAGATGAGAAAGAAGGCACCTTTAGATATTTATAGTTAAAATTTAAAGTTTGGCCTTTTCACACTACACCGCTAGACAACTGACCTAGATGCCTTTGAAAACTTGAGTGATGTCTTGATATCACTTATCATCTTAAACTTTAAGCATAAGATGGTCCAAGCATCAGGCTTGGGTCATTCAGGATTGTTAAGAGGGGGGTTGGGGATCTCTTCTAGCTTGCCAAATAAACCTGGTTTTTTATCTACAAAATATGAGTGAGAAAAGAAAAAGATATTGTTTTGTACAAGATCACTTGGGCTTTGAAATACAAACATTTCCTCTCAAATAGGAAAGCATTGCCTTAGGTTTTTGAGTGTGCTAGGATTCTTCAACTTGAGCAGAAGAAACCTCATTTTCATCGCCTTTCCTGGGCTGCTTACGGGTTTTTCTTATACTTTCCATTCTCTGCAACAATTAAGCGTGTTTTTAATGAGCTATGTGTCTTGAGCTTCTTAGTTAGGAAGCTTAGCTAAGCTTAACTAAAACTTTAGTAGCCATATTATGCTCAATGTAGCTTGCAATGGAGGGGTGATTTGGCGACCATGACTGCAAAGTTCTACTAGTTCTTTTCCTACGCGGTTCACATCCATGGGCCATTGTGAGGTTCCCCCATTCCTAAATAAGGGAAACCATAAGATAGTCTACTAAGTCTAACTCGAGAAAACTTTCCTACTCGTCGAAACCTTGACCATGTAAAGATACAAGGATATGATTCGTTAGGTGAGACCTAGTTCTATCCCGCAGGGAAGCATGGTCTTCTAAATGACTCTTAAAATCAGATCAATCATAGAGTGACTGACTTTAAATCGGGCAACCTCTATTCTTGATTCTTAGAAACAATGATTTTTTTCCCATCTATGCAAGGCACAACCGTTGGCCTAGTCCTATAGATTAGAGTTTCCAAGGAACCTACTTACCTAACGTAGAACTTCCAATTAATTTGTTGGAAAGCTACCCGACTAATCGAGTCCACCCATCCATAGGATGGTGCCGTGAGGGCATTCCATCCCACTTTCCACCCAACTCACACAAAAATTTTGTTTTCTGATTAGTCTTACCATGCTGTGTGACATATATAAACATGTTTCTTAATTAATAACCTTAAACATTATTCATTTAATTAACCTTTAACAATGATACAACACCACTAACAAACAAGGGATTTTTAAAAGATAGAATGTTCAAAATTATCCGTAGCTAGATCTAGGATCTCTTATTTCTTTACTTTATTATGCCCATGATCTAGAATTCAGCCTTCTAGCCTCTATAGACTAGGCAATCCCTATGGGACCATACACCTCGTCATCGTCGGCATCAAGCCCGCTCTGGTGGTGAGGACTCAAGCCCACCTGTCGCCCTCTTAGGCTCCATCGCTTGATCCTCCCGCTCCTCAGAGGAATGTCTACATGCGAGGGTTAGCTTTATTCACCACACTAGCCTAGGCCCACAGAAATAGGGAGCATCATAATACTCACCTAAATTGACAAATCTCATCTTCCCAATGGTAGGAGGGATGCCTTGGGCTGACTCCGGGCGTCGCTAATGTCACCGCGCGCCTGGCTACACTACACGAAAACGGAGGCACTACTAGGGTAGGGAGAAGATGTAGCTGTACTCTTTAACTTAATCAAGATAATAATTGCTCAACTAAACTATAGAATACGATAAACAACATCACCTTCTCGAGAAAACAACAATATCACAAGGATGTTGGTATTTTTCAAAGCAAAGATAGTGGTATCTTCTTTCTTGATTAATTAAGGCTAATATTAAAAATTCAATCAAAAACCTCAAACGATGACCAAGCTAACCTAACCATTAATTCCTTGTGGGACTCCCAAGGGGAGAGACAGGGTCACATCTAGAGCATTCCCTCTAGGGTTGCTGTTATGTACGCTTCTCTCGAGGTAGTATTTTGGCATCTTTTTGGAGGAGCCATTCTCTTCACCTTCTCGTAGCCCACGTCGCCTGCGAATGCAATGCTTGAGTCGGATCACAAATCAAAGCAGCTCAGGGCACCCTCTACTCAACACAAGGGTGAGATGATGAAAAAATTTATGTAGCGCTTACTTGCAGATGGGCTAAAAAGGCTTGCTAGGAGAGGGGCTGCAGAGGGTTGTCGGGTACAGCCTTGCATAGTGCTGGGTATGAACTTAGTCTCTACACAGAGTGTGGGGTACGAGCAGCACATGGTGTCGGGGTGTGGACCATGGGGGTGTTGGGGGGTTTATATTGGGGCTGGTAGTACAGGGTACGGGTGTAGGAAAAGGGAGAGAAAAGCGGGGTACAAAGGACGGCGTATGGTGAAAGTACACCAGTCTATGGCTGCATGAGTCTAGGGAAAGGGATGGTGCATGTCGTGGGCAAAAGATGAGGTACGCATACATGTACGTGCCAGGTTAGTGGTCGCATAGGTGTCAACATGTCGCCTAGTGTGGACCGTACGTTGGGGTGGTTGACCTTTGTTCCTTAGGTGGCTATTGTACGGTGCCTAAGTATGTGAATGCCATCTTTTTGGGACAAGGACCCCTAATTTGGGACGCCGACCACCTCAATATGTGTGTCGGTCTGCCCGTTCGACTGTAAAATTTATTTTTGGTGAAAATGTCCGAGGTGTTTCCGTGGTCGTGGGAGTACAGTCCGTTTGTCAATCGGACACCCGGACGTGCATTTATTAAGGTTTAAAGTTTACCGTATTTTAATTGAAAATAACTAAAAGTTTGCGTATAAGCTTAACCAGGTGTCTATTTTAAATGCTGTAATCATATATTAGGGTAAAATCACATGCAAATTTCAAATTTGGACTCATAATTTTAAGATTCCAAGTGGAAATAGCTCGATTATTAAAATTGATGATTTTAACACCACAAAAGACCATAAATTCATCTATTAAATGGACATATATTACTATTGAAGATGGGCATGTTACATCCATAGAGCATTTCAACTCCTTGGAGCTAGCCAATGTAAGATTTAATGCTTAACAAGGCGTAGGAGCTTTGAAATGGAGGTTTAATTGGTGATTTCTTGGCTATGGAAGGGTTTCTTCAACAATTTCTACTGTGATTTCTAGAGAAGAGCCGCACCATTTTTTTAATCAAATTGAAAGCTTCTTCACTATGATTTGAATGCAACTGAGTGTGTGTTTCCAATAGTGATCATTACAAAAAATAATGCAAAGCTTAGAGTTTGCATTAACCTCAAAAAATTTAATGCTACCATAGTTCATGATCACCGCCCCTTGCCCTCCACATGTGAAAGCATGATAAGGTGGTACACTTTCCACCACACTTGACGAAAACCAATAGTAGTGGATTTAAAATCATCATTAGATGTATTTAGCAATTTATATAGTACCTTTTAGATATAATAAATGTGAAACAAGATTAAACAACCATGTTTTAATTCTCTAACTCTGCATAAAAGTGTTTGACAACCAATTGTAAACCATTATCCAGGACACATGTTTTCAGCCCACCTTATCATGCTTTCATTACAACTTGGATGGATGTAAGTGTATTTTTATTACCAAAATAGGGGATTACATGATAAGCTTTACAATTTACATCCCAATTTTTTTCATTCTTTTGATTACTTCTTTTGAGGCCTTGTGCCTTCTCTTGTTGAGGGGAAGAGTTCCCACCATGATGGAATCTACAATGCACGCTGCATCTCTCTCTCCTACACTTTCAACGATGGCTGTATTGACAATTTTATCCGTATTATTAGAGATGCTAGACAAGCACAAGACTTTGGATAAGGCTTTAGAGCCAAAAGTTGGAATCCTCTCATAGGGCTAAAAGCATTGTGGATAACCACAATGTCTTTTGTTGGAATACGGCCCATGTAATGAGCCAATGCAGAGTTAGTTACAAAGGGATCCCTTGTGCCACCTTACAATGTGCTCAGGGCATCCAACTCCATGACATGTTGCATACAAACCACATTTTAGTAATCAATCATGCCATAGGAGTAAACAACTGGGGATTATTAACTTATCGAGTGGAGTTCATTAGATGCTATCATATCTGGCTGCTCAATGTTAATTGATGAGGAGTTCTCCTCCAATTGTTGAGGTGGCAAATGCACCAAACTGACTTGGGACAAGTTAGATTGTACTTCTTTGAATTCCTCAGCTTCTTGTATTTTCCCTTGAACAAATTGGAAACTCTCTAATACCATACCTATTGAGAGGACCTGTTGTCAAGTGGACAATTTAGCCCACTGGCAAGGAGAGACAAGCACTCATCTTGCTTTACTTTAAACATTTTTTCTATGTCTTGTAATAAGAACAGAAACTCCTCTCCATCTACCACTACCACAGAGCTAAGCATACTTAGTGCTAACTCGAGCATATTTGGTGCTGCCTCTCCATCTACCACTACCACAGAGCTAAGCATACTTAGTGCTAACTCGAGCATATTTGGTGCTGCCTCTATCTCATCAGCGACCTGTTGTCAAGTGGACAATTTAGCCCACTGGCAAGGAAAGACAAGCACTCATCTTGCTTTACTTTAAACATTTTTTCTATGTCTTGTAATAAGAACAGAAACTCCTCTCCATCTACCACTACCACAGAGCTAAGCATACTTAGTGCTAACTCGAGCATATTTGGTGTTGCCTCTATCTCATCAGCCTCATCCATGGGTGCATCCACAATCACCATTGCTGATGACCCTTCTCCACTCGCTCGTGAGGTGGTACCTTCAGCTATTTCTACCTCTTTGTGTTTTTGAAGAAGAGCCAAGCTCAAATCTTTCTCCACCACTTAATCAAGGAGCTCGAGCTTTAGATCTACCTCCTTACCCTTAACTAAATAGGCTAGGGCAATGCCACTGACCTCAACCTCATCACCATAGTCTTGTTCATTCAACATGAGAAGAAATGTTGAGATCCATGACAAAAATCCAATGCCAATGTTTCCCTTACCAAGGATAGCCATTTCCTGAGTGGAGAGAACCTTGAAGTGCCCATCTTCTTGTATAGCTTGTTGGTATCTATGCAATCTCTCAGGATAGTTTGCATCGGTTTTGTTGATGTAGCATAGAAGCTCGCAAGGGACCCAGAGAGTGTTACTATCGGGGATGATCACAAAAAAGGGCTTTATGTATGTTTCCATGTACTCCAAGGTCTCCTTGTAGACATGTTTGGTGATGAGGAGGATAGTTTCTTGGAAGTCAATGGTGCGAGAGAAAATGTGAAATAACTTTTGCTGGCCAACCCACTTGGTCCTCTCTATAGGAATGCAACAAAGTTATCATACGCCATGGAATGATCCATTAGGATTGCGACGATCAGAGTGCAAGACAAGCTATAAGGAATATATGTTAGCAAAGTGCGTGCAAGTGCTAGAGATACAAATGACAAAAATGAGGGAGGTTCCCTATTTATAGAAAAAATGAGGGTTTGAAATCGATAATTTCACACTTAGCGAAAAGGGGCTAACCGCCCAAAATACTTTACTAAAACGTAGTCATTTTAATTATAATACTTAATATAAGTAATATATTTAATCAAACTTATCCAAATTGAACCTATTGCGATCATTCAAGCTTGATCCAAGTAGTCCGTTCCATTCATTACATTATCGACCAAAAAGGGAAAAGTTGGATTACAACAAAAAACAATTACATTGGCATTACCCAATTACACTCCTAATTGCAATTCCACACCCTCGTCCCTCCAAGAATCATGAACCATATGTCTCCCAATCTACACAAACACATATGAACAAATATCATCAGAGCATGGATGGTTAAGAAAATTCAACTCAAAAATCAATGAGGAAAACGCTAATACCTTTCGAAATTCTATCTTGAAGCTTGCATCTTGTAATTCCTCAAATCTGAATCAACACCCTCACATGACTGCAATGGTATCCACGTCCCCTTTTTCTTCATCCATTGCTCGTAGTGCAATGGATATATAAATTTGAGTGTGCTTTCAAGTATCGAAGTGTGATACTTGAAATCACAAATCTACAAGAATATGCATCTTTGTTATACACCCCTTCCACTATATGCCATGCATTTCCAAATAAACCATTCGTCTATTTAGATTGCAATTTCTTGCAAATAAACATTGCTGGAGTGGCTTGTGGCAAGAGCTTACAAAACACGTGCACAAAACGCTTAATGGGAGAGTACCAACTAAGACCTACGGATCAAGAGGGCATTGTAAATTTTAAAGAGGATTGGATATCACTAATCATCTTTTGTTTGAAGTCATCTAAACTCCATTTACTGGGATTGGACACTCTATACTGCCTAATAAGGGAAATTGAAGCTTGTCAAGTCTTCCATAGTCTTTAGGTCTAGAGGGAACTATGTAAAAGTGTGTGAAAAAGAATATTCTACTACCAAGACGTGTCCTAGGGTTCTTGTTGGGAAATAAAACCTCACCTATGGTGGAATGGAAAGCAATGAAGGTCCCTGTTATGGTCCTCAATGGTTGTTCCTCTATATAACTTGATGGGAATATGTCTACACACACAAAACCACAAAAAAGAAGAAGTGAACAACAAGGGTATAATAAAATGATTTGAATAGAACCACATTAGTAACAAAATACTTACAATTAAAAGGAAACTTGGTTTTTGCATTTGAGGAGGAAGATGATTGTCTAAAGCCATGTAGAAATGTTGAACCAGTGCCACCATGCCTTTATTTCGAGCTTTCTTCAAAGCTAGCAATTTTCCCTTCCAATGATGTTCCAAAACACCACAAGCTTTGACTTTGTGTGGCCTTCTTAAGCTTGGCTATAAGTAAACCCAATCATTAAGCCTAAATCTCTCTCCAACCCACATACCTTGCTCATTCCTAGAGTTGTTAAGAATGTACTGAGAGATGAATTCATCGGGTCTCCTATTCGATGTTTGCATGGCTAAGAACTTAACGTATGTGGGTCTCTCCA
The DNA here is from genome assembly GCF_041138505.1 of Cibotium barometz. NCBI lineage: Eukaryota > Viridiplantae > Streptophyta > Polypodiopsida > Cyatheales > Cibotiaceae > Cibotium > Cibotium barometz. The sequence continues at coordinate 25,890,221 of NC_141053.1, read as the reverse complement.
ACCCACATACCTTGCTCATTCCTAGAGTTGTTAAGAATGTACTCAGAGATGAATTCATCGGGTCTCCTATTCGATGTTTGCATGGCTGAGAACTTACTTACAAGAGGATAAAGTGACTTAAGTGGGATTAGAGGGGCAATAGAGAGGTTAGAAGGCTGCTAGAGGATTATACAAGAACTTAGAAAGCCATAAACCTTTCAACAAGATTTACAAGTGGTTAGAGACAGATTAAAGAGGTTATAGCAAGATTAGTAGAGATATGGAAGCTTGCAAGAGGGTTAGAAACTTCTTGCAAGATTAAGGAGAGATTAAGGACACACAAGAGGATTAGAGAGTTATTACAAGCTTACAACAAAGATTAGAAGGTTGCATGCAAGATTACAGATGGATTAGAGAGGTTATAGTAAGATTAGTAGAGATATGGAAGCTTAAAAGAGACTTTGAAACTTGCTGCAAGATTAAGGAGAGATGAAAGACATACAAGAGGATTGAAGAGAGATTACAAGCTTACGGCAAAGATTAGAAGGTTGTAGAAAATCTTAGAGAGATCTAGGTCTAATGGTTTACATGTGTAATCCTTTTTCACTATACAATAATTTATGGACGGACTTTTTGGGGATGAATCACATTTTTTGGAAGGATTCTTTTTGAATTTTTAGGGTTATTTTGGCTGTGGAGGTTTGGTGGGGCCCAAGGGAGGTGAAGTGACACTAGTGGCGCTACTAGGTAAAAAGGTGATGTGATTTGGGTTACTAGGGGGACAAGCCTAAAGTATATCATTAAATACCCCTACTTTAGGTCCTAAATCTAGTGGATAGAATGTGCACTCCCCACTCCCATTGGTCCAAACTTGATTAAAATGTCATTAAAATTAATCCTTAAGGTCCCTTTTGGCCCTAGTTCCCAACAATAAAAATGATAGTGAATGTAAACTATCTGACAATGGTGTTGCTGGTCCACCACCAACAGGTTCTGTAAATGCAAGAGCTCCTCAAGCTTGAGCTCCCATGGGTCCTCCATGGGCACCTCATAGAAACCAAAGATGGAGACCAAACACTATTGCCGTAGACAAGAGACAAGAAAGTATCAAAAGATAACAGACTTGATTACACCAGAATGCCCCTTCTGCAAGGTTTCTCAGGGAAGTGATGTAAGATCTTTAAAAGACATCTACAAGGAGGTACTATGCATAATATTATACTAACTCTGTTGATCGTCTCGCTGATGAACCCAAGCATTGATGACAATTCAAACAGCACAGCTTAACATTATCTGGTTAATTTATTGCATGATGTATAATTGATAGCTATTCATGCCAATTGTATCATCATCAAAGATAAGGATTTATGTTTGGTTTGTAGGATCCACAAACAATAGTGATGCCTTCAATCTCAACCCTAACATGCTATGAGGACTTGTAGGTGCTAGGAGATATTTTAGTGTGAGAAACATTATGCACACTAAATCAAGCTTTGTACTACTTAATTTTTTAGCATTTTTTGGTATTTAGTTTGTCCCTCATACCTTGTACTCATATTTCAACTAAGTACTTTGTTCTATGAAATTTTTACCTTGTACTCATATTTCAACTAAGTACTTTGTTCTATGAAATTTTTACCTTGTACTTTAATTATAGCAATTTTAACTTGTCTCATGGACATGATTTTTGTGTGATAGTAATTATTTTTTGTATCGAGCCTATGAAGCAAGTTGGATAACACTTAAGTGCAATTAAGCTGTGTATAGTACATATAATATTTCAATGCAAATATCGATATTATTGTCACATTTCATCATGTTATTGGTTTTTTTTCACAAATTCAACACAAGAAGTTTTGTATATTATCAAAACTTGACACACATGATTGCTTTAAGATATTTTTAAAAAAATCACACTTCCATATCCAAAATTCTATCAGGTCTTGGGAACATTCATCAAAATATGCCAACATGCCAACTTTGTTAGAATGCTACGAAATTTGACGTGTGCATAGATCTCGGTGTAAGGTACACCCCAAAAACATTTTGGCATGATTATAGATTGGTAATCTACTCTTCCAGATCTTTCTAATGATATATAGGATGACGGGAAATTTTGTGTATTCAATAAGTTCCCAAATTGGTGATGATGTGGCAATTTTGTGTATTCAAGAAGTTCCCAAATTGGTGATGATGTGGCATGTGTATCAATTCCTAATTTTTTGTATCCTTGTGGGTTTGGGGAACTTTCACACTTCCCCGGATCTAGGCTCAATAATTCATCTTTGCTCTCAAAAACTTTCTTTAGGCCTAGTTGTTCGGATAAATTCGTATCCTCATCTGGATATGAACCCTCTCAGCCTTGGTCTCTTCTCCTCATAAGTTGGACCACGGCAGACCATAACACCTATATTAATCAACTTTCGTGCTCAATCAAACAACTACCTTTTGGGTTCCATTGAGCTTACGTACGTAGACCAACACCATAGGAAAGGATGTAGAAATGCAAGCGGAGCAAAAAAAAATTCCCCAAAGGGAAGCCTGAGAAATGTGGTTAGCCTTTTTGCTTCCCTGCCAGGCCAAGAAAATGCCTTGAATATCGAGAATAGAGAGAGAAGAAGAACATAATATAAGTACGATTTATGTGCAAATTAATCTCATTTGCTATTTAAATTTTTAGCATTTTGAGTTGGGAATCAATATCAATATATAATGAGGAAATATTAGTAATTGTTTGTCTAGTGCCACATCATCACCAATTTGGAAACTTCTTGAATACACAAAATTTTCCATCATGTGTTACATGCCACATCATCACCAATTTGAAAACTTGTCGAATACAAAAAATTTCCCATCATGCTATATATCATTGGAAAGATCTCAAAGAGTAGATTCCCAATCTACAATCTCCACGACTTGCGATTTCATTTGCCAAAATTTAACCATCATCCCATAAAACACTGACATGAAATTTGTTGGAGGGCTCTTTTTTCACTTCAAAGTTTTCATAATGCAAGCATTGGATACCATATCTTGTCCCAACTATGTCCATTTATAGTGTTGCAGGTAGTACAGTGCACGCGTCCAAACATGGGCAGCTATGCTGCATTGACACGGCTCACCGCCCATGTATCCATGAGGCGTCCCCAACCGACCCTGTCCACTAGTGAACGAAATTAGTATCTGAGGGAATATTCCAAGAAATATTCTCTACACTAGACCCTAGCTAACTGTTGTACCCCTCATCATCTCCTAACCATCAACGGTCACAACAACTATGACCCCTTCCAACATCTAAGCTGGGGCTTCCAGTAAAGATATGTGCACCAATGGCTTCTCCTCATAATGGGGGTTGTACAAATGTCCACCGTACAACAATGTGAGATACATGTTGAGTGGTGGGCATTGAACATATACTAACAAGAGGCCCTTGGTTCTTCACAAAGCTATATGGGCCATGTTTTTGAAAAAAAGCTTCAAATAGAAAAAAGAACGTATACTTCACCATGACTGATTGGACCATTCTAACGGTTGTAAATATGTTATTATACATGTCATACTTGAATGTTGATTTCCTTTTTTTTGGCTTCTCCATAATCATTAAACTGTCAATGTGTTTGTATTCACCTATGAACCCTTAAATAGCCAAATATTATTAATGTCGTTCCATTGTGAGATGATATGTGATTAGGGTAAGCCGTGAACACGCGAAGATAATGAGGCTTCATACCTTGGATGAGTAGCTTTGGTATGGCTCTATATCCCTTCCTACTTATTGAAACCTTGTCACAAGTCTCCACCACCTTATCAGGTCATGAAAGTCATTGTTGCAAGATTCCTTGAAAACCGTCCTTTGAATCCCTACACACTCTGAAAGCTTAAGCATTTCAATCACGTCATTATTTTTGATAGAAAACTTGATTATAACATTTCTATCTACAGGATTATCCAAGTAGAAACCTCCCACAATATTCATGTAGCTTCAAAAAAGCCTTATTCATTTATTCTTAACACTCCCATGTGTTTCTAGGCATTTGACACTCTTAAACTATCTACATCTCACTCTTAAACTAAAAGGAGTGCTTTTTAGGGGGGGTTTTGGAGTGCATGTTCCTCCAATTTTTTGTTAGTTTGTCTAAGCCTCCTCTTGAGATGATTAAAGTAGTCTTTATAACTCATTTTCATGCTGAGTTTGTGAGAGAATGATGTTATCTATACCTTTAACATATTGCTTGTACACACCAAGTATAGTTTTAACCATGTGTGTGTGTTGATAATGGGAAATAGTAGCTTGATTATTCAATCTTGTGAGCAGTATCCAAATAAGACTTCTCTACCATTGCCAATGAATTGAACAAGATCATGAAAAGTGCTAAATGATGGAGGCTTACCAGTTGATGGGTCATGAGATTATAGACCTCCTTGAACCCATAAATCTACATGCTTATTACCTTCTCCATGTAGTCTTTGAGCTTAAGCCTCATCATATAGAGCTTTATGAATGAATACTTATTCATGTGCAATAGTCTTTGTCAAGCACCAAGTTGATATGGTGTATTTTCTTTAAGTCTAGATCAACCCTTAGATTTGCCCATAGTAGTAAAAATGATCCAAAGAGAAAGCAAGAGATGGCAGGGAGAGAAAAAAAAGACAATAAGAAGAAAAAAAGAGGAAAAAACTCACATAAATGCCCTATGGGAAGAGACAAGTATGTTATGGATTTAAATATTTAAAATAATATTATTTTTAAAAACGTGTAATAAAGTACGTAAAATGGCTGCCAAGTATAGGTGAATTAAAAATCCTATAGATACATGATGAATGGCAAATTAAAGACACTCTCCTATAAATATAGGTAAAAGGGGCACATTTAATATAGCTATTTATCTCTAGTATTTTAGTTAAATCACTTTGATTCAAAAAGTTAATACAATCCTTACATGGCCTTTTTTTCGTTTTTGGAAGAATTGTTATTCCCAATGTTCAAATAATGAACTTGTGCTAAAGAAAAAAAATGTTAAGTACACTTACTGAATCCCAATAAATCTATGTGATTGTTCTTTGGACTCCCAGCCCCTTGCTCTTCGCTCTTCTCACCTTCTGGGATCATTTCTTAATCACCCTCTACATGGGACTCCTACCAATCAACACTCTCGTCATTTTTAGCATCATTAAAGATGATCTCCTCCTCAACATCTTCCCCTTCCCACTCTGTCCCACTCTGGCTGTATCCTCATTTTGGGCATTTTTGTCATGGCTAGAAATGATGGAGACACATCTATGGCTAGCTTCTTGCCCTTCTCCTTGGGTCGCTACTTAGTCAGTCGGCTTCTTGCCCTTCTCTGCTCTTGTAAGATGCTTGCCACCTTTGCAATGCCCCCTCCATAGGGCGCTAGCGGTGGAAGCAGCGTCAGTCTCTCGCGTGGGGCAAGGATCCACACTTGGGGCCTCGCCCATGGATATCTCAACAAGAGACTAGCCCGGTGGTTCCTCCGAAAATCGAACCCGGAAAAACTTCCCTCACCCGAAAGGTGTGGGTGATTCCACCAGGAAAATCATATAACGGGAGAATTGATCTAACGAGTCAGAGTCTTAACTAACCAAACTGATCCGACCGCAAACCCAAAAGTCACATGGTCAGATCAAGGAAGAGACTTGCACTTGGTCCATAGAATCACCGCTTTTTTCCTCCTTTAGCGAGGCACAGCCGCGGCTGATTCCCTCCCACAGAACAAGGGTCTTCCTAGGAATTAATCTAACTAACGTAACTTAATCGTAACTATTTGTATCATAGGAATCCCCCAATCTAGCATAACCCCAACCGGCCCATGGGTTAGCCAACCACCCAACTACTGTATTGGTGGGATTCCTTTATAAAAATTTGGTTATGTTTTACCTAGGTACCGAGGAAAAGAGTTCCTAGGCCCTCTAGCCAGCACTTCGAGCAAAATTTAAGGTAGGCATACCACTTACACACTCAATATGAAACTTCCATTATAACAAATTTGGCTATTATAACAAATTCGGTTGTCTTTAAAATAATCTTTCAATGAAATCATAGTATTACTGATCATAATCTTCCAAATATTGAGTCCAATATTTTACAAAATATATCACCCCGACTCTCTGTTTTTTTGAAGCCCAGCTGATCAACCAACGAGATCCAATATCAAAACTTAGTTCACAAAAGTAATTCTTTTCAGTTCATCCGTATCTTCCTCGACGTACACATGGGTGTCCTAGCAACCGCGAGCCCGTGCATCACCTGGTCACAACCCTCTAGGATCCTACTTAGGTGTCCTAGCACTTCACTCAGGGATCGCTTTGTCGATCCTCACCCATCGTACCGAAAGCTTACCATTTTAACCATACAGATTGGTCAAGACCTCGGCACGCTTTGTCTTGCGAGCGATGTCCCTCGACAACTCCCTACTAGCTGTTGCAATAAGTCTCTTCTTAGTTAAACACACACCAAATGCTTCCTCCAACATTCTGGCGTAAAACAATCAGAGGTTCTATGCAAGTAGAATTCCCGGTGTGAGATTGGTTCCACAAAACCCTTTTCCCTTAATCCAGATTTTCTTAATGAGAATCGTTCATCTCTCATTAGGGTAATCTACACATCATTTGACTGAATTTCCAAGTAGATTCTTGGTGATTTCGGTTAAGGGAAAATTACGCTAATTCAACAATAGTCTATTCTTTGTGTTAAGAATTGGAATTGGTTTCGAGGTTTTTGCTTGATTTAGATTCAAGAAAATTTAATGGGCAAGTAGTTTACTGGCCACCATTCTCATAGTTGTGGTCTAACCAAAATTATTCGGTTTACTTCTAACTTTGATTCCTAAGGATTTTCTTCACATAAATATCTACTGAACTTCTAACCGTAAGGAAAATTCTAACTTTATGAATTTCATTACTTCTTAGCCATAATAAATTAAGAAATGGTTCTATATGAGAATATCAGATTTTTATAAAAATACTCTTCTTCCATTAATCTAATTTGGGGTAAATATCAATTTGGTGATTTATCCACATAAAATATCTAAGAATATTCTTTCTACCAATTTAATTATCAACCCTAATTTTCTAGGTAGAACTATGGTGAAAATTCCTCTTTTGTCACACAAACTTTAATTTAAACCTTTCTCTACTTAAAATACCATAAAAATTCTTCTTTTAATTAAATACAAATATCTATTTTTTTGAATATGCTTAAAATTTCTCTTTTTGCATTGAAGTGATTGAATTTCAAATTTCATGGAAATTTCTTTTTTATCATTTAAAAAAACTTCTAATACATAAATTAAAATTATCAAAAATTTCTCTTTTTTAAATTAAATAAAATATCTATTATTTTAAATATACCAAAAATTCCTTTTTTGCATTTAAATGATTGAATTACAAATCTCATGGGAATTCCTCTTTTATCATTTAACAATTTCTTATGCATAAAATAAATTTATAAAAAATCCTCTTTTTTTAATTAATAAATTATGCATAAATATAAAAATAATAATTTCTTAAATATGATCAAAATCATTCTTTTTGCTTTAAATTTCTAAACCTACAATATGGTAGGAGTTCCTCTTTTATTATTATGCATAAAAATAAGACATGCATTTTTAAAAAAAAAATTTGCCATAGCTTCGCTGCTCCTATTTACTGATAATTTTTAATTTTCTTAAAAGAATAAAACATTATAATAAAAATATGATAGAATATCTACTTTTAATCTTAAATCAAAACTATGGATTTAAATCATAATTTTAACCATTATCATAAACTTAATTATGATTATCCCACTAGATTAATCTAATTTCATTATTTCTCTTTTCCCAAATTGATAGGATAATCTATTTCTCATTTAGAATCAATCAAAGTAGTTTTTACCTACTTATAAATAATCTAAAAGAACTAACCATTATTTTGTTAACATAAAATCATAAAAATACCACTTTCTTAATCTCTAGCTTTACAAGCCTAGAGTTTCATTTTGAAATAAGAAATTATCAAAGAGAAGCATTCTTTTGCTAAAGAATTAGTCATAGAAATGACCATTCTTTTTGGAGAGAGAGATATACATAGAAAGAATTATAAATAAGCATAAAGATTAACTCTTTCTGATTACACATTAAGATCCTTAGGGAAAGCTTGATTTGAATTTAAAACAACCATTTATAAGACTTCTCAAGCTTGAGAGGGGTTGAGAAGAGAAGTCATTTGAGAAAATTAACAAAAAACCATAAAATTCCTTCTTACATCATCAAGGATTAGCTTGTTTCGTTTTCTAGAACTGAAGCTCCCAACCAATCAATTGGTTTAGCAAGTGGAGAAGAGAGCTCAAAGAGTTGTTGAAGAGAGAGAGAGAAGCTCCAAGCTCTCAAAAAGTAGAGGAACTTTAAGGGATAATAGAAAATATGATTATTTGAATGTAGTATAGCTCACAAATGAGAAAACAAAAGAATGAGGGTCTATTTATAGGTGAGGGAGACCAATAACTGAGTCCAAGTGGGTTCTAGAATTTTTTAGCTTCAGTTTGACTCAATTTAGACAAGATTTGGACTAGTTTGGCTCCCCTTTTAATCCAGTTAGATCCAGGAGAGAGGAGAGATAAAAATATCACAATGTTTTTGAATTAAAAATCCTTCCGCACATGTGAAAGAGGCACCTACCTCAAAGGTTCCCCTCTCCTTACCAAGGTGTCAAAAATTCATCATTTTTCTAAAATATCTCATTTTTATAGTAATATCTCTTAATTTTTTACTAATAAACCTTTTACTTAGTCAACTCTTCATCTTATGTGAGCATTTACTCATTTTTAGGTATTTTCTTTTATTCTTTGGATTTATCTCATCCCAACACTTGGATTAATCCTGTTGGCCCATTGGAACCTTAATTTGGACCATAATCCAAATTTTTTTGAAAAGTAGACCCTGAGGCTAAGGTCCCTTATAACATTTTTAATTGATTCCTAATGCACCGCGGAGAATTGATTTTGAACTTCTGTTTCAAGGAAATATATTTTAGATACTAATAAATTTTTATATCTAAAAATATCTCAATATTGAATTACCTCTCTCTAGAATTTTTCTTCTCTCTAGGCAAAAACCAGGAAAAATAATATTTTCTTGTATTCTGAAATAGGGAATGATTATAGGGGATTGAGGTAAGAGTTTATTCGTTATTGAGGCTGAGGAGGAGTCTTATAGCTCTTGTATCCAACCCATATAACAACTATAAATTCCCAATACGAACTTCAAACCTCATACAGAAATGCTACAATATTCAATGTACTTACTCTTAAACTCCTCTGCTTAGCTTTGAGGAAATTATTCTTTGGGGTAGTCTAGCTAAAGAGAATGCAGGGGAGAGAGAGAGTTTGAATTCCCTACAAGAAAACACACACATAAGAGAGAGATAGATGGTTGAATTCTCTTCTATCTTTTTCTCTTCTCTACTTCCATATAACTAAAAAGATAAGAGTACATACTCTAAAGGAAATTACTCTCCTACAATAACATACAATGGTCGGTCCATAGTAGTGTGAACTCGACTATATGAGCTAGTTCTATAACTATGCCATAACTCTAGTACTCCAAAGTGGCTGTCACACAGCCTATCATCCAGAAAGCATATCAGCCATAATCTCACCAACCATGCCACTGGCATAAGTGCAAAAGCTATGACCTAGGTCGGTCATGAATGTCCACCCGCCTTGTAGCACTATTGAGATTAATATCTCAATACTTCTCCTTGAGCTGAAATCCACACATTGCACTCCAAGTAAGCTCCTAAACCTATGAAGCTTCTTTCTGCCCAATGCCTTTGTGAAGATGTCAACCATCTCATCCTTTGTGCTATCAACCTATGAAGCTTCTTTCTGCCCAATGCCTTTGTGAAGATGTCAACCATCTCATCCTTTGTGCTATCATATACCAGATCTACATCACCTACTAAAACCTTCTCCCTCACATAGTGATTATACACCTCAATGTGCTTCATTCGAGTATAGTATATTGTGTTACTAGACAAATATATACTACTCATGTTACCACAATAAATGAAGCACACCCATATCACCAAGTGTCTTTTGAAACTAAGCTACCTCATAATCTACCATAAGGCAGCCCTTGTACTATGTCTCTATACTTGACAAAGCAACTATTGGTTGTTTCTTATTGCTCACTCCCAAACAAAAACATAAAGCCACTAGTAGACCTCCTATTTGTGACACTATCAACCCAATCAGCATCTGTGTAACCATGTAGCTATATCTTTGTACCAGCCTAATAGAAAAGTCCATAATTAAATGTGGACTTTATGTACCTAAGAATTCATCTAGACACATCCAAGTGTGTCTTTCTAGGGGCCTCCATAAACTGACTCACAAGTCCAACAACATAGCTCAAGTCTGGCCTAGTAATGGTCATGTAGATTAAACTACCCACTACGTGTCTGTACGTAGTGGGAACCTCCAAAAGCTCACATGTATATGTGGAAAGCTTTGTGTTATGCTCTAATGGCATTGAAATAGGCCTATATCCTATCAAACCATACTTGGACAATGTCTCCCAAGCCTTACTCTACCTCTGTTAATAACAAAATGATATGAGGTAATCTCACCACCTCTATGGACAACATTTCCAAGCCTTACTACCTCTGTTTTAATAACAGAATGATATGAGTTAATCTCACCACCTTTATGCCCAAGAAATACCGCAGCTCACCCAAATCCTTTATCACAAACTTTTTCTTCAAAAGCCTCTTGATATCATGACTAATAGTATCACTATCACCAATTATAATCAAGTTGTACACATAAATGACTAATAGCATGATTCCTCTATCTATCTTTTTCACATAAAGTGAAAAATCTACATTGGATATCTTAAATCCAATAGTAATAAGATACTCCTTTATCTTGTGTTTGACCATGCTCTAGGTGCTTGCTTCAAGTGCCAAACAGGGCTTTGCATAACCCGCACACAAAATTTGGTGTGCATTACTCTCACAACTTGGTGGTTACATCATGTATACTTCTTCTTGAAAATCACAATCCATATGATGTAAAAACCAAACCTTTAACAATGATATCTCTCAGGGTGTCCATTCTTGCAACTAGGTTGAATGTCTTCTGATAGTCAATGCCATAGATCTACACATAGCCCTTGGCACCCAATCTGGCCTTATACTTGCTCACTAAACCATCTACGTTATGCTTGACCTTATATACCCACTCACATCCAATTGCCACTAAACCATCTACGTTATGCTTGACCTTATATACCCACTCACATCCAATTGCCACTGAACCATCTACGTTATGCTTGACCTTATATACCCACTTACATCCAATTGCCTTTTTCTCCTTAGGCAAAGGCACTAATTCCTATGTTGTATTTGTATCCAATGTTGCCCTCTCAAAACAAGTGGGCTCTAACTCATGTATTGATTTAACCATGTAAGCATAATGATGGGTTGTATATCCAACATATCTCAACCTGCCAACAACAGTGTACCTAACCCTCTTATATTCGTGTACACCTTGATCACTACTAAGTGTTCTCCAATTGGCCCTAGTTCTTCTTACACCAGGATTAACCATAGACCAAATGCCAATCTCCTCATTAAGGCTTTTCTCAAAGCCACTAGATTCACAATCCACATGTGAGTGACATGTGACAGATTAGGAACAAAAGGTTGATCTACCTTTTCCTTCCCTTTGTGTGGTACATGTGTACCTTCATCTATCCTCAAACTGTGTGACCATGGACTAACACATCTTCATCTTGAGGATCGATGAAGGTACATGTGTACCTTCATCTATCCTCAATGTTAAAAGACTAAGGTCATGTAAAAGGGTAGGAGAAGGGTGTGTGTGTTAAGGGACTTAAGGTCCACTAGCTCACCTATTTAAAGGTGAAGCTAGGAGGCATTTTGTATTGAGCAAGGCCTAGTTGTATTCATAAACAACTTAATAAGCAAGATATTGTTCTTGTATTTTGTGAGATCTTTTCCTCCACACACTTGATCTAGCATGAGCACCACGTTTTCTCAACATGGTATCTAGAGCCTAGGTTGATTAGGCCCCTTGTGGTGTAGATTAGGTCATTTTTTGCTTCACTTTCTCTTATCTTCTACTTGTGGAGCTCAAACCCCTGGCAGTGGAGGAGCTCTACCAGCTTGTAGAGGCCATATCTCGGGGAGAACTCAACATGGGAAATGAAGACGAGACCTGGGCGCATGCATTCGTACAATCAATTGTTTGATTGGTCGCTTCCTCGCCATGGCATTGCACTTCTTGCAAGTCGGCGCAGCTTCTCTCTGCAGTGCAGCAGTCCGTACAACGATTCGCAGCGTGTAGGCCATGATAGCCTATGGGAGTTGAGGGACATTGAAACACACTCCCTCCCTTATCTACAGCTCAAATTAGAGCTCAAATGATGGCGTAAATTGGCCGTGGGAAGCAAAAAACCAGGCTACTGTAGTTTCTTCATGGAAGCTTTCCATGAAGTGGTGTTTTTCTTGCTCTAATCACCTACTTTCTTGCTCTAATCACTCAAGTGATGTTGTGAATGAGTGTTGCTGATCCTTCATCTTGATTTTGAAGAGTGGTCAACCACATGAGGTATCCATAAACCTCATTCTCATCAAGCTCCATCATCAACATCAACTTTCAAGCTTTCAAAGCTTTTCAAAATGTACTTTTAAGCACTAATAGTGTTGTTTAACACTAATTAATCTGTTAATCCAGCAAAGGGAAGCTATTATAAAGTGTTCTTAAACACTAATGGTGGTGAACTAATCACCAAAATAAGTGTCATTAGATACTAAAAATGTGCTCTTAAACACTAATTATGTTTTCTACACACCTTTGGTGATCTTAATCACCAACCAAAGTATTCTTTAACACTAATGAAGCTAATTCCCATCAAAATTAGTAATTAAGCACAAATCCTAAGTGTTAAATCATAAAAATTACTATTTTAATCTCCTATTTATGCAACATTCTCAACTTGAGTAGGGTTGTTGCACTCTCATAAGCCTCTCTCTTTCTAATTAAGCCTAAATATCATAAATTTCTGGTTTTTTCTTCTTTATAATCAGCCCATTACTCTCTCATAATCTCTTTCAATACCCAATGTCAAAGGACAACACTCAAATCAAGAAGTTCTGGGGAGAGGGCTTCCACAGTTGGCAAGTCCTTGTCAAGTACAAGATGATGTCCAAAGTCTTTTAGCCTTTCATCTCCGGCACCAAGGTTATTGATCAAACAAAGGCTGAAGATGTTTAAGATGATGAGAGGGCACAAGCCATCATCTTAAAGATGTTTAAGATGATGAGAGGGCACAAGCCATCATCATGCTTCATCTTGATGAGGCACTCATCCACCATGTGGACCAGCTTCCGACTGCAAAGGAGAAATGGGATGAGCTTGATAAGCTCTATGGAGCTCGTGGTAAAAATTCTAAGATTTCACTTAAAATTGAATTTTTCAGCTTGGAACTCAAAGAGGGAGATGGCATTGGAGCCTTCATCTCTCACTTGAAGGGCCTTATGGCTCAACTTGCATCAGTGATGAATGCGAGAATGGATGAAGATGATGCAGTGGCTGCTAAAAGCAGCCAAGAAGGTGTACCCTACCTTAGTTACCACCCTGAAGAACATACCTAATCCCACCCTCGAAGGAGTCATTCAATCTTGTCTTGATGAAGAAAAGAGGCCAAAGGGAGGAGCTGAATCTTCAAATGCAACTACTTCATCGACTATCGAACAAGCTTTGTCACATCAAGTGGTCAAAGTAAGATGTGCCCATTGCAAAAAGGTGGGTCATTTGGCAAATAATTGTTGGATCAAATATCCCAACAAAATGAAATGTAACAAATATAAACAAACGGAAAATATCACTTCTAAATGTCCTTACAAAGAGATAGAGGCTAACTTTGTATCAACCTCTAACTCCTCGGAGAACCTGTTTTAAATCTCAATGTAATAACACCTATATTCCTAAACCTTGTATGCCTAATGTTATAAAGGCAACCTATGTCCAATACCACCTATTCCAATTCTTTCATAGTTGGTATTGAGGGAGGGTGTTAAAAGACTAAGGTCATGTAAAAGGGTAGGAGAAGGGTGTGTGTGTGAAAGGTTTTCTCAAAGCCACTAGATTCATAATCCACATGTGAGTGACATGTGACAGATTAGGAACAAAAGGTTGATCTACCTTTTCCTTCCCTTTGTGTGGTACATGTGTACCTTCATCTATCCTCAAACTGTGTGACCATGGTGTGTACCTTCATCTATCCTCAAACTGTGTGACCATGGACTAACACAAGGTCCAGTGTTAGAGGACACTCTAGGTCAACTAAGCACATGTGATTGATGCTCTACATGTGATTGATGCTCTACATGTGGTGCAACATTAGTACTTCCTACATCTGCATATTCCATTTCCTTCACTCTATTGGTACATACTAGCTACTTATCTCATCAAAGACAACATCTTTTCTTACTCACATATCATGAGTGGTAGGCTTATATAATGTCTATAACCTTTTTTCTCCAAAGCATAACCAATGAAGATGCATCTCTCTGCCTTTAAATTCAACTTTGTTCTCACTTCATCTAGAACATGCATATATGTAATACACCCAAAAACTTTCAAGTGAGACACATCCGATTTTATTCTTGTAAATGTTTGTCATTCATCATACACCATGAATAGCTACAATGGGGGTCCTGTTCATAATGTACACAGTAATTGCTACTACTTCTTCCTAAAAACAATGTGGCATACTCTTTTCAAACATTCAGGCATGTGCCACTTCTACAATGAGCCTTTTTTTTTGCAATATCATTTTGTTCTACAATGTACCTACATGTAAATTGTCTCTTCATTCCCTACTTGCTCAAGACATCACTCTAGTCATTGCAGAAATAATCTCCCTTGTTAGTCTATGTTCAATGCCTCTCTCTTAGCATGTATCTCACATTGATGTATGGTGCACATTTGTACGGACCCCATTATTACAAGAATCCATTGGTGCATATATCTTTAGTGGGAATCCTAGCTTAGATGCTGGAAGGGGTCGTAGTTGTGACCGTTGATGGTTAGGAGATAACGAGGGTGCAAGCATTAGGAGATAACGAGGGTGCAAGCATTAGCTGGGGTCTGAAAGAAAACTATGTGATTGTTGACAAATTGTACATGGATTTTTTTCGCCCGACTGAAGTAGGATTCCACAAGCTATTTAAAGAGATGAGACCCCACTAAATGCGCAAGATTAATGCCAAAGTTTTGAAAAGAGAGAGGATGTCAAAGTCACCTAGCAACATACCTAGCTAGTAGGATGCTTGAACCATCCATCCTCACCTATAATGTGAATGTGTTCTTTTGTCTAATTCTACACACATTGAAAAACAAATATCTATGTTTATACAAGACATCTCTAATTTGGTTTCAATGAGTAGATATTCCTTAGAATATTCCCTCAAGTATTACTTTCATAATTAGGTGGTCGGTTGGGATGCATTATGAATACACCGGGGGTGTGGTGAGCCATGTCAATACAATGTAGCTTGCCACGTCTTGGATGCATCCCATTGCACTACCTACAACACTATAAATGGACAGAGTTGGCACAAGCAAAGGTATGCAAATTAATGCTTGTGATCATATATTCCCTATTATCTCAATATGCCCTCCATCCAAAGTCTGTCTAGATTGCCATCTAAGCTCTATGCTAGAGCTCACCGGTGGACAACACCATCATATTATGCCTATCTCTTGTTTAGTATAATTAGAGTTTTAAACTCCTCTCCACTCTCTTTATTACATTGTCTAGTGTACTTTTCCTATCTCTTGTTTAGTATAATTAGAATTTTAAACTCATCTCCACTCTCTTTATTACATTGTCTAGTGTACTTTTTCTTGTTGTATCTATTTTTGTTGTGCCATATTCTTACATGGTATCACAGTTTTAGGTGCTTTTAGCAATAATAGAACACAAAGTCTAGTCTTACTTTCCATAGAAGTAGCTTGTAGTGATGTCAACTTTAAGGTCTAGTGCTGCCTGTTGGTGGCTGCTATTCCAATGCTGTGCATCTATTCACTTGCCTTCACTAAAACACAAACTAGATGGGAAAAATTATACTCCTTGTAAGTTCAAAATCAATATCATTCTTGATTCCTATGAGCTATTAGAGACTGTTCTAGGAATGAACCAACAACTGGTGGCAAGTATTGACCCAATTGATAACACAAGAATGATTCCATCAGATGCTGCTCTTCTTCGGGCATGGAAGCGGTGCAATGCAAATGCACTTTGTGCCATTGTTACTAGTGTAAGTGAGTTTGTTCTTTCAACACATAACCAAGGCGTCCATGGCTTAGACCATATTGAGAAATCAGTACGAGACCCGGAATCAAATCAGGATTCAAAACTTGGATAATCAACTTGCTTTGCTGAAACATTTGCTTAAGAAGAGATTGTAGAAGTGCTTATCTCTTAGATCAAAAATTTGCGTGAACAGATGGCTATTGTGGGAATCATAAATACCAACGAAGAGTTGGCTCGGAGATTCATCCAAATTCTATTGCCGAAGTATGATGGCTTGGTTACGGCACTAAGCACCTAGGCTAGAGTACCACCTCTTTCTTTTGAAGAATTTAGTGCTATGTTATTTGAGGAGGAGATGCGGTTCAAGACCCGTGATGGTGGTGCCACCGCATTTATGGCCAATGCAAAAGGAAAAGGTGGGGATCCTTCTGAAGACAAAAAAAACAATCCTAAGAAGAAGAAGTTTTTTGGTACGTTCTACTACTATGACAAGAAGGGTCATGCCGTCAAAGCCTTATAGAAAGAAACAGGTTGATGAGAAGAACTGCACCATGAAGATTTCATGGAAGGGAAAGGAGTCAGCTAACAACTCCCAAGATGAGTTGGAACTCCGAGTCACCATAGAAGAGGTATACTCATCTGCTTAGACTCCAGTTTTGTTAATTGTTCTAGGATTTTGGATAGTGGGGCATCCTAACATATGACCAGCAAAAAGGGCTGGTAGTCTCGGGTATAGTTCTTGGAATACTTTATAGGAATCCATCAATGTTATTGTGGGTAATAATGCTAAATGTTCACCCGAAGGGTCTAGAACCATATCATTTGCGACAGCTCATTTACTGGTGAAGAAAAGAAGCTGTCTAAGATGTGCTCTATGTGCCTCAAAGAAAGAGAAACCTCCTCTTACTCTTGCAACAGTAGATCATGGCCTTGAAGTACCCTTCGAGAAAACTAGAGAAGAGATCCTATATGTTAATGGCAAGATAGTTGGCAAATCTGAGGAATAACAATTTGTACGAGTTGAGTGCTCTTGGGTGGTTGCAAGATGAGGGTACTCACTTTCGTTCACTCTCTCTAAAACTGGAACATCAATGCAACAAGAGAAAATCTCAGGCGAAGTACCCCGATTGAGATATCGCCATCAATAAAAACATGACATGTCCCTCTTGAGCCAAAAGCCCCATATCTTGATCAAGATATCAACAAACCGCCATGCCAGTAGGCTCGAGAGGCAAGTCACCATCCATGTCACTGCCACCTCGCTATCTCAATCAAGATATGTAGGCCACTCGGATCCATGTCAATGCCATAGTGGATCTCCCTCAACTTTCCCACTCCTCAACATATTCAATGATGCCGTCTCCATCATTCACGTATCTCAAGCAAGATAGGGAAATATAATCTCTACCATTGGTGTATCTCAATCAAGATATGGGGATGTGATCTCGTACATTCATATATCACATACAAGATAGGGAAATATAATCTCTACCAGAATCAGGATCGTCAACATATCCGGATTAAGGTACTCATTCAAAATCGAAGCCGTCCCTTATCTGGATCGACACACCTATGTCAAATCAAAGATGTCGATCACCCAACAACCCTAAAATCAAATGAATATCAAGGCAACATGTTTGTTTCACTAACCCTAAAACTAAGCATACATTTGTGTCATTGATTTTGCAAACCCTAAAATGCATGCCAACAAACCTCGATCGAGATTATAAAACCGCAAAGTTTTTTAATTTCTCCTCATTCTCTCACATTGTTTTTCACTCTCCTTACTTTCTTAGATTGAAGCACAATTAATGGGCTTTGAATCCCTCATTAGTGTTGTTTTATAGCTTCATTAGTGCCATATTAGAATTTTCTTAGCACTAAGAATTGGACCTTTCACATTGACCTGCCTATTTGTGTTAGGCTTAGGGTCTATACATGGAGTCATGCGAGGAGGGCCACAAGGAGGGCCGCTCATCTATTTTGGACCTCATCACAGAGATAGACTGTGAGTTAGCGGCTATCCGTAGAGGACCACGAGGAGGGCCGCTCGTTTATTGTGGACCTCATCGTCACAGAGATAGACTGTGAGTTAGCGGCTATGCGTAGGAGTGCTAGAGACACACCATTTACATTACATATCATGTCCGACTTGGAGGCGATACCCTCATCCCTTTTTGTAGCCTTCACGATATTTTGTATGTAGATGAGTGGATAGCACATCATTGCATTGCTCCTGTATCACAAGGCTTAATATATCGTCAAGTCTGTGAGCTTGGTCCTATTAGGGATGGAGAATACTTAGAACTTTTTCTTGATAGTTGTGGGATGCAACGTGGGGTAGGGAAGCCCCTTACTATTTCACGATGTTCGCATCCTTGTATGGTGGCACATATGTATAGTCGATATGTTTCCGTATATGGGAGGATGTCAAACAACCACTAGATCCCCACATACTTTGCAAAGCAATTATATACATGTTTGTCTTAGGGGAGAAAGTAAACTACACTAGCCATCGGCCCGACGGCAGTATTGGGTTGAGGTCGTCTCCAGGACTAGGGGAGGAAGCCTCCACCAACCCTTTTTGTAGTTGTTACTATAGATCCTCTGTTTGTGCCTTTGTCTACTGTCGAGGCACTAGGCACCCAGGTGGGAATTAACGTATGGAGTACCACTTAGAGCATCCAGCACGGGGTGCGCCTGTTTTCATGATTGATACCGACAGATGTCGCGGTATCTATACATATTCATTTCTTCTTTAGGTTTTTCATAGTCGTTTCTTTACATGTTTATATGTACTTTTCTATAATTTAAAATGAGCGACATGGTTAATTATGTCACATAGGGTCCCACACCTACCAGTGTGAGACTCACACAAGAGTTGCGAGAGGCAAGAGAGTAGATATCAATCATCTCCTCAGAGCAGTATTGCAGATGACAAAGGCAGCCATTGTAGAGGCACGCCATGCGAGAGAGACTTACATCCACGTGGTAGGTCTCTCTTGTATGTAAAAGAGTTATAATTAAGGTCTAAAGCCATAAATGTCTTTAAGTAATACCTAATTAGAGAGACTAATCAATTATTTGTATGCTTTACTATTTGAGTAGGCCTGGATTGAGGTAGAGAGTGCTAGAGTTGAGGCAGAGCAGCACATGATTATGCAAAGGATTGCGCATCAAAGGACAGTGCTTGCATGTTGGGGAGTTCTGCAAGTCTTCTAACGTGATAGTGCCTTACTTGCCCTTATATACACGACCTATTAAACGGAGGATTTTTGGTACACGGCTTGTTAACGGAGGATTTTTGGCAACTCTCCATCAAGATGCACCACCATTCCTCTGCGATGCCTGTTGCACTCTATGCCTTGAGCACATCGATAGTATTATTGGATATACTCTGGGATGTGGACATTTTTTCCATTTGTCCAGCATCCCCCCAGGAGCTAGTATGTTTCACGGCATTTCTCCCCTCTTGTTGAGTAAAGTACGAGTTGACCTAGCGAGATATAGAGTTCTGGGCATTGACGATCTTCACCTAGGCTTTTCTCGAGTCAATGCTAGGACTGTCAACTTGATTTTACATTATCTAGTGACTTAGGACTCGATACCGCCGATGATAGAGATCAAGACCCTAAGGTTCCTACAAAAGTTAAGTGGAGTGCACATGAGTTCAATGGATACTACATAGTCCTTCAGAAGAGCCGGCTCATAGCACACAAGCGTGTGGGTAGTGTTGATCCCAGCACCTCGGGTGATGGTACTAGCAATGCTTCTTCACATGAGTAGCATATCCTTAGAGTAGAGGAGCTTACACGCAGATGTCTTGTAGTAGCATGAGGTAGAGAGAGGGAGAGGACTGTAGCATCTTAAGGGACTCGTGAGCTCCTGAGTACACCAACACCAGCTTATGATCCTACCTTTCAAGAAGACCTCCCCACAAATATTCGAGGACCCCTACAGTCGCACAACCTCCTCGACTTACACAGCAGCCTCAATGTGCATGTCGACCACTAGTCAGAGATGACGATATTGATTGGGTACCCGTTGATAGAGTGACTAAACTCAAACTAGATGGGTTAGGTCAGTTACATTGTACTTGGATTTATTGGTAGTGAATAATCTCAGACTAGCTCAGGTAGCTCATTTTCATTATGCCTTGATCTATTGATTTACTGGTTGGTTAGCCCACATTCTGATGTATTTAGTTGATGTTTATATCATTATGAGTTTTCTCATTATTGAGGATCATTGAATTCTAGTTTATGTTCATGGTTTATGGATTTTTTAACACTTTGGCTATCATATTGTTTGTTGAAAATCCCCATGCCATCATACCCAAACATGCTCCGATGGTGACCAAATGTTGCAAGCATGTGGGGGGACCCTTTGCAAAGCATGTGGGGGGACCCTTTGCGAGCATGTGAGGGGGACCCACCCCCACATGCTCACAAAGTTTAGTCAGCATCAATGCATGTTTGGGTTAGCAATTAGTCCTTAGTGCATATTTTTCAAGTCTCTTAGTGCTCGAGAGGCCATGGAAAATCCCATTCTTCCCCATGCCATCGTACCCAAACATGCTCTGATGGTGACCAAACTTTGCGATCATGTGGGGGACCCACCCCCATATGGTCACCATTTTGTCAGCATCATTGGAGCATGTTTGGATTAGCAAAATTAGAACTCGGTGTGCAGATTTTTCAAGTCTCTTAGTGCTTAAGAGGCCATGAAAGTCCTGCTATTACCCATTCCATCGTACCCAAACATGCTCCAATGGTGACTAAACTTTGCATGTAGGGGGAATCCCACCCCCACATGCTTGCAAAGTTTGGTCAACATCAAAGCATATTTGGGTTAACAATTAGCATCCACAGTGGCAGATTTTTCAAGTCTCTTAGTGCTTCGAGAGGCCATGAAAAATCCTACTCTTCCCCATGCCATCATACCCAAATATGCTACCCAAATATGCTTTGATGGTGACCAAACTTTGCGAGCATGTGGGAGAGGGACCCACCCCCACATGTGCACAAAGTTTGGTTAACATCCGAGCATGTTTAGATTAGTAATTAGTGCTCGATGCAAATTTTACAAGTCTCTTGGTCCTTGAGAGACCATGGAAAATCTCGCTCTTCCCATGCCATCATCCCTGAACATGCTCCGATAGTGACCAAACTTTGCGAGCATGTAGGGGGGACTCACCCATACATGCTTGCAAAGTTTGGTCAACATCGGAGCATGTTTGGGTTAACAATTAGCACCTAGTATAGATGTTTTAAGTTTCTTAGTGTTTGAGAGGCCATGGAAAATCTTGTTCTTCCCATGCCATCGTACCCAAACATGCTCCGATGTGGTGACCAAACTTTATGAGCATGTGGCTCGCAAAGTTTGATCACCATCGAAGCTTGTTTGGGTATGATGGCATGGGAAAGACACAGCCACATGCTCGTAAATTTTGGTCAGCATCGGATCATGTTTGGATTAGCAATTAGCACCTGCGGTGCGGATTTTTCAAGTCTCAAAAAATCCCGCTCTTCCCCATGCCATCGTACTGAAACATGCTCTGATGGTGAACAAACTTTGCGAGCATGGAGCCCCATATGCTCGCAAAGTTTGGTCAACATCAGAGCATGTTTGGGTTAGCAATTAGGCCGGAGTGTGGATTTTTCAAGTCTCTTAGTGCTTGAGAGACCATGGAAAATCCTTCTCTTCCCCATGCCATCGTACCCAAACATGCTCCGATGGTGACCAAATTTTTGCGAGCATGTAGGGGGGACCAACCCCCACATGCTCGCAAAGTTAGGTCAGCATTGAAGCATGTTTGGATTAGAAATTAGTTCCTAGTGCGGATTTTCAAGTCTCCTAGTGCTCAAGAGGCCATGGAAAATCCCACTCTTCCCCGTGCCATCGTACCCAAACATGCTCTAATGGTGACCAAAATTTGCGAGCATGTAGGGGGGACCCACCCCCTACATGCTCGCAAAGTTTAGTCACCATCGGACCATGTTTAGGTAAGACGGCATGGGGAAGAGAAAGATTTTCCATGGCCTCACGAGCACTAAGTGTTAAATAAACAATATGGTAGCCAAAGTGTTTAAAAAAAACTATAAACCATGAACATCATCCAAAATGCAAAGATCATCAATAAAGACATAACTCATAAGATATAAGCATCAACTAAGTACATTAGAATGTGAGCTAATCCTACTCTGGGTTTAGTCACTAACTCAATAGATCAAAGCATAATGTAAATGAGCCACCCCAACTGGTCTCAGGTTAGTCACTACCAATAAATCTGAGTACAATGTAAGTGAGCTAACCCATCTAGTCTAAGTTTAATCTCTATCAAGATAGAGATGTAATCAGTAGGACCCTCTCTATCTCTCAAATGCTCTAGAATGCTCTCATGGTCATCCACTCAAAGCCAAAAACATGGGTGAGATTTCTGATTTTGGCTCTATACTCAACCAAGAGTGAGCCTGATAATAGCAAGCACTAGATGAGAGTACTAAAATGCCTCTAACATCCACTGTCACTATTGGAGACTCCCCCGATGAAGTCTAATCTGTTGGTAGAACCGGCATGCCACAATCATGCTATGGGCATCGAAATAAAACCCATGATCATCCATTGTATCTTGGTCAAGGATGCACTATGTCCTAGTGCAACTGATCAGATAGTAGTCTACTCCCTCTTTATTTCCCTTACTGGAAATAAGGGTAAATACATCACCCTCCTATAGAAAATATGTCAGATCATCATAGTTGACCATGAACACATGACCTGTGTGCTCATTGGACAACACTAGATGTGAAGGATGCTCACCATCCATACATGCTCCACAAAAGCATGCAAACTCTCATGTGTAAATTGTGGGGGCTCCTGATAGAATGTAAGCCCATGGTGCGAGGTACTTTGTCACATCATGGAGGCCTCTATGGTCAATCATGCCACCATCCACATACCAAAAAAATCTCCTGACAACCCGAGCATCCCGTTTGGGGGGATAGGATGATGCTACACTCCCACACAAATGCTGGGAAGCACCATGCGACCATGTGGCACACATCTCTGAACCGCTCAACATCGTGCCGCGAGTTGATGACATCTTAGAGCACATTTCACACACGCACCCGAACCATCATAATCTCCCTTTCCCATGACCAATCTCAAAGAATGACCAAATCATTGGGATACTAGACTGCACATGCAACCTATGAACCCATAAAAACAAGTCTTAGTTATTGTTTTCTTTATGATGTTCTAGCCAATTTAGTTTAATTAGAAATCCAAGAGAACTATAAGTACTACCTATGG
This sequence comes from Cibotium barometz, assembly GCF_041138505.1. Taxonomy (NCBI): domain Eukaryota; kingdom Viridiplantae; phylum Streptophyta; class Polypodiopsida; order Cyatheales; family Cibotiaceae; genus Cibotium; species Cibotium barometz. Next base: position 25,866,588 of record NC_141053.1, on the reverse strand, counting down.
AGCCAATAGAAGTGGCGTGCCATAGCCATTCAACCAAACCCATCCGCGGTAGCCACATGTGACCCCTCAATCTCATAAAAAAATCACCATGGAAACGAAAACATTGTTGCACAAATGTGCATCATGTGACTGATATAGAAATGATACTTTGAATAATGACACGGGCCTCGACCGGACTTATTATCCCATCTACATGTACCTCTACATGTCAATAGCTAATGTGGACCATAATAGCAACCTCGTGAGGCAAGGAAGAGAGACAATTAGGACACAAAAAATCAATTAAGTAATATAGCTCAAACATGAAACAAATATTATGAAATATAACCATTACACCTGCTTCGAGAAGTGATACTCAGATTGTATCTCTTGAAAAGGTGTGAAGGTGTACTTCTCTACAAACTCAACCACAGAGATGACCACACTAATAGGAAACTCTGTTAGGCATGCTCGGAACTTACGATCCTACCACTTAGCATAATGAGTGTGCCGTTATATAGGGAAAAATTTTCTCCCTAAATGTGGCTGTGAATTGACAACGTGGTATATGTTTGTCCATGAGCTACAACTTCCTCGACTTCCCACCACTGTGGAGCTGGTGTGTCACACACTCATAATGTTGCCATGGCACTATCTCTTGGTCACTTCTGCATCAAGATCTACCATCTGTAGATGTGCAAGTGAACCACATGATCTGCAATTAAGTTTTCACAAAAGGCATCATATGGAAATGGGCTTCCTCCGTGCATGCCCACAAAAGAGAGTGGATGAAATCATGAGGACTATGAGGCAACTCTCTATGCCCACTAAGAGAATGCAACACATCATAAAAAAGTTGAAACTCAACATGGTAGCGACAACAACATGTGTCACGGTGCCGTGAGTACCTCACAAACCAAGGATTACACCTCTCAAATGACCTTTGCCCAATTTCAAGGTCTCGATATGATGCCACAAACTGAGAATACAACTGTGTTTAAGTCATTTCAAGAAAGCAAGCACTGTGCTCAATGAACACTCCATTTGTGACTCTATTATGCAAAGATTTCTTCAAAACTTGTAAGGCACGACAATTTCCTTTCCAAAAAAATTCTATCAAGGCTTTAATGGTTTCATCTAATAGGCGATCATACCTAGCTACACAACCACTACTCTCCCACAAAGCACCAGCCTCATTGTTGGCATCCAAATTTTCCATCTAATAGACCCAACTTTAAGTATGTGGGGTGTTATGGAAAGGATGCGAGATGTGGCACTCACCTTACCCTTCATTTGGGAGCTACTTATGGTAGTCACAATAGCCTGTCGAGTAGCCAAATAATCTATAGAGTTTCTCTTGTGGTTAAGAATGACGAACACTTTGTAGCACCGTCATGCCAGCTCTTCTCTCTCTTCGACCTCCAATGTCAGAAAGCGCCTTGTAGTTGGCCATGTCGGGTAGATTGATCAAAGCATGAAGAACGCATGCTTGTGAATGAAGGTGTAAGGTCTTTGAAATAGGATTGGAAGATTACATGGGCATGACGAGGTGCCTGTGACTTTGATAGTTCTTTCTTATCCACACTATGGGTGTCCAAAGGAGGGGGGTGGGTTCTTGTGGAAGAGAAGGGGGCCTAGGAAGGGTTGTTCATGTGGATTATCTAAACTAAGGGATACTGGGAGAGAAGATGGCAAAGGGAGAGCAAGAGGAAGTGGAGGGGCAAGGCTTGGACCATTGCCAATGGAAGGTGTTGCACGTTGACGTGCTCTCCACTCTCTCTTTCTCTAATGAGCTACCCTTTTCCTCTCCTCCTCGTGAACTTGGGGTGGATAGTGGGAAGTCTAATCCTATCATGTTTCTGACTCCTAAGCTAAGAGAGAATAAATTATGAAGGCTCAATGATGGGATAGTACTAGATATGTGTGTGGGATAGTACTAGAGATGTGTGTTTATATAGAAAAAATAGATTATCGACTTCAAATTTCATTGCATTTCCTATCTATGATTGATTGGATAATTAAGATAAATATAAAGATAAAAAGAAAACTATTATCCACTTAAAAATTAATATTATTAATAAAATATATTTATAAATCTAAATATTTATCATTACTAGATATAAAAATATATTTTAAAATTATCTTTTCTTTAATATTTATATAAGTATATTTTCTTCCATAATGTATTTTTTAAAATTTTATTGAAAGGTTTCTCTTACACGTAAAGTTATTTTAAGAAATATTAAATTTAAAAAATAACATTTTAAAAATAAAATAACATGAAACTTAAAAAATATTATTTATCAAATTTAAAAATATAATCCTTTGAAATTTATGATTTTAAATTCTTTTATATTAATAAGTTATATATATTTTATTCTTTAAAATTTTATATTTTATTTCTCTTTTATTAAAAAATACTGAAAAGATACTAATTTAAATCTTTAAATAATATGTGAAGGTAGGAAGGAGGTGCCATGTGTCACAAGCATGCATGCCACATGGCATTTTCTTGACATGTGGTACTATTATGGTGGCTCATGTGGCTATTCCATGAAGTGGCATGCCATGTCACCAAGTGCGAGGTGGCATGCAAAGGTGACAAGTACATGTAGTATTAATGATAACTAGGATGATGAGGTGTGAAGTCAACTAAGTTGACCATGTCGACATGGAGGGTGGAGGTGGCAAGGTGCTTATATGGATCCTCTCAAAGGTGATGTGGACATTAAGTGGCATGCACGTATAATATTTGTGTCCACCCAATCCTCACACATGGCATGATATCTAGGCTTTGAAGATTACCAAGCCTAGATTTCCAAACCTAACTACGATTGGTTTTAGAGTTGAAAAGGGGAGAGTGGACACAATATGGGAATTTTCACTTGGGAGGATTAAAAATGGACTTTCCCATACTCAAATTAAGCTAAATGTTTTTAATAAATTCATGGTAACATGTATATTGATCCCTAGAGTTTTTCGATTGAAAGAATCAATACTTGATATTCTAGAATTAAATTACAATTGATTTAATGGGCCTCTCACAATCATAACAAATTTTCCAAAGTAAATCGACAAAAATCCAAAACTATTAGATTTGTAATTTTACCTTAGATCCAAATTCTACTAGCCTTCCCCAATATAATCATCACCAAATCTATACAAATTGATCATTTTTAATGGTAGTGGTGGGAGGACAAAATAGGATTTTTTTAACAGTACTAATGCCTTTAAATAATATAGAAAATAATAGAACATATCAAAAATTACTTGATAAATCAAGTTAAGCTCTATGTTATGTGAGTTTATGTTATTTAAAGTGGGAACAATATATGAGTAATAATATAAAAGTTATAGCCAATTTACTTACATTTAATGGACCTGTTCAAACCTCCAAGAAGGCCTGTATACAATTTTGATCTCCAAAGAAAAGAGGCTTTGCAATTATTGGATATTAGATCAAATTATAGTTTTAGTTTCCCAACTTTGCATGTGATGTTTCATCATAGTACCTTGAAGTGAAACTCCTTGGCTAGCTAGGAGAGTTTGGCTATTCTTCTTAAAAAATTGTATGTTTTCAGGCTGAACCCAAGAGTGCCCACTAAATGAAAGTAGATTGCAAGTAAACTTTGGCATGAGCGATTTGGTCACATTGGATTTGTTGTGCTAAAGGAGAAGCTAAACATGGGCATGTTGGAAAATTTATCTGCATTTGCAAACTTGTAAGACCCATGTGAAGCTTGTATGATGGGAAAGCAAAAACGGAAGGCAAATATTTCCACAAAAGAGCAACAATCAAGAAAAGTCTCCTCTAAAGAAGTTACATGCTGATCTTTGTGGTAAGATGTCTACTGTTGCATTAGGGGGATCTTCTTACTTTATGTTGTTAGTCGATGGATTACAATAGGAAGACATGGGTTTATTTACTCCATGATAAGGTTGAAGCTTTTGGAAAGTTTAAAGAGTGGCATAAACTTGTGGAGAATGAGATAGGACAGAAGGTGAAGAAGTTTTAGATAGATCGAGGCAAAGAATTCACCTCAAGTGAATTCAATGAATACTGCAAGGAGCATGGCATCAAGCGCCATCTCACTGTTGCATATATGTCTCATCAAAATAGAGTTGTGGAACTACACAGTCGTGGAAATGGCAAGGTGCATAATGAAAGGGAAAGGGTTACCACACTCTTTCTGCGTTGAAGAAGTCAACACTACAATTTACATTTTCAATAAATCCTACACAAAGACCCTCAAAGGGATCACATCATATGAGGCCTATTAGGGTAAGAAGCCTTCATGTTCTCATTTTTGAACATTTAGTTGTGAATGTTACATGCATACACCAGATGCAAATAGAACTAAGCTTGCTGCCAAAAGTAAGAAATGTATCTTCATTGAATACAATATAGAGTCGAAGGCATATTAACTATTTGATCCAAAGTTTAAGAAGATAATGGTCAGCCGAGATGTGGTGTTTATGGAACATCCACATTTAGCGGAGGACATGGATCCATTCACTTTTTCATCAAATGGAGAAATAATCCACCATGTGCCCAACCCAACCACCGAAAAATTGGAGGAGGAGGAGTTTTCCGATGATGAAGACTCTCAGAAATCACACCAGCCTTCCCATGCACCTAAAGGACAACCACTTCCTACATGAGTAAGGTAGCTCTTTGATGATCGTAACCCCCACCTGATGTTGAAAAAACTTCAACAAATGGCTTACGCCGCAGAGCAATGAGAATAGAGGAGCACAGAAGCTCTTTTGAACACATTATCAATATGTCCTTGATGGGACTTAGATAATGGATTTGGTGAAGGATCCCAAAAATGTAGAAGAAGATTTAGGCAGATCCAAGGTGGAAGGCAATGATGCAATCAAAGTATGATAGCATCATAAAAAACAACACTTGGGAGCTAGTTGATCGGCCACCAAAATGAAAGGTAATTTGCATCAAAAGTGGGTCTGGAAAGCTAAGTATAAATATGATGGCTCATTGGACAAATACAAAGCTAGGCTAGTTGCATAAGGTTTTTCAAAGGTTGAAGGTTTTGATGTGAGTGAAACCTTTTCCCCAATAGCTCGAATGACCACTATTCGCACAATACTTGCCTTGGCTACTAAATAAGAAGTGGCTAGTTTTTCAAATGAATGTTGAATCATCTTTTCTGAATGGACATCTCAAGGATGAGGTGTATGTCGCTTAGCCGCGCGAGGGTTTGAGCTGCTTGGATCATAAAATAAGGTTTGCAGGTCGAAGAAGGCTTTATACAGGCTGAAACAAGCCCCAACGGCATGGTACCAACAAATAAATACTTTTTCAAAAATATTGGTCTTTCTAGAAGTGTATTTGATGGTAGCTTGTATGTACTCAAAAAGAATGGCAAATATGTAATAGTTGTTCCCTATGTGGATGACCCGATTATCATAGGCAACCATGAAGACTTGATTCAGCAAACACGAGAAAGTCTTGGCTCTGAGTTTTAGATGAAAGACTCGAGGCTCTTGCATTATTGTTCAGGGATTGAGGGTTGGCACGAGTCAAACAAGATCTTCATTTCTTAGCAAAAGTATGAAACAAAGATCTTGAAGGAATTTGCTATGACTGAGTGCAAGCCAATAAGTACATGGATGGAGGTAAATTATAGGCTTTCTTCCAAGGAAACTTCACCTTTGGTTGACATCAAGATGTATAGGAAGCTCATTATTTTGGGAGTTTGATTTTCTTGTGCAATACTAGACCAAACATTTTCTATGCAATTGGTGTGTTGAGTAGGTTCTCCAACAAACCAAGGGAAATTCATCGGAATGGCCCAATGTGTGTGCTCTTAGGTACATCAAAGGTACCATTGAGTATGGAATTACAACATGTCTAATGATTCTTTAGTGGGATATTGTGACTCCAATTGGGCTGGAGATTGTAATACCAAAAAGTCAATTTTTGGATATTTCTTCTCACTTGGATCCGATGTGTCCTCTTGGATTAGTAATATAATTCATTTAGATAAAAATGAATTAGTTTGGGTGCATAAATGTTTTATGCTAAAATAGGGATTTCCATGATAATTCATTTTGGGGAATATTGAGAAAAGAATGTGAAAATACATCGGAAAAACATGGATAAATTTTAATAAAAAAGAGGAATCATGAACATATTTAACTTTGGAAATTTGAAGTATACGTCTAGATTCTCAAGAAATAGAATCTTGGGTTCATTCTGAACAGGAAAAGGATTTCCCAAAAAAAGACCTGAAACATACTTAGTTGGATGAAATGTAAATATTTGACTGACTTATTCCTAGATTCCCTCGAAAAGGAACCTGGAATTATTGAAAGGATCGAGGATCCAAAAGTGAACAAGGACTTAGACTTAAACTGAATTGAGTCAACAAAAAATGTCTTTAACTGAGCCAAGTAATTGGTCGAGACTTAGAAAGTTCTGTTAGTATAAAAAGTAAAATAACGCACTTTTAACCTGATTGATTGTGGAACAAAAATTTTTATAACTAGATAAAGGAAAGTTGATAATCAAACCTGATTCGCTCAAAGCAAAAAGAGGCCATCTTGTTTGTGGGAGTTGAAATGATGTAGATTGATGTGTGGAATGAAATGGAGTGATGAGAAGTGATGTGTGGGATGTGTGGAATGATGTGGAGTGATGAGAAGTGATGTGCGGAATGATGTGGAGTAATGTGAAGTGACATGTGGGATGTGTCGAATGAAGTGGAGTGATGAGAAGTGATGCGTGGGATGTGTGGAATAATGCGGAGTGATGTGAAGTATGTGTGGGATGATATGGATTGATATGGTTGATGTGAATTGATGTTTGGGTTAATGTGAACTGATTTGGACTGATGTGGTGATCTAGATTGATGTGTAGATTGATGTGGAAATGATGTGAATGGATGTGGAACAATGTGGGTGGATGTGATGAATGTGGGAATGATGCGAGATGATGTGAATGAATGTGGAAATGATGTGGGATGATGTGAATGAATGTGAGATTAATGTGGGAAGATGTGAAAGGATGTAAATTGATGTGGAATAATGTGATGGGAATTGATGTGGACAAATGAGAAATGATGTGAATGGATGTGGAAGATGAGAAATGATGAAGAATGATGTGAAATGATGAGGAATGATACTGAAAGATAGGAATTTTATTTGGAAACTGTATTTGTATGTGAAACCTATTTTTTAAAGATTGTTTAATGTCAAGAATGCTGAGGGAATCATTTTGACCATCTTATGGAAAGAGGTCGAGCACCTAAGTGGAAATATTCAAACAGCTGATGGTGCAGACTCAAAGAAGGATGTCTCATGTGTGGCAAGATCGGCCGCCAGCCTCAGTTTGGTTAAAATGGTGAGCTGAGTCGATATGGGATACAGTGGATGAGGGACTAAGGAAGCGTCCTATGAGTGAAGCACTAGGTCACCTGCGAAGGAATCTAGAGGGTGCTGACCATATGGTGCTCGCCCAGGATACCCACGCGTGCGTCAAGGAAGAAAATGAGTTGGAGTTGTTTTCTAAGCACAGGCATGGATCTGGTTGATTGGCCTTGCTAGTCTTCAACGGATGAGTTCATGGCTCTTTTACATGGATCTTGTTGGTTGATCTAGCTGATATTCAATGGAGAGTCCATATGGATTTTATGTGATTATACTCCTAGGTACTATGGGCTAGGAACTATTGAAAAGGCCCCTGAGTGAGTAGGTGGTGAGCGTTTTGGTTGCCAATGAGGCCATAGGTACGCTGAGGAAGGAATGAATGGAATACGGATTTTATGGAAAAATCTTGATTATATTCCTGGGCACTATGGGCTAGGAACAATTGAAAAGGCCCCTGAGTGAGCAGGTGGTAAGCGTTCTGGTTGCCAATGATGCCATAGGTACGCCGAGGAAGGAATGATTGGAATTTGGACTTGGAACTGGAATACTAAGGATTATGATGGAAATACTCTGGTTTTATTGCAATGCTGTTTTGGAAATAGTTGAGTCTACGAAAAGGCAATTCCATATTGGGTTCGTAAGTGGTGTGTCTTTTTAAGTTTTTTATGAGAGTCGGCTAGGCGGATGCTTCTCAAGGTAGTATTTTGGAGTCTTAGAGGAAGAGCCATACTATCCACCATCTCGTAGTTTATGCAATCGTGAACTCAACGCTCCAAACGGATTGCAATTGAGAGTCCATTTGCTCACTTTATGAGCAAAAGACTCTTTCGTAGAGAAACCACCTCTTAAAGCAAAAGTGTGCTTGTTTAAGTCTCTGAATATGGGAGGGCACAAAAAGTAGAGTGTCCTTAAGTTGGAAATAAGGGCTGACTGGAAACTGAACTAGAGGGCTAGGGTGAGGAGAAGGGTTCTCCCCTTAAGTCTATTTAGATAGGGGCGAGAGGAGTGTAGGACACCCCCTCCACAAGACTAGAGGGCCGACTGGAAACTGAACTAGAGGGCTAGGGTGAGGAGAAGGGTTCTGCCCTTAAGTCTATTTAGATAGGGGCGAGAGGAGTGTAGGACACCCCCTCCACAAGACTAGAGGGCCGACTGGAAACTGAACTAGAGGGCTAGGGTGAGGAGAAGGGTTCTCCCCTTAAGTCTATTTAGATAGGGGCGAGAGGAGTGTAGGACACCCCCTCCACAAGACTAGAGGAGTGAGCTTCCTGTTCAGGAGAGCCTACATGCATAGAGGTGGCTACTGGGCATAGGGGGGGGTTTATATAGGCACTTGTATGGGCAAGAGAGATCAAAGAGGGGTGGAAAGAATGGTGTACGATAAAAATACGCTGTTTGTGGCTACATGGGTCTCTAGAAAGAGTAGTACCTCTCACAGCGGGCCAAAGATGGGGTACACATGTACTTTCCATGCAAGTGGTCGCATGGATTTCCAGATGGCAGTAAGGAGGACCTTACGTTAGGAAGGCCGGCCTTTAGTCCTTATGCGACCATTTGTATGGGTGCCCTCGTATGTGTATGGTCCTAGGAGGCATCGTTTTGGGGCAAGGACCCCCTATTTTGGGACACTAGCCTCGATATGCGTGCTGATACGTTCGATGGTTGCCGAAATGTTTTTTGGTGAAATTTTTCGAGGTGTTTTCTTGGTCGCATGGGAGTGGTCCTCGGACACCGGGATAGGCATTTGTTAAGGTTAGAAGTTTATTGTAATTTAACTAAAACTTTACCTAGAGGCTTATTCTGTTGTTTGTTTTGATTGTTGTAAAATCCATCATTAAGGTAAAATCACGCGTAGATTTCAAATTTGGACTCATAATTTTAAGATTCTAAGAAGAAGTAGCTCAATTATCAAAATTTTGATTTTTACACCATAAAAAGGATCATATTTTCATCTATTAAATGGACATAGATTATTATTGAAGATGGGCATGTTACATCCTCCCCCCCTTAAAGAAATTGAGATGTCCTCATCTCGTCATGAACTAGGGGCAATATCTTAAGAGTGTATCTTCATCTTCTCCCAAGTTGAATCCTCTTCAGGGTAGTCTTTCCATTGCACTAGATGTTTTAAAAGAGTTCGATTATGGAGTTTCCTTTCCCTAGAATCTATGATTCTACTAGGCTGCTGCAACTCAAGGACTCCTTGATTTGGAATTGCAATTTGCTCATCATCAAGAATATGATCGAGACTCAGTACATAAGGCTTCAACAAGATTATATGAAATACAATATGGATCTTAACATGGCTGGGAGGTATAGCTTATAGGCATTTTTTTCCAAACACTTGTTGTCTGTGTAGGGCCTACAATATCTTGGGCTGAGTTTCTTATATTTCCCAAGTGATAGTTACTCCTGGGTCTCGTACTCGCATAAGAACTTTGTCTCCTTCCTTGAAGATCCTTGTGTCGGTGTAATGTTTTTGCTGATCTTAAGTAGCTTTAATATCTTTTTGGATAGCCTTGGTCTGCTCTTGCATCTCCTCGAGCATTTTTCTGGAGGCTTTGGCTCTTAAGGTTAGATGAGAGAAATTTAGAGGAGATAAGAAATCATTCCCATAGAGTGCTTTAAATGGTGCCATCCCTATGCTCTAGTGAGATAAGATGCATTATATGCAAATTCTACTAGAGAGAGGTATTAAATCCATCTTCTTGGTCCCGCCTACAATATGCATTAAGAATGTTTTCAATTACTTCGTTGACTCTCTAAGTCAACCAAGTAGGCAAATTCTACTAGAGAGAGGTATTAAATCCATCTTCTTGGCTCCCGCCTACAATATGCATTAAGAATGTTTTCAATTACTTGGTTGACTCTCTAAGTCTAGCCATCACTATCGAGATGATAGGCTATACTAAAGCAAAGTTGAGTACCCAAAGCCTTAAATAAGGACTTCGATAACTTTGAAGTAAATTTAGACTCCCAATCGTTGCTGACTATCCTTTTCGGTAAACCATGAATCTTTAAAACCTCCTTGATGAATAATCGAGAAAAATCAAAAGCTTTGAAGGTTTTCTTTGCCAGTATAAGATGAGCTACTTTGGTTAGCAAGTTCACCACTACAAAAATGGAATCATATCCTTGCAGTGTGGGGAGACTTGTGACAAAATCCATACTAATGCATTCCCACTTCATTTGAGGAATATTTAAAGGTTGAAGCTTTCCAAGCATCTTGACTCTTTTTTAGTTTTTGGATCCTTTGACATGAGAGACCAATCTTGCTTCAAGTATTAAGGGACACCATTTTTCAAGCCTATCCAATGATATCTCCTTCTTAGAGCATTCAATCTTGCCCAATGCTAGCTCCTCCTTAGAGTATTCAAGGCCTTTGCATAACCTGGGTGCCCTGCGGTGGGGATATCATGAGCTCTTTAGGGAAGGGTCCTTACATAGCTTGTGTGATTGAAGTAGAGGCACCCATGATGGATGAAGTAATCCTTGATTATATTTTTATCTTTATTTGAAGTTTCCCCTTCTTTGACTACGTTCACCATCCTTTGGTAATTAGGATCATGAAATGAGACTTCTTTCACCTTAACCAATAATAGATCATTTGGCATAAAAATTGCACTCAAGAAAGATTTGTGACTACGTATATCTGCTACCACATTATCCTTTCTAGGGAAACATTTGATGTTGAAGTCATATTCTTATAGAATTTAAACCCATATTCTCTGCCTCTCATATTGAGGATAGGCTCGATGAAGATCCACTTTAGACTCTTGTGGTCGGTTACAAGCTGGAACTTGCACCCAACAACTAATGTCTCCATAACTTGAGGCAATGAATAACTAATAAGAGTTCCAAATCATGGGTGGCATTAGTGCTAATGTAATTATGGCTTTGAGTTGATCAAAGTTAACTTGATGGTTGGAAACCACACTATTTTTCAATCCTTCTTAAGAAGACTGGTGAAGGGTGTAGCTACCAAGGAGTAATGTTTTATGAAAATCTTGTACCATCCTGTGATTCCTAAAAATACACGAACTCCACGAACTAGATTAGGAGGTGGCCATTCCAGTATATCCTTGACCTTGGAGAGATCTACTGAGATACCATCGTAGGAGACAATGAGTCCAAGATACTCAATCTAGTGAGTAAAGAAGGTACATTTACTTTTCTTAGCATAGAGTTATGTCAACATAGTAATTGCATAACTCTATGCACATGCTCCTCATGCTCTTCCACCGATCTGGAGTAGACTAGAATGTCGTCAAAAATACAAGCACAAATTCATCCAAGTAGGGATGAAATATATCTTACATAAGGTGGTTGAAAGTTGCAAGGGAATTGGTTAACCCAAATGACATTATAGTAAAGTCATACTGGCCATATCGGGTATTGAAAGTTGTCTTGGAGATATCTTCTTCCTTGACTCTGATCTGATAGTATTAAGATCTTAAATCTATCTTAGAGAAAACCTTGGCCCCATGAAGCCTGTTAAGAAGCTCCTCGATAGCGTACTTGTTCTTAACAGTGACTTGATTTAGCCCCTTGATAATCTATGTAGAGACGAAGAGTGTCATCCTTCTTCTTTTGAAAAAGAACAAGTGCTCCCCAAGGAGAGCTACTGGGGCACACAAATCCTTTTTCAATGAGTTGGCAAAGTTTCTCCTTGAGCTCAATGGCTTTATGCAGAGACATCTTAGAGGGTGTTTTGGAGACAGATTGAGCACCATGAGTTAGCTCTATCTCATGGTGGACTTCTTGCGGGGTTGGTAGTCTTGTAAGCTCATCACAAAAGATGTTAGCAAATTTTAAGAGCCAAGAGGGTTGTGATTCTTTATTGGGTTCAATAGCTTTGTTGAGATTTACAAGGAAAACTTGTTGTCCCTTATGTGCTCCCTTGAGAAGATGTTTTGCTTTGACTACCCTAGACTTGGTTTTACTTGTCTTCCCCTGAACTAGTACTACTTGTCCCTTATGTGCTCCCTTGAGAAGATGTTTTGCTTTGACTACCCTAGACTTGGTTTTACTTGTCTTCCCCTGAACTAGTACTACTTGTCCATGCTCATTTTTAAAAGTTAAATACTCCCCTAGTTACAGTGAATACTAGAATTATTTGCGACTAACCAATCCATCCCAAGGATCCCATCATAAATTCCTAATAGTAAGACTCTAAAATGGTCATGAGTTTGTTCACTACGCAATTAAAAATCAAAGTTTCCTATAGAGTGTTGAGATACTCCTTCCTTTCCATTAGATAACTCTACAAAAAAATTCCTAGTTAGTTTTTTATCCAAGTTTAATTTCCATAAACACCTTGGAGAAAGAAATGAATGGGTACTGCCCCACAAATCAATCAAAAGATCGTGATGAGCAGCTGAGGTTTGAATAACACCAAATTGTTTATTAGGACCTTGATGCTCTACTGCCACATAGACGCTCTTCTTCGGCCATTTCCAAAGTTGGTTTTTCATTTATAGCACATGCGGCGTGGGCAACTATCCCGCGACCTCTTCCACGTCCACCACCTCTTGCACTTTTGCGGATGGGGGTTCCATAGCTCTCATTTGCTCGACCACATTGAGGAAAGGATGTTGCGTTGGGATAATTGTCTTTAAAGTGTCCGGCTCATTGGAAACAAGGGCCTCTCTAGTAGAAGCAGTATATGTGTAGGGAACAAAGAGGTTGGTTGGTCAACCTTGATTGTAGTTGGGAGCATTTTATTAGGGCTTCTTGTAGAACTAATTCTTAGGGTTTTATTCAGGGTCAGATCTCTTATGGGGCCTAGATTTGCCAAACTTTAAATAGCTCCTCATAAGAGGTTTGGCTTGTATATGAGAGAATCTTACAATGTACCTGGTCTCATTGCTTTGAGGCAAGAATCAAAAGGCTCATTCAAGTTTTGGCAGATGCAAGCTACCTGCTCAGAGGTAATCATGGGTGGGGCATATTTTTGGATAGTGATGAACTTAGAGTAACACTCCTTTAGATTTAAGTTGATCTCCTTGAGGCTACAAAACTCATTCATCTTGATAGACTCATGAGATGGGGGAAGATACTGCTCCTTCAGAGCTTGTTTAATGTCATCCTAGGTTTGGGAGTGTTTGGTAACTTCGTTATCCATGGCACCATTGCTTCCACCAAAGCTTAGCATCCCTAGTGATGTGAAACCATGCAATCATGGATTGGCTCTTCGCATCTCTAGTACCGGTGGCTGAAAAGTAATAATCCATTGATTCAATCCATACCTCGACATCATTCTCAATCTTTAAACCTTCCCCTTTAAAGGATGGAGGTTTCATCTGCTCTTCACAGTATGAGCTTCTTCTTATGTGTGTCTATGTGTAATGCATCCTTGCCATCATTGGAAGATTAAATTTAGGATCGCGAGACTTATATTTTACACTACGCTCATGATATAAAAGTAAAACCTTGAAATAATTTTATTTCTCAATTTAAATATTTACAAGGAAAAGATTGATTACAAGGTTTTGAGACTAATGTATTTAGTCTTATTCAACTTTTTTTTTAAAAGAGATTTTTAGGCTTCACTAGGGCATAAGACTCAACCAGTTCACGTAGGTGAAATATGGGGTTCTGCCGTGGTTTCTAGGATACAAAACATTGATGGTAGGGGGAGGTAGACTATGGATTGAATTGCATTTCATAATAGCTACTCGGTTTGGCGGGTAAGACTTGCATTACTTAATCATATGTACACCCAATGGTTCTGTGGTATATGGTTTCGTTTATGGTCATGTAATAATCAAGTTTAGGGGTACCCAACCATGAACCATAATAATCAAACCATCTTCAGCTTCTCGATTCAACGAATGCACTTCAAATCGATTGTGAGATTCGCAATTCGTTATGCTTGAATGATAAAGTATCGCGGTCCACGATTCCAAAAGTGGTCTCTACCCCACCCTCTTTGGATACAAGAGGGATGGGAGAGGGACAACTTCTTGAGTATTTGCATCATCGTATCATGAAATCCAAAATTTAAGGAATGACAAGATGTATCAAAGATGCATTATAAGACTAGGACTATGAAGTAAGGGTCTTCCCCCTCCTACAATCATTCATTCACCAATCAAGTTATACTAGTAAGGTAATTTATCAAGCAACATCTAACTAAGATAAAACATATGCTTCAAAACAAGGAAAAAATAGCATCCTTTATCTTTCTTAATTAATGCTAACATCAAGGATTAATCCAAAAACCTATTTTAAATGATTTTTAAGATAAGCTAGCCAGGTCCTCCATGAGGGACTCCCAAGGGAAGAGTTGGGGCTACGTTTGGAGCATTTCCTCTTGTGTCATTATCGTGCACACTTCTCGAGAAAACATTTTGGCATCTTTGAGAAGAAGACATACCTCCCATCCTCTTGTATTTTGTGTAATTGTGAACTCAACACTCGAGATGCATTGCGATTTGGAGTCTGTTTTCTCACTTTATGAGCAAAAGACTCTTCCGTAGAAACCACCTCTTAGAGCAGAAGTGTGCTTGCTTAAATCTATTTATATATGGGGGGGAAGTAGAGTGTCCTTAAGTTGGGAACAAGGGCTAGCTAGAAACTAAACCAGAGGGTTGGGGGGAGGAGAAGGGTTCTCCCCTTAAGTCTATTCACACTAGGTTGGCTTAGCGTTGTGAGTAAGCACGGGTTCTTCCCTTAAGTTTATCCACACCGAGTTAAATGTTTTTGCCCAAATTCATAATATTGTGAGTAAGCATGGGTTGTCTAGCATTGAGGCCATTAAATGTTTTTGCCATAGGACATTCACATTTGTCTAAGAGTGAGATATTTAGGCCAGCCTATGCTTACTCCTTGACAAATGAATGTGCTAAATTTTGAAGGTCAAGACATCAAAGTCTTGGGTTATTTATCACATACAATTATTACTTAGGATGCAAGCATCAAATGTGAATTTCAAGTCTTCCGTGAGTGATGAGGAACTAGAAGAGGTGGTCCTTGGTGGTCAACACTTGGTACTGCATTGATGAAATCAAGAGAACCATCTTCTTGGAAACCCCTAAAAGATCCTTTACATTCCTCTTATGGTGAGATGAATCCTTGCCTCTGAAAGTGAATGAGAGAATCTAAAGTCATCTTACTAGAGTCAAAACCATTGGAAGTTGAACAACTTGACCCTTCAGAATCTAAGACTCCTAAACCTAAACCATTCCAATGGATTCTTAGAATAGAAATTGGCTTTGAAACGAGATTGGCGGTCTAAACCATTCAATCTCAAATCCATCTTTAGAAACAAATCAAATTCAAGTCCCCCCTTAGGAAATAGAAGACGTGGTCCTTTGGTGGTCAAGACGTGGTACTCCATTGATGAAATCAAGAAAACCATCTTCTTGTTGGAAACCTCTGAAACATCGTTCACATTCCTCTTATGATCATATGAATCCTTGCCTGAAAGTGAACCAGAGAATCTAAACTCATCTTACCAAATTCAAAACCACTAGAAGCTAAACAACTTGACCCTTAAGAATCTAAGACTCTAAAGCCTGAACCATTCTAATGGATTCTTAGAATAGAAATTGACTTTGAAACGAGCTTGGGGGTCTAATCCATTTAATCTATCTTTATAGACAAAACAATTTCATGACAGATGAGCTATGACATTGTATAGGCAAACCAAGCTTGCCAAGCAATTCATCTTCTTGGAAACCCTTGAAGGGTGGTTGCAAGATCAGGGTGCCCAGTTTTGTCCACTCAGGCACCCTGTAAACAGTAAAAAAATAGGCATTTGTTTACCTTTAGTGGCTAATCTCTCCTAGTAAATGAAGGAATTTTGTTTCAAGTTCTTTTGTTGGAACATCGTATTCAAAGTTGAAAATATAGTTCCATAATCTGATTAAGTATTAGATAGTCAAAAGTCCTCATTTTCTTAGGTACAAAGTCAATGTATACACCCTGTCCCAAATTTGAACTGATTCCATAAAATGCTAATATCTTTTACATATAAACTCCTATGAGATTCCCACTTTGTACCTTAGATCTTCACATAATATGGAGCTTAACTTGATTTTTTGAGAAAATTTTAAGATATTTGTCTATTTTCTTTAAATATTTCAAGATCTTTAAAGTGTTATAATATACGCCACTTTTTGTACCCACAATAGCTACCACTTAAAATCCTCAATCTTGTAGATCAAAAGAGTGGGTAGATACTGAGACATTAGTAGAATGTGGTGGTTAGTAAAAATTGCAAATCCAATGGTTGGATTTTTAATGATCTCTTTTTCAAAATTCTTCCAGACTATCAGAAGGCCTGCAAATATTAATAATCTAATTAGTAAAATTACATTTTTGATGTGAATCATCTAAAACCTATAGGGACTAGTGTACTTGTAATGGTGCATCTATGGAAAAATAAATTGGATCACTCTAAGTATGGAAATATCATTTGTTAATCATTTCATCATATTTTTGATTAATTTTGATTAATTAGACTAATTTATATTAATTTAAGTTATATTGGGTTAATTTAAGAGTAAGCGTATTTTCTATTATTTGCTTTATCTCATTTTAGGTACCTTGGACCCCCAAAATTTGCTCTCCAAGCATTGTCCCAGTCCAGCATAAACTGGATAAAACTGGACACCCTGATCTTGCAACAACCCTGAAACATCTTTCACATTCCTCTTATGATCAGATGAATCTTTGCGTGAAAGTGAGACCAGAGAATCTAAACTCATCTTACCAAAGTCAAAACCACTCGAAGCCAAACAACTTGACCCTTCAGAATCTAAGACTCTAGAACCTTAGCCATTCCAATGGATTCTTAGAATAGAAATTGGCTTTGAAACGACCTTGGGGGTCTGAACCATTCAATCTCAAATCTATCTTTATAGACAAAACAATCTCATGACAGATGAGCTATGGCATTGTATAGGCAAACAAAGCTTGTAGGCTCATGAATACATTCCATGGACTCATACTCAAGACATGCCATCTCTAGGATATTTTGAATACACATTTTATGTGGATTCTAACCCCTTGAAATGTAAGATTTGTGTAGTAGAATATGTGCTGGAAGTGGATTTTATCTTAGAAAGGGATTGGGTTTCCTTGGTGTAAGCTATACAGAATTTTGTCAGCCAAATGTGTGCCATGAATATTTCTAGCAAAGAAGTGGGTGGTGCCATTATGTTATACGAGGATTAAATGACACTCAATGCTCTTTATGACCTTGTTGGAAGAAGACAGTTGGCTTCTACATCATCAAGAGGCACTCCTTTTAAAGACCTACCCTCTCCATCGAGGATCCTCTATGAGGGACCCTCTAAATTAGCCATATCAGCAAAAAAGGACCAAACCCCAAATCTATATATTAAGAGCTCTCAAACTATAGATCTCCATGATGGTGCACATTCTCTTTCTTCACTCAAAAATTAGAGTAAAGACCACATCTTTTCAAGGAAGAGACACCTAGAATACAGCCAATGTGTCTCAAGAACCTCTTCTACAAGTGTCACCAAAGAAGCAACAAGATCTCAACCCTAAAACCTCATCTACAACAATAACCACTCCTTTAAAAAAATCCCCAATGATTGAGTGGCGGCACGAATGGTTGAAACCCTATCTAATAAAGAACCTAGTGTGATGAAGTCTCAACATCATCAATCAAAGAAAAGTCTCACACCAAGGGATCCTCAGCATCAATAATCCCTCTATTACCAACTCCAAAATCCTTGATCATAATAACCAAGGTTATCACACTGCTACTGACAAAGGAAAAGCTATCATGGGTGACCTCATCAATGACAACCCATCTTTCTAAAGTCCCTAAGTCTACAATCGCAAAAGAGATTAGATACATAATTGGATTTGGTAAAATCCAAGACATAACCTCAACATCGACCACCCCCTCTTTATTGACGACCCAACCTTGTCATTAATGTTGCCACAACCAATAACTAAATCCTCGCCAACTCATATACAAATAGGTATAACAAGTTCAATTCCAATAAGAAAAACTATTTCTTTTCCACCATGAAGACCATCAAAGCATAAAGAGGTGGGTGAAAAGGCAGACCAAATAACGTTCACATGGAGAAATTCAAAGGTCTGATAAGAACAAGAAAAAAAGAAAACCTCGACAATGGGATCCAAAGAAATTACACAGTGTGGATTCCAAAGGTAATATTACAAGCCCAAGGATATCATAAAGGTGAAACCCAGGTTTGGATACCAAAAACAAAAACCATGCTCCCAAAGAAGAAGATATATGCATGCAAAAAGAAGAAGATATATGCATGCTCTCAAAGAAGAAGATATATGCATGCAAAAAGAAGTATACACCCAAAAAAAGAACCCAACAACCAAGGTACCATACTTGATATCCAAGAATTCATCAATGGGTACCTACAAAACTACTTCCATCCCAAGGATACTATAAAGGAAATACCATTATATAGGTGCCTAAATCTGTCAAGATTAATTAGGTCTCATCATTAACTTCAACTCAAAAAGCCCAAAATAATTCTATGGTGTGGACACCAAAGAAATATTAGCCTAACCACATGGAGGACTCCACTTACCTACTCCAGGATGACTGGCCCGTCACTTTATCCAATGAAGGGATGCAATTAGAGTTGTCCCAATATATCATCTACATGAAACCATTATTTTAACCAACAATGGCAGACACAAGAATCCACACTCTCAAAAAAGGTGGTAGACAAAAGAATTCACTACTCACAAGAGTGCAAAAATCACAATTAAGGAGTCACAAGAACCATTTTGTGAAAAGGTAAAATGCCACGAGAACCTCCCACAAACAAGAGTAACAAAACTGCTCAATAGCCCACAGAGCATTTGGGATGGCTAAAATGATTGATATCAACAAATGCTACCAATAAAAGTAATCAGCTTCAAGGAAGAGGTACAATTTTACTCTCAAATTAAACATTTCTAATGGCTACAAGTGCAATAATCAAGCAGCTTTCATGCTATGATTCTTCCTTTTGTAAAATCATGCCATTAAAATTGTACAAAATTGGTCATTCTAGGTGCATACGTACTTTACATGTGCATAGATGCTTTACATGATTAAAAAAGGCTTAAAAATGGTAACATCAAGAAATCATTTGTCGTGATTCTCTAAAAATCACGATCGTGATTGCCACATCAGGCAAAGTTGTGCCATTCAAAGCTCCACAAACAGTCAAAAGACGGAGTACAAATCATCATCAACATCACCAAAAACATCAACTTTGATCGACGTGATTTTACAGTCATGCCACATAGGAATCACATCGAATTTGAAATCATGGTTGTCACCAATAATCAAACAAAGAATCACCCTCTCAATTATTTACACATACATGGATGTTTCACATGCTATGTACATCATCAAAACAAGAAAAACAAAAAGGCTAAGCCACTGTGATCTTTACCACATCACCAAAAATCACTCCATGTGTCATATCATTAAAAATCATGTTGTGTGTCATGTTATTAAAAGTAATTTTATTTGCCATGTCATAAAACATCATGACGTGTGCCACATCACCAAATATCATGCCATGTGCCATATCATAAAAAATCATGCTATATAAATCATATCATAAAAAATCATAGTTGCCAACATGTGTCTAAATGGATTTAAATCATTGCAATTGCTTTTACATCGCACTCCACATGCATATATCTATAATAATTTATTGTGATGCAATAATTCTCATGGCCATGATTTTTCCAAAATCATGCTCATGATTCCTCATAATCAGGACATCAAATTTTCATCCAAATGTTCAAGTGCATGGTATTTTGGTATTCTCTCATCATTTTTGAACTACTAAAGACATCGTCTGTCAGTATATATGCCACTTTATCACCATGAATTTTCTAAAAATTATGCATGTGATTCTTATCTCTACATAATCACATTGACTTGGTTATCTCAATTTCCATTAAAAGTATCTCTAGCATGTGTTTAATGTCTCCCCTAATTCTAAATGCTTCTAAATATCATCTAGTGTAAACACAAGCTTTTCATCACCATGAATCTTCAACAATCACGGCCTTGTCCACCTGTAAAATTGCAAAGGTTGATGTCCACTCAAATGTGCAACATGGCCATAGTGTTTTCTCATCATGTTTCCAATCTGAGGCACCATTCTTCTATAATTTCATCAAAGTTTCACCAGCACTATGATTCTCAAAATCACACATGCGGTTCATGCATAAAGAAGAATAGTCTTCGACATGCTAATCATCCTTGTCTACTATAATCAAAAGAAGTAGTTGCTCTCAATGAGTACACTTTTACTCACGCACTGGTGGAAACCTCATCATTGACTCCTTCTGTGTACATTTCTTGGTGTATGCTAAACCCATGGTGCAACCCATCACCTTGTCAGTTTGAATTTCTTTTGTTCGATTTTGAATTTTTTGCACTGTAGCAATAGCATTTGCTATGCACACAGGGCTATCATCATCTTTGACATCACATCTCGAAGGTCATCTTAAACAAATTCCCTGGCATCGTCAACATTATCATTGATTTTTGACAGTCCAGATTCGCTTTGTGAAGTGACACCTAGAGAAAATCTCACCAAGCTGCTAAATTTTATATATTGACTAGTGGGCAATCCATGCTTCACACATCTTTTGAGACTCCAAATTCAAATTCTACCCAAACCTCCTCCTCCCCTTCCCAAACCTCCATATTCTTGCCACGTGGCAACTTTGTGAAACTCTTCCTCAAGATAATATATACTAGTTGGGAACCAGTACTTCGCACGTCTTTTGAAGCTTCCAAAATCAAATTCTACCCAAACCTCCTCCTCTTCCCGAACCTCCAAATTCTTGCCATGTGGTAACTTTGTGAAACTCTTCCTTAAGATAATAAGAGAATAGAGGTAGAAAGTAGACAAAGTCCCATCATGTTTTAGCATTTTTCGGCACTTTTTGGGTTTAGAAAATAATAATATTACAATTTTTTCTTTTCAAAAAGTTCCAAAAAATGCTGAAACATGACACTAGATATTATATGTATTTAGGATATATTTTTTTGGGTTCAGAAAATAATAATATTACAATTTTTCTTAAATAAATAATTAATATAATAGTAAAACCGAGGATAATACATCATGCTCCCTCATCTCTATAAATTAATATTATAATAATTTGTATTATAACTATAACTTATAATATGAAGTTTTGTTATTCTCTGTCTTATCAATCTCAGTCATCTTCCTGACGAAGCTTTCGTGTTCATGATTGCGGCCCCCAAAAGCGCATTGCTATCGCCGACAGCCAGAAATAGCTGAGCTTTCCTCCATCGCCATAGTCCGAAAGCAGATTGCGAAAGCCAGAAAGATTAACTTTTTCATCGCCATAGCCAGAAAGCCGACGCCGTGCTTCTTCTCTGTCTCGTATAGTTTTTTCTACAGGAAGCGCAAGTTTTTCTAGCTCCAAAGCGATATCCATGGCCCTGCGTTTCCCCAATTTCCAAGACTGGCTATGGCGAAAAAAACGTGATTCGCAGAAAGCGCAGCCGTCTTCACCCGCAGACGGCAAGGAAGTCACGGAAGGGTACAAGAAGCCCAACCGAAACGCCACCTTCAGCAGAAAGTCCGGCACCAAGGTGCAGTCCGTGAGGAGATGCGGCAGCGGCCGGCGAAGGACGGCTAGGACTCGCTGGCGAGTGGAGAGGGCGGAGGTGGATTCCGACACGGTGTTGGTGTCGTCTGATGGCCTTTTTGGATCCGATTCGGAGGATTCGGACTGGTCGATTGGCTGGTTCGAGCCGCACGCGCCGGGATTTGGCAGCGACAGCGAGTCCGACAGTAGCTTCGCCGTGCTCGTGGCCTGCTACACCTCGGCGGAAATTTTTAGCGGGAAGAAGCAGCCCTTTGAGGAAAATTTGTCTCAGCTCGGGGCTGCTGTCCTCTCCAACATAGCCAAGGGTTCTCATTAATTTGCAGGTCGGGGTTCTTTTTCTTTCTCCAAATTAAATTAAGCCCTACTGTTTAAAGAAAATATTGCGATAACTACTGTATTTTCTCTGTGAATTTATTTTTGTAACCGAGTCCTCTTTCTGTGTATTTCAGTGTAAGTTTCTGGTGCCCTAATCCCACGTCCTTGTTGGTTTTGAGCTTCAATTTGATCCGATTTACTAAGCTTTTGACTTCAAGTTGCTTGATAAAATTGTTCCTCTTGGGCATAGAAAGCAGCAGATATTCCATGCTGGTTTCTTTCACTCTTATTTCTTCATCACAAGCCCACATAGCTTTTCCTTGGCTATCTGGCAGCCCGCTTTAGCCAACCGGATACTTTGAGAACAGACTTGTCCAGTGATGGACATTGTTGTTATAGTTGGGTTGATTCAAGGAGTTCTTGTTTTTTGCTTGTCTTTGCAGAGACTAACCACCACCTTCAGCAGTGGCTCTCTTCACTGCAAGGGTAAGGACTTCCACATATGAGCATGTAAGCTATGCAGCTTGGTGGGCTGCCATAGATGGACGAATAAAGAGGGTGAGGTTTATCAATTGTTTCACTTTATAAATTTATCAATTGATATTATTTTTAAATGACTAGGTTTTGTATTCTTAAGAGTTTCTAGATCATCATAATCACTTCACTTCTCTGAATCCTCCAACGTTCACACCATAGAGTATCACATAATGCATGATAAAATGTTGCACCATCTTAATTATAACAATTTAGGAGTGAAATCATGTACATTTCACTCTTTCCAATAGGTAATTACAATTATGGAAGCAAGTCATGTAGTGAAAGTATCGGAAAGCTTATCTCCATCCATCAAGCTGTTTTTAGGTAAGCTCCAAGTTCTTAATTACAAATCCTAGAGCAGCTAGGAGGCCAATTGTAGCAAATATAGCATTGCCGAACTTTGATAATTAAGAACCTTAGATCTATTCATAATTAAGAACCTTAGATCTATTCACTGACAAAATAATTTTATTTTTTTTCACCATTTAGGAGATAAAGCCAATTCAATATTTGTAACTATAAATATGTAGCTACCCGATAATATTACAAAAGAGGGGAAGATGCAAAGAGAAACTCTTGTCATGCATTTTCAACTATTTCTACCTTGACGTGTCATAAAATTCGAATGTAAACATAAAGTTATGAACGAGATGGTGAAGACAAGGTGTTCATGTTAAGAGCTTACCTTAGCATTCTTGAAGCATGTGTTGTTAGGTATTATCTACAACTTTCCATGTGGGTACGCTAGCGTGTTCTTCGCACCTCACTCTGTTGTCACTTGCCAAACAGGTGAAAGTTCTTTGCAATAGTTCGCTCTCATAAAAGGCAAGTAAAGAAGAAGCTAATGCAAGAGGGAAACCTACAATTACACCTATCCAAACAAGCATATCCATGAAGCAAGTAAAAACACAATAGCATACGAGCGAGCAAGAAGAAGGAAGGAGGAGAGTTCATAAGAAAACTATTGCAAGGAAATGGTTGTGTATTGCTTATTGTTAAAAGTGTCCTAGGTTTTGAGAGCTCCACAATATTGGAGTAGTTGGAGCTCTCAGGGCAAGTTCATTACATGTAAGGCACTCTTCTCCAGCTTTTAGGCTTTGAGTTTGAGCAAATTTTTTAAACTTGAAAGCATCCACTTTCAAAGCAAGATCCTTGTACAGCTTAACATCATCAGTGATAGTCGCAATAACAACATTAATTTAGTCTTCATGTCTTCTTATTTCAAGCCAAGCGAGAGAATGATACAGGTGGGCTATTTGTCTTGCTCATAAATACAAGTTTGAGGGTAACTGCATTGAAAGGGCTACCTGTTCTCCTAACCAAAATCTAGTAAATCTTGACAATGAGCTTTAGGTACACAATGTTTCTCTTGGGGGCGGTGCACCTAGTTTTCTTGTTGTGTCCGTTGGTAGGAAGATCAATACCCATGGCAAGGTAGCTCGAAGAATGATCAGCCTCTGGCCGGAAGGGGGAGGATTTAGGAGGGTCAATGTACATGAGGAGATGGGGGAGGAGAAGGAAAAGGGCAATGCAGTGTTCCAAGGAGGTACAACCACGTTAAGGATCAACTAGACCCACTCGAGCAGGGTGCCAACATAAGACAAAGCACCCTTTGCATGAACTCATTCATATTCCCCTTGGTGAAAGTCAGACCAACCTTATCCACACGAGCAAAAGGAGTTTGTTGAGCTTGACAGTGATGGAGGGGTTCTAGGCACAGTCACGAAACCTTGGCTAACTCTCCCTCATTTCGTGATGGAAGGTGTTCAGCGCATTGAATAGTCTGAGGCTTAGCACGTCATTCAGGGAACAGCGAGCAGACAATGCACAGTGCATCGAATGGTCTAAGGCTTAGCACGTCATTCAGCGAGCAGCGAACATCGAGCAGGCAAAGCACAACGCATAGAATGGTCTAAGGCTTAGCACGTCATTCGAGCAGACAGAGCACAACTCTTCGTTTTGTCTGTTGAGCCTCCTATTTTAATAGCAGCACACACGTCCGCCCGCGTTCACGTTCAATTTCAACTCATCATACTCAACTTCGCTCAGCCAGCCTTCATCGCCTTTGGCTGAGCCAGGTTTAAAACCAGGTTGCATAGATCATGTTGTTCTCTCAGTTATACAGCAAACGAGCGCATCATTTTTTTTAAAAGAAAAAGAAAAAATAAATAAAATGTAGCCATCATTGACTTTTGCAGGCTCAGGCGTTTGTAGTGATTGAGTGAGCGCCTATAGGCGTCTATTTCTCTCTTACGTTTTAGATCATAGTGCAAGCATCAAGCTGGCCAGCGCAATGCAAGCTTCATCGCCTTGTAAATTGAAGGCTTAGCTTGCTCCCCTAAAGGCTTAACGCTTGAGGAAAAGAGAAAATTTAAAAAAAGGAGACGAGAAGACACAAAAAGAGAGAAAAGATTCTTGAATTCTAGACCCTTCTCCACCCTTTCACATTCTCTTTTAGCTCACGGGTGCCTCCATTTACAATTTGGCCATTTTCATATTGGGATCTTGATTTGGGATTCATTGTCCATTATCCCACCTACACCTCCTTAGACCATACGTTCTTCCACACATTTTCGCTTGCTGTTTGTGTTTGAAGGGATGATTTGTGTGTAAATGTGCATTTGACGCCAAGTGTATTTTGCCAGTGGACGTTTATATGTGGCACAGACCGTTTGGGTTTTACTTGGCGATATTTTTTTAGCCTTTGTTCACACGCTTAGTGCTTTGTGAATTTGTTTATACATATTGTGTGCTTTGTGGGAGTGTTCGCATGTAGCTATGGGTTTCTCTTACTACCTCTATCCCTCTTATGATCGACACTATATACACCATCATCGCCATCAACTTCGTTTCGATTCTATTATTGATCTCGATTGCACGAGATTAGCTCTGGCACTATCTTTGTGGTTACGAGATCGTTACTTTGACTTGCCATTTTGTGCTTTGTATCACATATCTTTCGTCACTTTCACGCATACCTTTGGCACTTCGGACCTCTAGACCTTCACTCGATGACGTCACACTATGATGCGGTGGACTACTCATGCCAGCAGTTGTTCCCATTGTGCAATTGAGTCTTGCTCTTGCTAATCTCTCTCCCTATTCAAGCTCGAGGCATTGATATACCTGATCACTTGGAGGTATTTGTTTGATGAGGGAAGTGTATGTGACAGATGGTCGAGATGATGTGGTCATGGCAATTTCATTATTTCACTGCTTTGCCACCTCAACACGGATGGTTCGGCATTGTTTGCATGGGACAAGTCTTCTTATGTACCTTGCTTGAGTGCTCCACACTCTTAAGCTTCTATGACTATATTCTCGAGGATGTAGACTATGCAGACTCATATTCAAATGACCATGATGATATTGATGTATCACACACATACATATGATGACAGTGGTACACGTGCACATGATGCCACTTACACATATGCACATGATGATGATGTATATGATAGTGATGTGTGAGTCTGATCATGTGGACATGATCTCGAGGGCAGGATTGGCAGTGAGCATTCGGAGCATTATGATTGATGATATGCCTATGTCTATCTAGTATCTACCTTCCAGTGGATCATAGTGATGTAGTAGGAAGATAGTGATGCATTAGACTATCATGGGATTATCATTTGATTAGTGATGCATCCATTGGCGCGTTTGAGATTGGGGATGATGATACTTCACATGTTGATGAGCATATGATAGTACATGAGGAGCATAGACCTAAGTTCCTACTAACGTTATACGAGTCAGGCTACTCTTTCAGGTATTTTATTCATGGAGATATCCATGATTCTATCTCTACTCCTAGCTCTTATAGCATACCTAGCACGATTCACTTAGGTTTAGTGCATATATTTGGCAGTCCCGCATTGCACATGTGCATAGCGATGACTTTGTTGAGGTGAGAGACGATTATGTATAAGGATCTAGAGAGATTTTCATTTGATCTAGATATCGAGATAGATTTGTCATGGAATCTAGGTCATGCATCATGGATTAGTGTAGATCATTCCTATAGGGGTAACCTTAGTGATCTTTGAGATTATGAGGTTTGTGACTCTCCTTACCTTTCATGTATAGACATTCTATCCGTCTCCAGTGGTGACGATGAGGTTTACAGTGATCTTATTGATCATGCTTCTACCTTGATGGATCACGCACACATAGAGGATCTTGCACTTGAGGATGTAGTCCATGGTTCGGATCATGCTTCTACTCACAGTGACCTAGTGGTCATACCTTTGATTGTTTGAGTGGTGCTTTAGTGGACAACGACATTAATTCACACTTGATCCTTCATGATACCGACTTTAAGCTATGTTCTTTTACCTCCCATGGGTGTTGACATGAGCCTATGTTCTTTGGGGGCCGGGATATTTTTCTATCAATGCATTCTTTGCCACTTTCGGCACATGGTTTTTGACTATGTGGCACATTATTTTGATGCCCCTATGCCATATCCTAGCTGTGGCATACACGATGGTTCTTCTATGCCGCGAGACCATTTCACACTCCTAGTAGGAGTGTTGATTCCACTTGGTGGATACCTTAGATTTTGGATTCACACCGTGGTGTGTGGATGGGATTATGAGATTTCGTTTCAACCCTGGTGCTACTACAAGACATCGATATCTAGGATCCTTGATGTGTAGCTTACCTATCCATTTGATCCTAGAGGGTACATGACTAGCTTTGCCATCAACGGTGGTTCCTTAGCCTCTCCATTCCCATAGATCATCAAATGACCACTTTCTTGGATTTAGAGTGCCTTGGATTTTCCTTCAATCCAGGCGAGAGCTTGTCTAGTATTATCATTGACAAGAGGTCATTGACCTTTCCATTGGATCCAGGCATTGTCAGAGATCACCTTTTGATGGTGGGGCGGCATTACTTCACATTTGACCCAGGTGGCCGCACACTAATGGTGGGCGAGGGGAGATACGACCTACCCTTTCAACCCATGTGGCACAAGATCTATGTCCTTGATTATGCAACTCTTCGGCTTTCTATTTGATCCTGGAGGCCTCTACACCGTCTTTTTCACCACGATCTTCATTTCCACACTTGGATATATACAGACTATATGTTTGATATTTTGGCTTTTGTATATAGCCTCTTGTATGTGTATTTTCATGCATGTGTATATAGCCTCTTGTAAGTGTATTTTCATGCACAATCACCCTTAGATTTCGAGGACGAAATCATGTTAGAAGGGGATGGTTTGTAACAAAGTATTTTTTAGAATGCACATGCACATGGGATGGGCCTAGGCATATAGGCTTAGGGTTATTAATCCAGCCTAATTAGGCTGATCCCAAACTAACCTAGATGTTACTTTCTTTTAGACTTTAGAACAACAATTAGGTGATCCAACTTTTGAGATCGTCAATTGGACTCAAGTGCCACATCAACGCGATCACTATGTCAAACTCAGATTATATTTGGGCAAAGCTATTCAAAGCAGAGATTTGATTGAAAAAGTGAAGAAAGGGAGTGTGCACACCAGTTGGGGGGTATGTGCATGCGTGGGATGTGAATGTGCAAGCGTGAATGTGTGGGAACGTACAAGAGCAAATGAGTTTGTGGGGTGCACGTGTGAGTGTGAATGTAAAGGGTGAATGTACAGGGGATAGGTACACGTGCATGAAGGCAAGGTGTGCATGTGTGTGCATGTATGTGTACCAATATGAGTGTTCATGTATTTTTTAGTTGTTTTTTAATGTTTCTCAATATGTTTTTAAGTTTTTGAGTTTTTTTTTTCATTCTTGATGAAAGTAGTAACTTTGCACTTGTATGTAGGGAGGCTCTATAGGATTCACTAATTGAAGAATTTGAAATTGGTCAGCCTACAATATTCCATTGATGGTAATTGTTGTCTTTCCAAGATACTATATGTATGTTGATTATCCATCGTCTTATAAAAATGGTCATAAAATAAAATACTGGGTTGAGCTAATTGTATTAAAGATCTATCTCTATATTGCAATTCTTCTATTGTCCCATGCAAAACATCAAATAACCCTAGGATGCATTGTATAGGCTACCATTCTTCATAAGATGATGGATAAACATTTGTGTTAGTAGAAATAAAAACAAAATTATAGTTCAATAAATTTTAAAATTAAAACAATCTAGATAACATGTTTATTCATCATTTTTTAGGCACTTACAGTTTAGCCGATGCTATGGAAGATAGTCTGGATAGTCATGGGCGGTAAGCTCTTTGTGCATATAAACATGTTGGATTAATATTTCCTAAACATTTTTCTTCCCATCAACAAACCAGAAGTCTTTTCTCTGCCTTTCTATGCTGCTAAGAAAAGGTTATTAGATCTTGCTCTCCTTGCATAAGTAGCCAATTTCCTTTTGATATGACAAGTTTCTCTCATTGTTGACGCATTGAAGAAATTGTATTTGCCACTACTATTGAACAAATAGAAGAAGTAGGTCTTCATTGTTTAGAAGTTACCTCTTTACATATTGTTTGTTCCTCCACGTTTGGTTCCAAACGACATTTTGCACAGGTACATTGATATTTTTATCAACATTTTTTATAAATAGAGAAGCAATAGGTGACAGAGAGTAGAAAAAGTAGAGCAATGCATGTCAAAGAGTGGGAAAAGAATAGCTCAGCCATGAGTGGGAAAAGTTGTTTGGGAGGGAAGTTTTCTCACTCCTCTTTGATTTCCTCTCAAGTGCATTGACTTGACTGACAACTTAAAAATTCGATAAAAAAAAATACACCTACATTAAATGCATGATTTAGTAAAAATTAAGCTTAATGAAAGTCAAAATTAGGAAATTAGAGTGTTATTCCATTATGGGAAACTCTTTGTTGCATCAAAATCCATCTTAACCACTTGCTTTGCTCAACTTAAGTGATTTTTTCATCGCATTGAGTTTATCTCTAGTATATTATTTACACCTTAATCACTTGTGAAAGGGTTAGACATTGCTTGAGAACTAAAATTAGGACTCCAAGTAACAACCTCTTCTCATCATGGAGCATGTATAATTCATTTGAATATTTAATGGTGATGGGTTTTCATGGCAAAGTAAGACCATGTACCTACTTATGTATAAGGGGATTTGGCACCTGATTGATGATGAACAAGTGGAGTTTGAGCCACATCAAAACTCCTTAAAAACAATAAAGCATTGGATCTTATTGCTCAAAATCTTGGTGATGATGTGATTAGTCACATTGCTGGTATTAAGGATGCCAAGTTGGCATGGCAAGAACTCAACAAGATTTTCGGTACCAACTTAAGGAGCTCAAAGATCAACCTCCTCATGTAGTTTTACAAGCTCTACAAGAAGGACACCGAGACCATGGCACAACACATTAGCAAATTCAAAGGTATCAAGCAGCAACTTAGTGCATTAAAGAAAGTCATTGAGGAAGATGATCTATTGCTGCATTGTTAAAAAGTGTTGACAAAGAACCTTAAAAATTAGTTGTTGCTACACTTAAAAATTTTCCCAACACTAAAATTCAAAATATAGAACCATCTCTACTTGAATATGAATGAAATTTCAAGGATGAAGAACCCTTCAAATCACATTCAAGTGAGCAAGCACTAATGCAAAGGGTGGGAGATTTCAAAGAATAAATCATCATCTCGACTTTCAAGATGCTATCACTCTGGACTTGGTCATACCAAGAATGAATGTTGCAATAAAGATAAACCAAAAATTGTTTGTGACTACTATGGAAAATTTGGTCACCTAGAAGAAAATTTCTATCACAAACAGAAGCAGGCAAACTACTTGAGGTCAGAGGTTCCCCACCAACAGAAGATGTGCTCTTCTAGAGAAAGAACCATTGTATTTTTCACCCCTTTTGTGCTCTTCTAGAGAAAGAACCATTGTATTTTTCACCCCTTTTGTCTTTACAAAAAGTGTGATGTAATCAGCCTCTGAGGCCATATGATGCACTCAAGCTAAAACTCATATCCAAAGTAGCTATAATGCCAAAGTATCATAAGGGCCAAAGTAGCCTAGCACAAGGGGAGAGGGAGGAAAAGTGAAATACTAAAAATTGTACCCAATCTAGTATCAAGGGGGGTGTTAAAATGAGTGATGCTAGAGTGCCAAGTCACCTAGTCAAGTTATCTCACATGAGCTATTATAGCTTTCTTATAATCTCCTCATATAAAAGGGTACCATTTCAAGCAATTAAAACAAGCAAGATATCAAGCCTCTTTATGAGTAGAAGTCTTAATCTTGTAATCTTAATATGCTTGAGTCTAAAGCGCGTAATTAGCTTAGTTCATTCATCATGCAGATTGTCATTAGGTATCACCCACCCTAGATTAGCTTAATACTAATCACATGTTAATTAGTGTAGAATAAGGTCTTTCTTATAATCACCATCTCCATGGGATCTTGGATCCACCACAAAATTGAACAATTGAATAACACAGTAAACTATTCACATACTAGAACAATACAAGTAAGCTAGACAGTCCTCAAAAACTCCTTTAAGTTGCATTCTACAACAACATAAGAAAGCTAGACAATAAGCAAGCTAGAGAGTCCCCAGAAACTCCTTTAGATTACATTCATGAACAACACAATAAACCATTCACTTTCTAGAACAATATAATCAACATAGAGAGTCCTTAGAAATCTTGGGGGGTTGACTATATGTAAACTCTCTATTTCATGTGCATTCTAAAAGGCCTAATTTAAAAACCCCTTATCAATAATTTTTTCATGAATAAAGCACACCCTTTTTCTATTCAATCTATAAATACCCCCTTTAAATGGCACCCTTCTGTATGTAAAAATACCCCCTTTTTCTATTCAATCTATAAATACTCCCTTTAAATGGCATCCTTTTGTATGTAAAAAATGTGTAAAAAAGAGATTTAAAAAATCCCTTCTGTTGAACCCACGTGCTACGCTTACATATTTATGAGTGACACCCCCCCCAAGCTAGAAATTCCTTTCGATTGCTTGCATGGAGAAGAACTAGCAAGCCATAGCTCATTAAAAAAAAAAAGAGTTCATTAGATGTTTGATAAAATGGCATATAGGCTTAATACATTAAACAACAAAGTAAACTCACTTTCTAGAACAACGTAAGCAAGCTAGACAGCCGCTACAAACTCCTTCAGATTACATTCATGGAGAAAAACCCCAATCTATCTAACTAATAAAATGTCATACTTTGGTATCTAGACTCAAAGGCTTACACATACTCTCTTACCACCTTGTCTCAATACATCTTCTGTGTCCTACCATGCATGGACTCTGTAGAGCGGTTCTCTCACTACAAGAGCTTCAGGGCATACCGACGCTAAAATACGGACGCAAATGTCGAACGTCGGTATGTCCGTCGTAATGTTGGAGGAGACAAGCATGGCGGGGTTTTTTTAAATTTTCGTGTCCCGTCGTGTATACCGACGCCTATACCGACGCACATTCCGACGTTTATACCGGCGCATATTCCGTAGCATATACCGACTTATATTCCGACGCATATTCCGTAGCATATACCGGCGCTCGTAAGTTTTTCACAGCCGAGAGCCTATTTTCTGGTTTTTTCGCAGAAGAAGCGCAAGAAGAAGCCAAGAAGGTCTTTCTCTCTCTCTCCTCTTTTTTCCTCTCTCCTCTTTTCTCCTTCTTTCTTCTTTTCTCCTCTTCTCCTTCTCCTAATATGTTCTTGCAATTGCTTTTTCTTTTTAATTTAAGAATTAGGACGTTTAGGGTTTTGTGTTTTTTTGGCTCTCTATGCATGTTGAGAGCTCTCTATGTATGCATAGATCTCCTAATGCATGCATAGAAATTTTAGGGTTTTGTATTAGTTCTTTTTCTTGTGTTTAATTTACTAATTAGTTTGTTTGATATTTTGTTTTGCAGCTCTTTCACCTCACCAATCTTTCACCAATCCTCTCCTTCAGCTTTGCAAAAAAGAGGTAGATCCTCTTTCGATTTTTCTTGTTTATGCTATTTTCTATGAATTATTGCATCCCTGTTTTATGGTTTAGGGTTAGTTTTGGGTTCTTGTAAGCTTACACATAGGATTAATTTAATATCTATGCATAAAACCTATAATAAGCTTGCAATCTCTATGCATAGCCTTTTTGCAAGCGTTATGCATAAGCTCTATTCATAGAGCTTGTGAGCTTGTGAAATCTCTATGCATAAGCTCTATGCATAGGCTTTATGCATAGAGTTTGCAAGCTTATAAAATCTCTATGCATGGGTTTCTTACAAGCTTATTAAATCTCTATGCATAGGTTTCTTGAAAGCTTGCATGGACATTGTACATAGAGCTTGCGTAGCCTTCTTGTTGAAAGCTTTTTGAATGTTTTTACTCTCTTATACATATAACATATAAGTCTTATGCTCTGTTTTTCTATGCATAAGGTATTCTCTTTATTCATAGAGTTTATATATGTTATCAAGGTAAGATCTATTATCCATGTAAAACAAGATCATGTTTATTACACCATTGGGTGATGGGATTAAGGGTTAGCATAGTGCATAAGGCATATAGCATAGAGCTTATGCATAGAGCTTATGCATAAGTCTTGCATAGAGCGTATGCATAAGACTTATGCATAGAGCGTATGCATAAGACTTATGCATATGGCTTATGCATAGAGCTTATGCATATGGCTTATGCATATGGCTTATGCATATGCATAAGACTTATGCATATGGCTTATGCATAGAGCTTATGCATATGGCTTATGCATAGAGCGTACGCATAAGACTTATGCATAAGACTTATGCATATGGCTTATGCATAGAGCTTATGCATAAGGCTTATGCATAGAGCGTGTGCATATGGCTTATGCATAGAGCGTGTGCATAAGGCTTATGCATAGAGCGTAATTGCATAGAGCGTGTGCATAAGGCTTATGTGAAAGGGATTGTTGGAATGCAATTGCAAATGCCTTGATTGTGGTTAACAAATGCTTATGAAAATGCCATGGTGAGGGCATTGTGAATTGTTGGTTTGTGTTGGAGCTTTTGGATGATGGATTGAGGCATGAGTCCATGCTTTATTGATGAGTTCTAAATTGTAAAAGGGCATGAGTCATGCTCAATACTTGTAAGCCAACAAACTTGTTCTATCATTTGATATTTTCCACATCATTTTGTACCTACACTCACCATTGCTACCACTTCGAGTTTCTATAGAATCTAGCAATGTGTGAGGGTACCTTGGCATTGGTTGGAGAGGCCAAGGGGAGAATGGCTTGAACTCTTTGTGCCGTGATTGCTTGGTAAAGCGGTACAAAGGGGGATTAGGTACACCGGTGTGAAGAAATGGCCTCAACCTTCACCTTGGAGGAAAACTCGGTGAAGGGGTGAGAAGAGCTTGGCCGGGAGATCGGCAAGCTTCAACGCGCGTCCTCAACAATCCTCACCATCGACTTTGTGGATGCATTTGGGCAATGGGGCCCCTTTTCCGTCATACTGTGTGGATATTGCAAATGCTTTGATGGACAAAGAGTGCATATGATCTTTCATGACATTGTGGGATACAAAGAGTATTGCATTGTGATTTGAGAAGTTGCATTTTCATTTGAGATTTGGTTCCAATTACAAAGGAGACTCTGGCGGAATTTACAAAACCCTAATTCAGTCCTAGGGTTTTTGGGATTAGGTCCGAGTGATTACACGACTCTTTTCTACTCCTTGAGAGTTTTCAAATGAGCCATAGAACCCCTTAATCGGATATCACAATCTCGGTCAAAGTAGTCATGTTGACTTTCTGGTCAAAGTCAAACAGAATATACTTCCACTTTGACTGAATCAAAATGCTTTTAGGGGTAGGTTCTATCTTCCGTTAGCTTTCTATAGAGCCGTCAAAATCCTAATTCCGACATATATTTTGCGTTTTAGAGCCAAATTAAGACTTATGCATAAGGCTTATGCATAGAGCTTATGCATAAGTCTTGCAGCCTTATTATGCAAGCTTATACTTATACTATGCATTTAGATTATTGCATAAGGCCTTTATAAACAGCTATTTATGAATAGAGATAGCTTTTCTCTCCATCCTTGTTCAAATTCTAATACATGTTATCCTGCTAGATGGAGCCTCTCAATCTTGAAGAGAGAATAGCGTGTCCATGCATGCGATGTAAGTACCAAATCTTTCGAAAACGAAGGATTTGCAACGAGCATGTTCATGACGCTGGCATATTTCCAATGGAGCGCTTGCAAAATTTACGGTTTCAATCGTACAACCAAGCAAGTGTGCAGCCGCATCTTGATAACATTGCGCCTGTGAATTCTCGTCCCCAACAAAGGATGAGGATATCGCAGGAGGGAGTGACAGATGGAGCTCAATTAACAACACCCGAGGGAATGGAAGAAGGTCAGGAAATGGAAGAAGGTCCAATGGAAGAAATGTTGGATGCCTTCATCGAGCAACAAGAAGCTCTCTTCGAGGAGCATGAACATGAAGATCATCAACCACGACATTCTCAACGGTCAAATTATGAACCAGAGGAAGAGGCCATGCGTAAACTTGCACGCCTTCCATTATACAATGGTGCCAACATATCTGTATTGCGTGCATCTCTTACGATGCTAAATTTGTAGTCAATTTCTGGATGGTCTAATACAAGTGTCACTGAACTATTCAAGTAAGGTCTTAGTGGTCTCAAGAGTCATGATTGGCACAAGTTTCTACAATTTGTGCTACCCATAGCAATAAAAGATTGCCTCACTGAAGACATTAGAGCTACTATCTATAAGATTGGCACATTGGTGCACTGGATTTCTTCAAAAGAGATAAAGAGAGACACTTTGGAGACAGCGCGTTTAAACTCCATAGAGGCAGTCTGCATGGTAGAGAAGTTTTTCCCTACAAGTTTATTAACAATCCAAATGCATCTGCTAGTTCATGTTGTAGATGAGGTTGCAGTTGCTCGAACAGTCCATTCAAGATGGATGTTCTTTTTGGAGAGGTTTATGAAGACATTAAAGGGATTTGTTCGCCAAATGGCTCGCCCAGAGGGTAGTATGTCAGAAGGGTGGCTGATACAAGAGTCCCTTGTTTACATCACTGAATATTTAAGTTCCTCAGATCCAGAGATACCTCGACTATGGTCTCAAGAGTCCAACAGGCGAGTCATTCGTGAGGAACCTCAAGGCCAAGGCATTAAGAGAAAGATGGATAACACTTTGAGGGAAAAGATCAACAAATTTTGCATCTTGAACTCTCATGTAATGGAGAAGTGGATTGAGACATATGAAGCTCTCAAGCGACAGCGAGTACAAGATCGTTTAAGTTTCAGAAGGAATCGCACTACAAGAAATCTCCCATATCCAGAAGGTATGCAAGCTCTTCCGGACTTTCCCACAGGTAGATGGCTAGAAGCTACAATTTTAGAAGCCAAACGTGCTGGTTTACCTATAACAGAGGAGGAGGAGGAGCTTACAAAAGGATGCGATTGGCATGTAAGTGTTTAAGTTCTACATGTCTCTCTTTTTTTTCTCTACATGTCTCTGTGTTTGATTCTCCATCAACAAACTTTTTGTGCTATTTGTAGTATCCATTGCTCAGGAGCTCACCGAGACACCAGACAGGTTTCAACAACAAAGAGAGGCGGTAAGGGCAAGACTCCAAACAGTAGGGGCTTCTCATCTCGGGAGTGGTGGTTACAAAACCATGCGCCATGAATTCGTAAGTGTTTGTAGCAATTTTATTTATTTAAATGTATGTATGTGGGCTAAATGTTGATTTCTAAAAGTTATAATTGTTAATCGTGTGTGCAGGAGTTGGCCATGAATCGCCCACCAAGTAGGCGAGAGGAGAAGTACGCTCACAAACATGGCCTTGTGGCCTTGTTTGAGATGCTTGAAGAAGAAGGAGAGACCGTCAATTGGGAGGCATTACCATGATGTAAGATGACCTTCAAACTAATGAAATATGATCAAAACATTCTTGAGTATTAATGTTTAATTTAATTTCTTGTTTGTCGATCAGGAAAATATGCAAACGAGCACGGTTGTTTTTGTGCTCTATTGTAGACAGAATGGTGCTGTCTGTTTGCTGTTGTTGATCCTGCTCATTGCAGGTAGCTAGGCAACAGCCAGGCAGCACTATTCTGGCGCCCAAAAAAATTTTTCTGCTACAGCGTCAATATATGCCCCGGTACCGACGTCGGTATATTCAATGGTATTTCTGCCGATATACACCCCGGTATTGACCCCGGTATACACCCCGGTATTGACCCCGGTATAGACACCAGTATTGACCCCGGTATTGACCCCGGTATAGGCACCGGTATAGACGCCGGTTTATGCGTCGGTATTACCCCCGGTGAGCGCCGGTATATACACTGGTATAGGCGCCGGTATTATTAGCCGACACTTATACCGACACTGTGGTTCCGGCGCTTATACCGGCGCTTATACCGATGATGACGAGGCTTTTTAGACCCGGTTAAATAGCGCCGGTACAAGCCCCGGTATTAGGCTAACATGTAGTAGTGTCTCTACCATGCAATATAGTGCCCAGCAAACCCATAAGCATGCATCTACTAACCCACAAGCTTAAGCAAGCATAGAATGTAACATTCACAAACCCACAAGCTCATAGAGAGAGTCTATCCATGAATAACTCATTGCCAATGAAGTGGGCAAGAGCTTGCATCAATGGAGACTACACACACACACACTACAAGCATGCATACACAAGAGAAAGAAAGAAGCATTCAACTAATCATAGATTAGTCTACTTCAATGATGCTAAAACAGATTAAGAGAAAGAAGTGGAGCTATACTCATTGGAGCTTGATGCTCATTAGAGCACGATAGAGAGAGAGTTAGAGAGTTGCCATAGCTTGAGACCTCAATAGCTTCACTCAATAGCTTATGAGAATGGCCAAAAACGTCCCCTTTTCGTTAGCTAACATCTCTTTTATAGAGATGTCACTAACCCTAACCCTAGGCCTCTTTTACACATGGGCGGACAACCCCTTGAAGCTGCAATGCGACTTCTATGAGCATCAATGATGGCATCTAGAGTCTCGTTCACCTTATCCACAAAAATAGAACCCCCATAACTATCCTTGGTTGTACTAGTCTCATCTTGTTTAGCACTAGGCCCAGGTTGAGGTTGATGCTCCTCATGCACTTCTTGGGATGTAAAAGCTTGATCCTTCATGTTTTGTTTAGAGACTTCTTGAGAACTAGTGGATGCACTCTTAGTTTGCTTATTGCGGTTCCTTTTCCTCCTTGTGGTCCTTTTTCTATTGGAATGTAGGGTCTTGTCCACTAGATTTGCTTTTGCATCCCTAGTTCAAGGTGTCTCATCAGTCTGCATTTCGGCATTTCGTGTTTGTGATCTAGTCATGACTCTAAGTGGCACGACATCCTCATTCTCTGATGAAGGTGGCAATGGAACTGCCTCTACAAAGTTGAGTGAGACCTTTGGTTGAGAGGTGTCTTCCTCATGTGGTTTCAACAAACAATCCTTTGGAAAGTGTTCTACACAACACCCTAGACAATATCTTTCAATTGGTGGAAATTGTGGTACTGTTGTATTGGATCGAGCTGCTTACCTTGGGCGATGTGGACAATCACGAGCCCAATGGGGTTCTCTGCACTCATAACAGGGGCCCATTAGTTTGGCTTCTACTTTCCTTTGCGGCCATTGACCTGAGGGGCCTGGAGTCCTAGGTTGGTAGCCGCCTAGCAACATCAAGGAATTTTGTTCCCCCGGTTGAGGCTCCAGTGGTTGTCTTGGATACGCGGGATTTTCAAAGAGATTTTCCTTGGATGAATATGATGCATATTCCTCCTCCACATAGCTTGGGTTTACCAAGTCTCTACATATATTTGAATTGTCGTAGTCAACAAACCTCACAGGAGCAGTCCCAGGAGCAGGAGGTTGAGCTCCAAGTACAGGTCGTGCTTGCTCTTGTGCCATCGATGGCTTACGTTCAAAATTAGTGTACTGTTGATTCATTTGTGGAGCCACTGCACCCCTTTGCTGCTCACGTTCTTGTCTCATTCTTGCAATACGAGTACATTCCTGTGTGCTGTGGGTATAATTCCAAGCACAGGCCTGGCACCACTTCTTTGTGGGTTGGTTTGTGACTAGAGGAGAAAAGGTATTACATTCTTTGGTTTTATGGTTACCGCCACATGCTCCACAAAGATAAGGACCTGTACGTAGTACACTCCTCATTCGCTGCTGCTGTTGTTGCGGTTGCATGGGTGGGCGATAGGTTTGTCCCAATCTCCTTAGTACTAGGTTAGCTATGTGGTCTGGATTTACTAGTGCGCTAGACCCTGAATTTTGGTCATCACCCCACTAATCTCTAGGTTGCACCTCAGGGCCAGTACCATCTTGGAATTTGAAGTTATCTGTGAAATCCATAGCATCATGGCAACACTCATTGAAATTTGTATGCTTCTTTGCATAGAGATGTGTGTGCAGTGTTGAATTTTTTAGTCCTTTTAAGAAGAGAGAAATTAATCGACTCTGGGTGGGCTTCTCATCTTCTGGGCAATGATTAATGTACTTCTTCATCCTATTTACACAGTCTCTAACACTCTCAGTCTCGCCTTGCTTGAAAGAGTAGATGTTTGCTACTGTGTCATGCTGAATCCCCATTAAGGAAAAAGTAGCAATGAATCTCTCTTCCAAAACTCGTAAAGAAGATTTGTCTGCCTGAAACCAAGCAAGGACCTTTCCCTCAAGAGTGAACCCAAACCCTTCAATTTGCGTATGCTTGTCAGTCACTTGCTCAGCTCGAACTGCTTGCCTAAATGCTGCTACATGGTCATATGGATCTCCCGACCCTTCGTACTTCTTTACCAGTTTCTGAAGAGTTGATGGCCTTACTCGTCTTGAATACTCA
This sequence comes from Cibotium barometz, assembly GCF_041138505.1. Taxonomy (NCBI): domain Eukaryota; kingdom Viridiplantae; phylum Streptophyta; class Polypodiopsida; order Cyatheales; family Cibotiaceae; genus Cibotium; species Cibotium barometz. The sequence goes on along the minus strand of NC_141053.1, from coordinate 25,826,887 downwards.
TCATCAAGCCTATGGCCTCTCACTCTCAGTGGTTCCTCCCTTTGGTAAGGTGGTCCATATGCATCCCCGAATTGGTGTGGGTCCCCTATTACCCGCCTCACCAACCCTCTCCAAAGATCCTGTTACCCGCATTTCAGGAGGTGCATTTATGGGAGGCCGAGTTGGCTCCCCTACCCTCCGATTGTCATAGTGAGAGAAACGTTGTTATGGTGTGATCTGTGGTCGCACTTTTGGTGTAGGATAATATCTTGGTGCTAGAATTGGGCTACTTGTAGTGGTCCACTTTGATGGTCCCTCTCTAGTGAACTCTCGTAGGGGAGGAGCAACAATTTCTCCAAGAAAGGTTGTCTCTCCTGGTTTAGCTGTATTAGTAGAGAACAATTCCATGAATAATGGTTGTCCTCTCCACGTGAGCTCACGAATCTCCTTCCAATCTAAGGTTCGGTATTCATTGGCCCATTTATCAATGATTCGATTCTTGTATCCTGCAAGCTTCTCGACTACCACCACAAGTGCTAGAGGAAGATCTAGCTCTGACAATCTAGTTGTGGCATAATATCCTTCTAAAGAGTCCTTATAGACCTCTTGAAGTGGGTCATCTTGAAAGACCTTTGTCACTGGAATTTGTCATACAAACTCCCATTGGTTCTCAGCCCCCTGATCCATTTTTCTCTTGCCTTTCCTGTCCCTTTCCAAATTAGATCTACAAAAAGTAAATCATCTATGGATGGCTTTGAGGACTGGGCATTGGATGGTCCAAGCATGTCTGGCTCAATGAGCCAATCATCTCTAGACTCCCTTGCTCCGGAAGGCTTTGATAAATCTAGGAACTCACTCTTAGAGAGCTCTCCTAATTTGTCTACATTCTCTGGATGATAGGTGACTTTGTAGCGAACACCATCTCCACCCATGTACATGTTACTCTGGTCATTGACTAGAGGTGCTCTATCAAGCTCTGAGAAAAAGTCCACAATCTTAACGAGATTGTTGTGGATCCCTAAAGATCTCAGCTCCTTAAGCATTTGTGTAGACATATTGAAGTCTCACATTGAGTGGTAACCCTATGATGTCGGCTTCAAATGGATTAAAAGATCTTGTGGTGGGTGTCCTGTTTGGGGCTAAGGGATGACTATTTGATGGCCCTAGATTGTCCATAGACAATGAGCTAGTTGTCCTGGAAAGGGTATCGGATTGGGATTCGGAAAAGGTTTCAGCAATATCTACCAAATTTCCTACCGATTGGGTCCCACTTTCCTGCGTAGGTACTCTAGAAGGTGCCCTAGACCCTATGGCAGTGTCTATATGACGTCCTGACCGCAAGTGCATAAGGTCAAATTTTAAGGTTTTTTTTTCAAAAAAATTTCAAAAATTTTCAAGTTGGCTCAAACTTTGCCAAAACCCATTTTGAACCCCCTCGAACACATTAGGCCAAAAAATAGCGTATTTTTCAGGATAAAAAATCGCCTAAAATTTACCAGTTTCCCATACTGGCTCACTATGGAAAAATGGTTCCGGAACCGAAATTTCGACGATGGGTGTTTTCTAACTTCTCTCGAAAAGTTAGATAACCTCCCAATTTTTTGCGACAAAAAATGAAAAATTTTCTAGACTCCCTTATCTGGTGCGGTGGCGGTCTTTATGGTGCGGTGTGTGGGTCTCTCCGTGCGGTGCGCTGTTCACACACATCCGCCTTCTTTTATTATTATTATTTTTTTTCCTTTTTTGAAAAGCGTGTGCAGTGAACTCAATGCGTGTGCAGTTGTGAGATTTACAGCGAATTCAATGCATGTGTAGCTGTGAGATTTAGTTTAACAGAGAACTAAAATGCAGGTTTAACAGAGAACTTAGAAAATGCACAAAATTAAAGATGCAGAAAACTAAACTAAGCTAAGATCAGAAAATAAAACGAACATGCAGAAAATTGAAACTGTAAAAATCAACCTCAGACAGCAAAAAATATCCTCAAACAGAATGACAGAAATGCAAAAACAGGCCTCTCTCTTTCACACACAAATTGAAATTGGTAGGTTTAGCGCCTACCTCCAATCCTTCCCGTGTGTTGAATCCTTGTCTTGACCTCAAGGGAGAAGCGTAGCTAGCCAATCGCACTCAAATTGTAAGACAAATAAAGAGAATTTAACAACAGATTAGTCTTAAATAAGTACCAAAATTAGTCCCAAAGCCTGCTCTCCTATCCAACAGTTTTGCAACCGATTGGAGCTTAACAAGGAGTGGTAGTGTGTGTATGGTGCTCAACTAATGTAGGCACTCGGTCCCTGACAGCGGCGCCATTGTAGAGCGGTTCTCTCTACCGTGCAATATAGTGCTCATAGAGTACTATCGATCAACAAATGTGTTAAGAAACACAATGTCAATCCGAGGACTCGACCCGATTAGTGCATGAAGGCTTATCTCATGAGAGAGAGCTCACATACACGAACCACCACTTGATGATTCAACCATTCAATACCTCAATCAATCTCTCAATCCCTTAAATCCACTACACTAATCAAGAGAACAAGCAATGCATGGCAATCTCTTAATCCCATTCAAACATTGATTAAATCTTAGCTTTCCCTAATGCCAGCAAACCCATAAGCGTGCATCTACTAACCCACAAGCTTAAGCAAGCATAGAATGTAACATTCACAAACCCACAAGCTCATAGCTCTAGAGTCTATCCATGAATAACTCATTGCCAAAAATGAAGTGGGCAAGAGCTTGCATCAATGGAGACTACACACACACACACTCATAAGCATGCATACACAAGAGAAAGAAAGAAGCATTCAACTAATCATAGATTAATCTACTTCAATAATGCTAAAACAGATTAAGAGAAAGAAGTGGAGCTATACTCATTGGAGCTTGATGCTCATTAGAGCACAATAGAGAGAGAGTTAGAGAGTTGCCATAGCTTGAGAGCTCAAGAGCTTCACTCAATAGCTTATGAGAATGGCCAAAAACGTCCCCTTTTCGTTAGCTAACATCTCTTTTATAGAGATGTCACTAACCCTAACCCTAGGCCTCTTTCACACATGGGCGGACAACCCCATAAGTGAGCCTTGCTTAATACACTTTGAACTCTCATTTAGAACCCACATTGGCCTAAAATGATTTACATTGCACTTCGGCACAAAAATATGGAAAAGTTATGTGCGTCTTTATGTTCCCATGGCTACAATCCCGCTCTCTCGCATTATAATTGCTTCCGGCCTCCTTCCATAATCCGTGTTCCTGCTATGAGTGTTCCCGTGGAACAGACTCCCTAGGGGTAATACCCATTACACCCTTTAAGTTATTTACATGGTATTCATAGTCACCTTTATAGTGAGGCATGGGGTATTGAGAGTGTAGAAGTAATGGTATCATTAGTTTAGATATGCATTATAGGGTCCTACCTTTGTAAATTTTCCCCTTGGCAACCATACAGTGCCACATGCTGTGGTTGTGGCCTAGGCACCCTATTGGGATTAGTGAGGGCGGTGAGGATCCCTAACTCTATTTCTCTTTACATAAGCTTTTCCACCTCACGAAAGTCTAATTGTAAGGAGGTAGAACCCCTTCTGTGGGGACGATCCTAGAGCTGGTTTCCTAGTCCATTCTAGTGGATCATCTTACCAGGCCCCTTTCAATGGATCATCAGACGATTTTATCACGCTATTCAAATTTCTAGCGATCTGAGCTCTTTTATTCTCTTTTAGAAATTCATTGAATTTCTCCTAGCTATATGGGGCTACTGGGCAAGAAAATATTATCCCTCTAAATGTTATACTTATGCCCTTTCTTTTGAGGTAAACAGATGACAAGGACATGGATGGACATAGAGTTTGCTGAATAAACTGAAGTTTTTTTTTCCCATTGAAGTATTATGGGTTACAAGATAGGATGTGCATATAAATTTCTTCTTCAAGTTTCCACCATAGGTATGCCAAGAGTAGAGAAAAAAAGAGATTAGCGAATAGTTTTAAAAATCAGAATAGGTATAATACAAGTACAATTTAGATACAAATAAAAAATCCCATCACTTTAAAGGAGAGAATGGTATTACTGGCATTCTCCCTTACCTTGTTTTGAAGAAGGGCATTGGTACCTTTCTTAAGGCCTCCCATGACCTTGAAGGGGATAATGAAACCACTCCCATTCTCCCTTACATTCAAGGAATAATGGAAGTTGTGCCATTCTCAAGGCCTTTCTTAAGGCCTCCCATGACCTTGAAGGGGATAATGAAACCACTCCCATTCTCCCTTACCTTCAAGGAATAATGGAAGTTGTGTCATTCTCAAGGCCTCCCATTACCTTCATGGGGAGAATGACACCACTGCCATTTTTTCCCATGGAACTATGGGGAATGGAAGTGGTGTCATTCTCAAGGCCTCCCACCACCTTGAAGGGGAGAATGTCACCATTGCCATTCTCCCTTACATTTAAGGAAGAATGGCAGGGGTGCCATTCTCAAGACCTCCCATAACCTTGAAGGGGAGAATGGCACCTTTTTCCATTCTCCCTTACATTCAAGGAATAATGGCAATGGCATGATTCTCAAGACCTCCCATAACCTTGAAGGGAAGAATGGCACCCCTGTTGTTTTCCCTTACATTCAAGGAATAATGGGAGATGTGCGATTCTCAAGGCCTCCCATCACCTTCATGGGGAGAATGGCACCAATGTCATTCTCTCTCATGGTGTTATGGAGAATGACAATAGTGCCATTCTCCCCCATTTTTTACTCCCAATTTTGAATGTGAATGTGAATGTTAATGTGAATTTGAATTTGAATTTGAATCCTCACTATCCCCACTCTCCCTCCTTGTTTGGAATATGAGTATGGCACCAATGTCTATCCATTGAATTTTAAATTTTCATCCTTGGATTCCAAAACACAGTTTTAAAATTTCCCTCCTAAATTTAAACATTGCCTATCCCAAACACTTCCCTCCTGGTATTTTTATCATTTTGGGCATGTAAAGGCGAGTGTGCATGTGCAACACTAGTTAAACTACAATCATAGGTGCTCTTCCTTGTAGATTATTTTTTTATGTATGTACGAACATACATAGTACATGTACGTACATACACATACAAACATAAATAAAGTTTCATAAAAATTAGGATTAATTCATATCCATATACTAATTCATATCCATATACATAGTACATGTACGTACATACATATACAAACATAAATAAAGTTTCATAAAAATTAGGATTAATTCATATCCATATACTAATTTTAAACCAGATAACTCTAAACTAAACTAATTAAGCATTAATTAAACTAAACTAATCAAATACTAATTATATTATCAATACTAATTAGACACAAACTAGAATCTAAACACTAATTAGATTTTAAACTAATTAAAGTAATTAGAGAGAGAGAGAGAGAGAGAGAGAGAGAGAGGGTTGTTTGTGTGTGTGTGTGTGTGTGAGAGAGAGAGAGAGAGAGAGAGAGAGAGAGAGAGAGAGAGAGGTGTAGGTGTTTGAGAGAGAGAGATAGAGAGGTGGAGAGAACCGTGTGTGTCTGTGTGTGTCTGTGTGTGGGAGAGAGAGAGAGAGAGAGAGAGAGAGAGAGAGAGGTGCCATTCTCAAGGCATCCCATCATTTCTACTACACACACTTAGAATGGCACCACTACCATTCTCAGTGTGTGTAGGTGTTTAAGAGAGAGAGAGAGAGTGGTGTGGAGAGAACAATGTGTGTGTGTGTGTGTGAGAGAGAGAGAGAGAGAGAGAGGTGCCATTCTCAGGGCATATCATCATTTTGATTGAAGGAATTAGGATTAATTCATATCCATATACTAATTTTAAAGTAGATAACTTTAAACTAAATTAATTAAACACAAATTAAACTAAACTAATCAAACACTAATTCGATTGTAAATACTAATTAGACACAAACTATAAACTAAGCACTAATTAGATTTTAAACTAATTAAACTTATTAGAGAGAGGGAGAGAGAGAGAGAGAGAGAGGTGGAGAGAATTGTGTGTGTGTGTGTGAGAGAGAGAGAGAGAGAGAAAGAGATCCTGGGCGTGAGGAGGCAAGGGAGAGAGAGAGAGAGAGATAGAGAGAGATAGAGAGAGAGAGAGACTGCCTGGCATGAGGGATTTGACGAGGGAGACGCTGGATGCCACAGGAAATGTAGAAGATGCAAGAAAGTCATTGAAGTTTTTGATGGCTACTCTCTCATTGTTTGTGTGTCTATGGAGGAATATGTCAGACACATTGTAGCTATTTTTCTTTAAGCTTTAAAAAGAAATATTACACATTGGGCCCTCTTTCTACCCTTCTTGATTTTAGAGATGAACGCCGCCCTGTCAAAGCTAGTAGGTCTAAATGGCTTCTACACTTTCTATTATGGTTGTAGTTGCACGCCTTGCTATTACTTTTCCTGCAACCTCCTCACCTTCACCATCGCCTCCTCCCACTCCACACTGACTCCTTCTTTTGTGGGTGTGGCTGCAATAGTACTATTTCTCCCTACGCATCAACTTGCACGCCAGCCTCGAGTGATCCTAGAAGAAGTTGGCAGTGGTGTGATTCTCCCCTTTAAGGTGATGGGAGGCCCGAAGAATGGTAGGGGTGACATTCTCCCTTTCAATAAAAATGATGGGATGCCTTGAGAATGGCACCACTTCCATTCTTCCTTGAATGTAAGCGAGAATGGAAATGGTGCCATTCCCCCCTTCTAGGTGAAGGGAGGCCTTGAGAATGGAATCACTGCCATTCTTACTTGAATGTAAGCGAGAATGGAAATGGTTCCATTCTCCCCTTCAAGGTGAAGGGAGGCCTTGAGAATGGAATCACTGCCATTCTTACTTGAATGTAAGCGAGAATGGAAATGGTTCCATTCTCCCCTTCAAGGTGATGGGATGGAAGACCTTGAGAATGATAGTGCTACCATTCTCCCATTCAAGGTGATGGGATGGAAGACCTTGAGAATGATAGTGCTACCATTCTCCCATTTAAGGTGATGGGAGGCCCTCGGAATGGCAATTGTGCCATTGTCCCCTTCAATCAAAATGATGGGATGCCCTAAGAATGGCACCATTTCCATTCTTCCTTGAATTTAAGAGAGAAAGGTAGTCATGCCATTCCCCCCTTTCAGGTGATGGGATGCCTTGACAATTACACCACTACCATTCTTCCTTGAATGTAAGGGAGAATGGAAGTGGTGTCATTCTCCCCTTCAAGATGATGGGAGGCCTTCATCATGGTAGCCAATACAATTCTTCCTTGAACGTAAGGGATAATGGAAGTGATCTCATTCTCCCCTTCGAGGTGATGGGATGGGAGGAGGCCTTCACAATGGGAGTGGTGCCATTCTCCTCTTTCAGGTGATGGGAGACCCTGAGAACAAGAGTGGTACCATTCTCCCTTTTAATCAAGGTGATGGGAGGACATGAGAATGGCATCACTCCCATTATTCCTTGAATATAATGGAGAATGGCAATGGTGCCATTCCCCCCTTCAAGGTAATGGGAGGCCTTGAGAATGGCACCGCTACCATTCTTCCTTGAATGTAAGGGAGTATGGCAGTGGTGCCATACTCCCTTAAAGATGATGGGAGGCCTTGAGAATTTAATGGTGACATTTTTCTCTTCGAGGTGGTGGGAGGCCTTGAGAATGGAACGACTTCCATTATTCCTTGAATTTAAGGGAGAATGGAAGTGGTCTCTTTCTCCCCATAAAGGTGATGGGAGGCCTTGAGAATGACACCACTGCCACTCTTCCTTAAATGTAAGGGAGAATGGCAGTGGTTCCATTCTTCCCTTCAAGGTGATTGGAGACCTTGAAAATGGCACCACTCGCATTCTTCAAAGAACGTAAGGGAGAACGGCAGTGGTGCCATTGTCTCCTTCAAGGTGAGGGGATGGGAGGCTTTGAGAATGGCAGTTGTGCCATTGTCCGCTTTAAGGTGATAGGAGGGCATGAGAATGGTGGTGATGCCATTCTCCTCTTCAATCAAAATGATGGGTTCCCTGATAATGGCACTAATGCCATTCTTCCTTGAATGTAAGGAAAAATGACAATGGTGCCATTTTCCCCTTCAAGGTGATGGGAAGCCTTGAGAATGGCACCACTGCCATTCTTCCTTAAACGTAAAAGAGAATAGAAATGGTGCCATTATCCCCTACAAGGTGATGGGATGGAAGGCCTTCAGAATGGTAGTGGTGCCATTATCCCCTACAAGGTGATGGGATGGAAGGCCTTCAGAATGGTAGTGGTGCCATTTTTCTCTTTAAGGTGATGGGAGGGCATGAGAATGGCAGTCGTGCCATTCTTCTTTTCAATAAAAAATAATGGGATGTCATGAGAATTCCACCATTGCCATTCTTCCTTGAATGTAAGAGAGAAAGGCAGTGGTGCCATTCCCCCCTTTAAGGTGATGGGATGCCTTCACCATTGCCATTCTTCCTTGAAGGTGATAGAAGGCCTTGAGAATGGCACAATTGCCATTATTCCTTGAATGTAAGGGACAATGATAGTGGTGCCATTCTCCCCTTCAAGGTGATGGAAGGTCAGGAGAATAGCAGTGGTGTCATTCTCCCCTTTAAGGTGATGGAAGGCCTTGCGAATGGCACCACTACCATTCTTCCTTCAATGTTAGGGAGAATGGGAGTGGTGTCATTCTCCCCATGAAGGTGATGGGAGGTCTTGAGAACAACACCATTGTTAGTCTTCCTTGAATGAATGGTAGTAGTGTCATTCTCCCCATGAAGGGGATGGGAGGTCTTGAGAGAATAGTACCACTGTCATTATTCCTTGAATGTAAGGGAGAATGGCAGTGGTTTCATTCTCACCTTCAAGGTGATGGGAGGCCTTAAGAATGGCAATGGTGCCATTATCACCTTCAAGGTGATGGGAGGCCTTGAGAATGGTAGCACTGCCATTCTTCAAATAATGTAAGGGAGAATGGAAGTGGTTCCATTCTCCCCTCTCAGGTGATGGGATGGGAGGCCTTAAGAATGGTAGTTGTGCCATTCTTCCCTACAAGTTGATGGGAGACTCTAAGAATGGCAATGGTGCCATTCTCCCCTTCAATCAAAATGATAGGATGCCATGAGAATTGCACCACTGTGCCATTCTTCCTTGAATGTAAGGGAGAATGGCAGTTGTGTTATTCCCTCCATTAAGGTGAGAAGAAACCTTGATATTGGCACAACTGCCATTATTTCTTGAACGTAAGGGGGGAGAATGGAAATGGTTCCATTCTTCCCTTCAAGGTGATGCGATGGAAGGCTTTGAGAATGCCAGTGGTGCCATTCTCCCCTTTAATGTGATGGGAGGCCCTGAGAATGGCACTTGTGCCATTCTCCCCTTCAATCAAAATGATGGGATGCCCTAGGAATGGCACCATTGCCATCCTTCCTTCAATGTAAGAGAGAAGGGAAGTGGTACCATTCACCCTTCAAGGTGATGTGATGCCTTAAGAATGGCACCATTACCATTTTTCCTTGAAGAGAATGGTAGTGGTTCCATTCTCACCTTTCAAGGTGATGGGAGAACTTGAGAGTGGAAGCCACGACCATTCTTTCTTGAACAAAAGGGAGAATGGTAGTGGTGCCATTCTCTCCTTCAAGGTGATGGGATGGGAGGCCTTCATAATGGCAGTGGTGGTGACATTCTCCCCTTTTCAAGGTGATGGGAGGCCTTCATAATGGCAGTGGTGGTGACATTCTCCCCTTTTCAAGGTGATGGGAGGACCTGAGAACGATAGTGGTTCCATTCTCACCTTCAATCAAGGTGATGGGACGCCTTGAGAATGGCATCACTACTATTCTTCCTTGAATGCAAGGGAGAATGAAAATGGTGCCATTCCTTGCCTCAAGGTAATGGGAGGCCTTACTAATGGCACCACTGACATTATTCCTTGAATGTAAGGGAGAATGGAAGTGGTTCTAGGATGGGATGGGAAGGGAGGCCTTGAGAATGTCACTATTGCCATTATCCACTTTAAAGTGATGGTAGGCCTTGAGAATGTCAGTTATGCCATTCTCCCCTTCAATCAATATTATGGAAAGCCTTGAGAATAGCACCAATTCCATTCTTTCTTGAATGTAAGGAAGAATAGCAACGGTGCCATCCTCACCTTCAAGGTAATAGAAAGCCTTAAGAATGGCACCACTGTGAAGAATGGTAGTGGTGCAATTCTTCCTTGTTGTATGTAAGGGAGAATGGGAGTGGTGCCACCTTGAACATAAGGGATAAAGGTAGTGGTGCCATCCTTAAGGCATCCGATTATCTTGAAGGGGATAATGGCACCACTATTGTCCTTTCTTACATTCAAGGAAGAATGGCAATGGTGCCATTATCTAGGCCTCCCATCACCTTTCAAGAAGAATGGCTCCACTACCATTCTTCCTTACATTCAAGGAAGAATGGCAATGGTGCCATTATCTAAGCCTCCCATCACCTTTCAAGAAGAATGGCACCACTACCATTCTTCCTTACATTCAAGGAAGAATGGCAATGTTTCCATTCTCAAGGCCTCGCATCACCTTTAAGGGGTTATTCAAGGGAGAATGACAGTGGCGCCATTCTCAAGGCCTCCCATCACCTTGATTGAAGGGGAGAATGGCTCCACTACCATTCTCCCTTACATTCAAGAAGGAAGACTGGGAGTGGTGCCATTCTCAAGGCATCCCATCACCTTGAAGGGGATAATGGTAGTTGTGCCATCGCTCCCTTCATGGTGATGGGATGCCTTGAGAATGGCACCACTACCATTCTTCCCTAGATTCAAGGAGGAATGGGAGTGGTGCAATTCTTCCTTGCATGTAAGAGAGAATGGGAGTGGTGCAATTCTTCCTTGCATGTAAGGGAGAATGGGAGTGGTTCCACCTTGAACGTAAGGGAGAATGGAAATGGTGCCATTCTCAAGGCATCCCATCACCTTTTAGGAAGAATGACACAACACTGCCATTCTCCCTCACCTTCAAGGAATAATGGCAATGGTGCCATTTTCAAGGCCTTCCATCTCTTTTAAGGGGTTATTCAAGGGAGAATAGCAGTGGTGCTATTCTCAAGGTCTCCTGTCACCTTGATTGAAGGGGGAGAATGAAACCACTACCATTCTCCCTTACATTTAAGGAAGAATGGGAGTGGTTCCATTTGCAAGGCATCCCCATCACTTTGAAGGGGATAATGGTAGTGGTGGCACGCCCCTCTCTTTTAGGTGATGGGATGCCTTGAGAATGGCACCAGTGCCATTCTCCCTTGAATGTAAGGGAGAATGACAGTGGTTCCATTCTTCCCTTCAAGGTGATGGGAGGCAGGCTTGAGAATGGCAGCCACTACCATTCTTCCTTGAACGTACAAAAGAATGGCACTAGTGCCATTCTCCCCTTCAAGGTGATGGGATAGGAGGCCTTGAGAATGGTAGTGATGCCATTCTCCCCTTTCAGGTGATTGGAGTCCCTAAGAATGGGAGTGGTGTCATTCTCCCCTTCAATCAAGGTGATTGGAGTCCCTAAGAATGGGAGTGGTGTCATTCTCCCCTTCAATCAAGGTGATGGGAGGCCTTGAGAGAATAGCATCACTGTCATTCTTCCTTGAATGTAATAGAGAAGATTAGTGGTTCCATTCCTACCTTCAAGGTAATGAGAGGCCTTGAGAGTGGCACCACTGTATTCTTTCTTGAATGTAAGGGAGTCCCTAAGAATGGGAGTGGTGTCATTCTCCCCTTCAATCAAGGTGATGGGAGGCCTTGAGAGAATAGCATCACTGTCATTCTTCCTTGAATGTAATAGAGAAGATTAGCGGTTCCATTCCTACCTTCAAGGTAATGAGAGGCCTTGAGAATAGCATCACTGTCATTCTTCCTTGAATGTAATAGACAAGATTAGTGGTTCCATTCCTACCTTCAAGGTAATGAGAGGCCTTGAGAATGGCACCACTGTCATTCTTTCTTGAATGTAAGGGAGAATTAGAGTGGTGCTGGGATGGGATGTGATGGGATGAGAGGCCTTGAGAATGGCACCACTACCATTATCCACTTTAAGGTGATGGGAGGCCCTCAAAATGTCAGCGGTGCCATTCTCCCCTTCAACCAATATCATGGAAAGCCTTGAAAATTGCACCAATGCCATTCTTCCTTGAATTTAGGGAGAATAAGAGTGGTTCCATTCTCACCTTCAAGGTGATGGGAGGCCTTGAGAATGGCACCACTACCATTCTTCCTTATATTCAAGGAAGAATGGTAGTGGTGCCATTCTTCCTTTAATATAAGGGAGAATGGGAGTGGTGCCACCTTAAACATAAGGGATAATAGAAGTGGCGCTATTATCAAGGCATCCAATCACCTTGAAGGGGATAATGGCACCACTATCATTCTCCCTTACATTCAAGGAAGAATGGCAATGGTGCCATTATCAAAGCCTCCCATCACCTTTAATGAGAAGACAAATTTAGGAATTTTGGGAATTATTTGAGTCCCATTTCTTATAGGATTGGTTGGAAACTCGGTATTTTTGTGTAGTTTGAGCTAGCATCTATTTGTTGGTGCACTCTTTGTGCCATTAGATTATATCTTGACACAACTGTTTGGCATATTTGTTTGTAGTTGTATAGATACATACGTCAATGCAACAATATTGGAAGGACAAGGGAAACATGACACTAAACTTAATTGAGATTATACAACACCTTTCATATGAAGAAGATAATGTTAAATACTATCTCCACTTTGAGACATTGAAGTAAAAACATGGGTTTTATTTAATTTGCCATATTTAATTTGCCAAAAGGATTCTAAATATCACTTAAAAAGGAACCTTAGAAATGAGAGATCTCTAAAGGGTGTGGTGTTAGAAACAACAAAACAAAAAGTAAATCTCAATGACAGTAACAATGTGCTAAGTTTACGATTGATCCACAGATAAAAATCCATCTTAGACACTATATCAAGATTATAAATCATGATATATATGCTCAAATTTGAGGGACATTGAAGTAAAAGCATGGGATAATAATGCCAAAGAACACTTAGAAAAGGAACCTTAGAATTGAGGGATCTCTAAAGAGTGTGGTGTTTAGAACCCTCAAACCATTGCATAGTAACAAGTCTTGATATTTGTGCAGATCCCATACTTTAAACTGCACGTTTAGACCTCAGCAATGGTTTCCTTCGACTTGCAGCAACAACTAGTATGGGTTAGGTTGAAATCTGATTATACTATCACTCAATGTTTAATGAAACCAGACATTATCCTACCCATAAGCTCAAGTAAGCCTTTTGTAGCCTTGATATGTATGCTTTTACTGCAACTCCACTTATGAGATGACCACGATCATATCCCAAGTGAGTAGCATAAGCAATAGCGTGTTGATCACTCAAAATCCTTGTTTTGTAACACACTTTTAATAAGCTTAGCTGGTCTTCAGATAGTAATGGTACTCCAGCTTAGCTGGTCTTCAGATAGTAATGGTACTCCACCTTTGGATGCCAACATTGCTAGATCCTTGCTTCTGGATTCTACTTCTCTTTTTTCCCCTCTTGATTGGACATACTTTAGCCTATCACCATACAATGGTAATTGTGAAGATGCACAAGATGAGTTTTCCACTTCATCTGAATATTCGTTGAGCCCTTCTCGCAAAAATTGGGAGGTGAATTGGAGCCATTCTTCCAGTACATCTTGAAAATCGATAAATAAATTATGACCATGTGTGATAGGAGATTGACCTAGCTGATTAAGCAAAATAATAGACCTAATGTCATTTGTATTATTTAGATTTAAAAGGTAGGGTAGAAGGTCATTGCACAGTACGTAGTCGTGCCCTCCTTGAAAACTTTCAAGGAAGAGACGGTTGTCTGTTGGATTAACACATCCCTTGAAAGGGCTATCATCAATAAGCAATGTATTCTTCTTATTGCAAATATATCGGCACTGATTCCAAACCTTGAGTAAAGGTTTAAACATAGCCTCAACAGTAGGCTTATCTGGCCTATACACTTTTCGAAGATTATGGATATAACATTCTTCTTGTTTCCACACCATAAAGAAATGATCTTTCTTATGTGCATACTGTTCAAGAGTGTTTACATAGGCATAAACATTCTTGTGTAGCATGGTGGACCAAATACCAACATGAAAGTACTGGCAAATCTCATCCAAAAATTCAAAACACCCGGGGTGAATAACAATTGTGGTGCAACCAATATCAATTCGAATACAATTTGTTTGTGGATGCCTCTTCTCTTCCTTGTTGAGTAAAACTCCATTAAGATCAAGTATAAGTGCATGTTTCTTTATGGTGATTGCACGAGGAATATTTTTTGCATACGATACAGAAGAATGATAACACTTTAATGTGTTTACATACTTAACAATATTAAAACAAGTGATCCTATATTATCAATGAGAGCTAACAAAACATCCACAAGTTTACTTTCGTTTTCATGCTCCCATACTCATCTATGACGATGGCTCCTAGACTTGATTGCATTTCCCTATTGATTGGTGAAGATTAAAATACTAATCTATCTCCATCTCTCTCAAAAGAATATAAACTTCCTAGAGGCCTACTCTTTTGTGTATCAGAACATAGCTCCTCAACATGTTGCTCTATTTCTTGCGCACTCAACTTGTGATTGTTAGAAGCAGCTGTACCTGTAAAAACAACTCTCACTAAGAAACATACTTTTTAACACACAAAATTGCTGAATAAATCATCTTAAATAACATCCTATTGAAAAAGATCTACCTTTAGTTTTATTGGCACCCTCTGTGTCGCAGAGTCCTCGATTTTAACTATTCTCTCTTTATTCCTAGCATATGTAGCCTCGTCAATTTCTTCAACACCCTCTGCCCCCACAGAGTCCTTGATTTCAACTCTTTTTCCTTTATTCGTAGCATATGTAGCCTCATCAATTTGTTCGACAATCACTTCTTGTCTCTCCTTGGTTACAAAAGTCTCTTGAAGCTCTTCATTAACTTTATCTTTATTCTCACTAACCTCAACATTAACTTGCAAATCAAGAATGTCCTTAGTCTCTTTAGTCCTATCACTTGAAGGCCTTGAAGATGTTTGCAAAGCTGAATCATCGATGTGATCTACCTCCATCATGTTGTCTTCATTATTTCTAGCATTTGAATCATGAGAGTTGATCTCTCTAGTAGGGCTTTCATGATGATGTTCTAGTTGAGCAATGTTATCTTCGTCTTTCCCTTCTTTGTATATATCTGTAAGATTAAAATAAAATGCTATTACTTTTAGGATTTAAATAACACACCAAGGCTAATACAATACTAGTCATTTTTATATCTACACATATACTGTCTCCAAACTTAGATTACTCAACATTGAGTGATGTACCATAATAAATTAGGAACCATATTACCTGCCAAGACTTTCACACAAGGGTCAAACTTGAGTTTGAGCCTCACTTACAAGGGCAAAGTAAAGATCACTCAACTTGAGATTGTGCCTTGTGTTGGAAGACATCCCCAAGGTTGGGACATAAGTGGAGGTATGGCTTAAACTTAAGTTTGAGCCTCACCGCTACATTAGGATATTGAGTAAGTGTGCGTCATCATTTGTATTAGGCTCAAACTTAATTTTAAGCCTCATTGCTACACTAGGATATGGAGTAATTTCTTAATAGTAAGTGTGCATCATCATTTGTACCAGACGTTGGCATGAAATCAAGGATAATTAGAATAGAAATATTCACTTTAATAGAAAAATGTTAAAAGTGAATCCAAAAAAGCCAATGTATTAATCAAAAGACTAATAATTATTTCAACAAATCCACACTTTGAACAAGACCTATGTTAATATTAGTTGTAGATAAGCTCCTTTCAATGATCACCATTCATTGTACATTCATAAGCACTATCAGTGCACTTTTAAGCACAACATAGGGTGTGTGTACTCACTCTTGTCTTACAAACTTCAAGGTATGGGTTAACAACAAGTGGGTATACACAATAAAGAGTTAGGCTAACAACACAACAAGGCTTACTCAACAACTAGTGTTCCTACAAACATAAGGCATAGCCAAACATGACTTAGATAATGCTTTAAAAAGCATAAGAGTCATCTACATCTTCACACACGTGAGCAAGGTTGGTTTCTTCTTGAATGATGATCCTTTAGAGTAGCTTCTTCTTGATGAGGTGGCACATCTTCTTCTTTGTTCTTGATGTAGCTTTGAAGACTCTCCTTTGCTTCTTCTCCTCTTTGTTTGATGAAGTTCTCAAATGGATTCATGGTAAAGTGTGCTTGTATCATTTGCACAAGCATGATTGTAAGATTCCTCCCTCTAGCTTTTGAGGTGTGCAGGTGTAAGAACCTCCCCTTCTGATCTTATAATTATTCCTCTCTCTGAAATAAAAGAAAGATCCTGTTTTACCCTATTTTGGCCTAGAGAGAGAAAATGTCTAGAGAGAGGTAATTCAAAATTGAGATATTTTTGGATATAAAAATTCTCCTAGTGTCTAAAATGGTTTCCCCTGAAACAAAAATTCAAAAATAACTTTTCAATGTGCAATTGGAATTAGTTGAAAATAGTTAAAAAGGACCTTAACCTAAGGGTCAAGATTTTTTAAAAATTTTGAATTATGCTCCAATTAAGATTCCTATGGACCAATAAGATTAATCCAAATGTAGGGAGGAGATAAATTAAAGAGTAAAAGAAAATCTCCCAAAAATAAGTAAATACTCACATAAGATGAAGAGTTGACTAAGGACAAGGTTTATTAGTTAAAAAAGAAGAGATTTAGAAGAAATGGTGCATTTTTGACACCTTAGTGTGGAAAATTTTCCTCATAAAGGAGGTTCCTATTTCACATGTGTGGAGAAGTTTTAAACTCGTAAATAACGAGATATTTCATCTCTCCTCTCTCCTGTTTCAACTAGATCCAAAAAGTAAGCTAAACTGACCTAAATTGACCAAATTGATCTGGAAAATTCTAGAATCAGATTGCTTGGTTAGAGGCTCCTTTTTTCCTATAAATAGAAGTCTCTCCTTTGTAGAAGCTTAATAGTGTTTATGCACTATTACTCTACTCCTCCCCCCAGAGCCAAAAACATTGAATTCACTTGAAATTCAATTGTTTTTGACTAAATCCTCTACTAAGAATTGGTGGCCACTCTTTATCCAAACAAGAGTAGAACCCTCAATCCCTCAAGCCAAAGGAAAGCTCACAAAAACTCCTTGTAAGTTAAAAATTCTACTTTTTTTTAATTCTAATATATGGTTTTCTAATTCTTGCTTTTTGTAATGTGAATATGGATGTTATGCCTTGATGAAAAGGCCACCCCCTTCTCTTCTTTAAAAATTTAGCCTTTCTTTATCCTAAAATGAGTAACAAATAAATTGATTTAAAGTTTTCTTATTGTTTACTCTTTAGAAAGTGAAAATTAAGTAGATTAGAGTACTTTACTTCAAATTGGGATTAATTTTAAATTGATGTCAGAATGTAAAAATTGAGAAATGGTCAGCCATATAAAGGAGGTTATGGTAAAATTTTCTTAAATTTTTTGGAACTAAAGTTTATCATTAGATTATTCTAAAAGAGTAATCCCCTCCATTTGTGCATTCTAAAGATTTATTTCAAAAGTGTCATTCTCATTAAAATTGAATTTATACATAGAAAGATGCATAAAGGATTTATTTTTATTTCAAAAGTGTCATTCTCATTAAAATTGAATTTATGCACAGAAAGATGCATAAAGGATTTATTTTTATTTCAAAAGTGTCATTCTCATTAAAATGGAATTTATGCATAGAAAGATGCATAAAGGATTTTTTTATTTCAAAAGTGTTATTTTTCTTAAATTTGAACTATGCATAAATAGATATGTAAAGAATCTTTATATCAAAAATTAGAATTCTCTTAAATTCTATGTTTAAATTCTATGAAAAGAAGTGATGAGAATGTGAGGTGAATAGATGTAATGAGATAAGATGTGAATCATATAGATGATTGGATGGATGGATGTGATGTGAATAGAAGTGATGAGAATATGAGGTGAATAGATGTGATGAGATGTGAATCAGATAGATGATTGGATGGATGGATGTGATGTGAATAGAAGTGATGAGAATATAAGGTGAATAGATGTGATGAGATAAGATGTGAATCGGATAGATGATTGGATGGATGGATGTGATGTGAATAGAAGTGATGAGAATATGAGGTAAATAGATGTGATGAGATAAGATGTGAATCAGATAGATGATTAGATGGATGGATGTAATGTGAATAGAAGTGATGAGAATATGAGGTGAATAGATGTGATGAGATAAGATGTGAATAGATGGATGGATGTAATGTGAATAGAAGTGATGAGAATGTGAGGTGAATAGAACATCATATTGGGGAATATGGGAATTTTCCATAAGTTTGGGACATGTGGTCAAAGCTTTGGATTAATCATAACTTAAATACTGTTACTCCAAATTGAGCGCTCTATAGCTCACCAGATCCCATTTTCCAAGTGCTTTCCAATGATAGGTCACATGATAGGGTTTTGAGAAACTTATAGGCACATTATCTGCATCCCATCTTTTTACTATTTAAAAAATGAGAATTGGAAAATTCCCAAACTCACAAATATAGTGTTATAGATGTGATGAGATAAGATGTGAATGAGATAGATGAATGGATGGATGGATGTGATGTGAATAGAAATGATGAGAATGTGAGGTGAATAGATGTGATGAGATGTGATGCAAATCAGATAGATGGGTGGATAACCCTTCTTCTTCTCTTCTCTTCCACATACTTTGGAAGCATGCTAATCTCATGATTATCTCTAAAAACCATGATTTCTAAATAAGTAGATGATTAATGATGAAGATGTTAATCCTCTTGCTTAATACTTGGTTTAGGATTTATAATGAGGTCTAGATTATGAATATGAGCTTTATGTGGATGAGCTTTAACTAAGCTATCCCCTCTTCTAAACTTAGAATACCCATGAAGATAGTGTCTAACCCATGCATCAGGATATCCATGTAGACTCATGGATGGATGTGATGTGAATAGAGGTGATGAAAATGTGAGGTGAATAGATGTGATGAGATAAGATGTGAATCAGATAGATGAATGGATGGATGGATGTGAGAATGATGAGAATGTGAGGTGAATAGATGTGATGAGATGTGATGCGAATCAGATAGATGGGAATGAATGGATGGATGGATGCGATATGAATAGAGGTGATGAGAATGAGACGTAAATAGATGTGATGAGATGTGATGCGAATCAAATAGATGGGAATGAATGGATAGATGGATGTGATGTGAATAGAGGTGATGAGATGTGAGGTGAATAGATGTGATGTGAATCAGATAAATGTGAATGAATGAATGGATGAGATGTGATGTCATGTGAATCGGAACGTAAATGAATGATATGTAAAATCATGTGAATCGGAACGTAAATGAATGATATGAGATGTGAGTGAATGTATGTGATGATAATGGATGAGATGTGATGTCATCCTGTGAATCAGAACATAAATAAATGATATGGGATGTGAGTGAATGTATGTGATGATAATAGATGTGAATGAGTATGTGAAAGAATGGATATAGATGTGTATGTGAAAGGATGTGATGTGATGGAAAGAGATGTGATGTGTCATAAATATATGTGGATGTGAAAGAGATGTGATGTGTCATAAATATATATGGATGTGAATGTGATGGATATGAATGAATGTGAATGTGATGAATATGAATGAATGTGAATATGATGAATTTGAATGAATGTGAATATGACGGATATGAATGAATGTGATGTGATGGGATGTGAATGTGATGGATGTGATGGGATGTGAATATGATAGATATGAATGAATGTGATGTGATGGGATGTGAATCGGGATAGATGTGATGTGATGGGATGTGAATCGGGATAGATAAGAATGAATGAGATGTGAGGTAAAACGAATGAGATGTGATGTGAGTGAATGTGATGTGGTCTGAGTGGATGAGATATGAGTGAATGTGATGTGGTCTGAATGGATGAGATGTGAATTAATGTGATGTGATGAGACGTGGATATGGGTAGATGCGAGTGGATGAGATCTGATGAGAATAAATTTAGAAAAGATGTGATGAGATGAAAAATGATGTGATTGGATGAGAATAGGAATACTTATGAAATGGTTGTGGAATTAAATAATGTGGGTTGATGTGGAGCAATGTGGAAAGACGAGAGTTCGTTTTTTATAAAAACTGTATTTTAAATGACTGTTTTATGTCAAGAATGCTGGAGAAGCATTTTAGCCGTCTTGTGGAATGAGGTTGTGGAGACCTAATCTGATAAAGTTGCAACAACCAACGGAGAGTCAATGGAGGACGTCTCGCTTAGCAAGGTTGGCCGAGGTCTTGACCAGCCTCGGTTCGATGAAAATGGTGAGCTTCTGGTACAGTGGATGAGGGACCAAGGAAGCGGCCTATGAGTGAAGCGCTAGGTCACTTGCGAAGGATCCTAGAGGGTACTGACCATACGGTGCTTGGGCTCTAGGTCACCGACGATACCCACGCGTGCATCGTGGAATATATTGGAACAAGGAGTACGAGTTGTTTTCTAAATTCGGGCATGGATCTGGTTGATTGACCTTGCTGGTCCTCAACGGATGAGTCCATGGCTCTTCTATATGGATCCGTTAGTTGATCTTGCTGATCTTCAATGGAGATTCCAATTTTGATATGTGAATATATTACCGATTATGAGCTTGGAAATATCGAAAAGGCCCCTGAGTGGGCAGGTGGTGAGCGTTTTGGTTGCCAATGATGCCATAGATACACCGATGAAGGAATGATTAGAAATAAGGATTCAACCGGAAATTTTGAGGATTATGATTAGTGACACAATGGTTTCATTAAATGGTTGCTTTTAAAGATAGCTGATTATGTGAAATTAACCACTCTGGTTCTTTAGCCTTGCATTTTATATCTACCAGATTTATCTTAACGACATAACTAACTTGCCTTTTTCTGAGCTCTTTTAATAATTTAGAAGCCTTGACTAATTGTAGCATTGGGGATCCAGAAATTCTAGTTCCTTGAACTTTATTCTCGTGAAGGTCAAGGAAAGAGATGGTTCCATTGTGACAATGAATGTCAGCATGATTCTTATGGAGTCAATCCATTCCAAGGATTCTATCATAGATTCCCAAGGGTAAAACTTTGAAGGGGCACTCGTTAGGTTCCCATCTAGACTAAACTGAATAAGGTCTATCTCAAGGTGTGTGAAAAGAATCTTTCCACTGGCCAATTCCACTTGCATAGGTTTCCATGATTTTTGATTTAGGACTAGCTTACGCAGACATCCTCTGGAAATAAAAGAATGAGTACTGCCTGAATCAACTAAAAGCTTGAATTGCTTACCTTGGTACTCTATTGGAGTCTGGAGGACTGAAAATTGATGATTATTCCCTTGATGCTCAATTGTAGTGCATAGATCTATCCTTTTTTTTCCTACACTTCCTCAGCTATAGTGAGACTCTAGCTACTGCAGTCTAAGGTAGAACTCTCTCTCTTTTGTTTTCCCAATTCTAGGAGGGAGTTCAAAGACTGCTTTGCATGGAGGTTGCAAGCTGAGTTGGCACTCTTCTAAGGTTGCCCTGATTTTGGCGTGGGGGACCCTGATTGGATTGATACGAAGGAGTCTGTCTCTGAACTCTGGGACCCTAGCTTCCTTGGCCCACAAAGGGAGATGGGCAATCCTTGAGCTGGTGCCCAAATCCCTGACATCCAAAGCACAAGTTCTCACTTTGAAGCGCTTCCCTCTACATTCTTGAAAGAGCCGGAGTTCCTAATAAGAAAGAGCTTCAAGGAGGTCTTCCTTCATTCCTGAAACTTCCTGACTCCAGATCCTGTTTGGGACCTTGGTGTCTCTGTGGAGGCGAAAGGGTGGAAGAACTCCTCAGTGTCTGGAATCTCTTGAAGGATGAGGGAGCTAGCTTGGCGGGACTTTAACGATGAAGGCTTTGGTGAAGTCCTTTGCCATTTTTTTACAGCTTCAGCCCACGGAAACTGGCTTGGCACTCTTGACCAGGGTGTCTAAAGGTTTGTTCATTCCCCGAATTAACCTAGCCATAAGTTGCCTTCGTCTAGCAGTGGTGAGTACTTGAGGAGAAGAGAAAATGCCTAGTGATATTCTTCAATAGTTTAGCTCCCTTGGTTTAGCTCTAAGAATTCCTTCATCTTGGTTTCTAAAAATCCGGGGGGACAAAATCTCTTCCTTAGATGAGCTTTGAGATCATTCCAAGACCGGGTATTCCTATCCAGATGGTAAGTATTGCAATGGTTTCTCCATGCCACCCTAGCTGTTCCACAATCTTCAGCCTAGCGAGAGCCATTTTGCTCCTCTAGTTGTATCCGGTGACATCAAAATATTCCTCCATGGCTTCAACCCACTTCTCCACAACCTTGCCCATGTTCTCCCCTTCACCTTTGAAGGGTCTTGGCTGAGTTCTATGAAGATCCTTGCGAACGTCGGGGTCAAGCTCTTCGTCACATCAGTGAGAGGATCTGGCTGACGGCGGCCACGGTTCCCTCGCCTCATATTTTTCCAAAAATGATACATTATTAAATTTTTATTTTGATTTCGTCAACGAGGTCCTAAGACTTAAGAGGTTCGAAAAATAATTTCTTAAACAAGATAAACGATCTTATTGGAAATTTATGACATATGTCCGAGTAGCAAATTTTGCTTCATCAATTCGTCATGTAATAAACAATCACTTATACAACAGGGAATTTTTTCACAAAACATTTCTTTATTTATATAAAGGTTGCAATATGTACATAGAGTATCTCGGCTTCAGAAAGTAAAAACCTCCTCGGTCGGGAAATGCATAAGACTGCGATACTATGGGCTACAGACATGCCCCGATATACAAATGTTCCCTTACTACCAAAGGAGCTATTATCTTCTCCTTTGGAATAAAGCGGCTAAGAAGTCTGTAGATATGGCAGGAAAGTATAAAATCTCGAGGCGTAGGGTGATATAAAATAACACCATGAATCACTTTTAGCCTCATCATATTAATCATGGCCAACGAGATATTTTCCCTCAGCATCACGCACGCGTCACAAGAGGCGTGGACATACTACCCTGCAAACCACTTATGCTGTCGTCTCTCCACTGGGTCTGGGAAATATAAATCCTCGAAATGGCTTGCAAGTCTGGCTCGCCTCGTTCGAGTTGTAGCGCGTAAGATGAGATGCTTGAAGGCGAAAGCAGTCATATCTTGTGACTGGGTGAGATCGGGAATACCAAATAAATGTGGAACTTCCATCTATAAAACCAAATTCTTTTATTAAAAATCTTCATTAATGAAGAACTTCTAAGCGTAAGGAAAATTTCTATTAAATAATATACCCATTATTTCAAATATGCCAAAAATTTATATTTTTCTATTTAAATGATTAAATTCCAAATATCATGGAAATTCCTCTTTTATCATTTAAAAATTTCTTATGCATAAAGTAAATTTATCTAAAATTTCTATTTTTTAAATTAAATAAAAATATCCATTATTTTAAATATGCCAAAAATTTATCTTGTACTATTTAATTACTTAGATCTCAATAATCATGGAAATTTCTCTTTTCGCATAAAAATAAATTTACCAAAAATCTCTCTTTTCTTTTAATTAAATATTTATGCATAAATACTCAAAATTTATTTCACATGAATATGATGAAAATCATTTTTTTTGCATAGGATGTCCAATCCTAGAATATGGTAGGAAAATTTCTCTTTTAGCATTATGCATACAATAAGATATGTATTAATTTCTGAAACTTTTACCATAGCTTTGCTGCTATTACTAATAACTTTTAATTTTTTCTTAAAAGAATAAAACTTTGTAATGCAAATATGATAGAAGATATATTCCTAAACTTAAATCTAAACTATGAATATGCATCATAATCCATAATCATAAACTTAATTATGATTATTCTTCTAGATTAAGCTATTTCCATTTTTTCTCTTTTTCCAAATTGATAGGATTATCTCTTTCCCATTTAGGATCAATTAAAGTAGTTTTTTAACTACTTATAAATAATCTAAAAGAATTTACCATTATTTTGTTAACATAAAAGCATAAAAATACCATTTTCTTATCCTCTAGCTTAACAAGCTTAGAGTTTGGTTTTGAAATAAGAATTTATCAATGAGAAGCATTCTTTTGCTAAAGAATTAGCCATAGGAATGACTGTTCTTTTTGGAGAGAGAGATATACATAAGAAAGCATTCTAAATAAGCATAATGACTAACTTTTTCTTGATTACACATTAAATTTCTTAGGAAGCTTGATTTGAATTTAAAATAACTAATTAGAAACTTCTCAAGCTTGAGAGGGGTTGAGAAGAGAAGTCATTTGAGAATATTAACAAAGAACCATCAAATTCATTCTTACCTCAAGGATTAGCTTGCTTCTTTTTCTAGAAGTGAAGTCCCCAACCAATCAATCGGTTTAGCAAGTGGAGAAGAGAGCTCCAACAGTTGTTGAAGAGAGAGAGAAGCTCCAATCTCTCCAAAAGTAGAGGATGTTTAAGGGATAATAGAAAATATGATTATTTTAATGTAATACTGGCATGGTATAGCTCACAGATGAGAATAAAAAAGAATGACGGCCTCTTTATAGGTGAGGGAGGCCACTAACTAAGTCCAACTGGGTCCTAGAATTTTTCAGCTTCAGTTTGACTAAATTTGGACAAGATTTGGACCAGTTTGGCTCCCTTTTTTATCCAGTTTGATACAGTTTGATACAAGAGAGAGGAGAGATAAAAATACCAGTTTGGCTCCCTTTTTTATCCAGTTTGATACAAGAGAGAGGAGAGATAAAAATATTATAATTTTTTATCCAGTTTGATACAGAAGAGAGGAGAGATAAAAATATCATAATTTTTTTGAATTAAAAAACCTCCCACACATGTGAAGGAGGCGCCTACCTCAAAGGTCCCTCCTTCCTTACCAAGGTGTCAAAAATTCATCATTTCTCCAAAATATCTCATTTTTTTTAGTAATATCTCTTAATTTTTAACTAATAAACCTTGTACTCAGTCAACTCTTCATCTTATGTGAGCATTTAATCATTTTTTGGGTATTTTATTTTATTCATTGGATTTATCTCATCCCAACAGCTAGATTAATCCTATTGGCCCATAGGAACCTTAATTGGACCATAATCTAGAAATTTCTGAAAATCTAGACCCTTAGGTTAAGGTCCCTA
Source organism: Cibotium barometz (assembly GCF_041138505.1). Classification (NCBI taxonomy): domain Eukaryota; kingdom Viridiplantae; phylum Streptophyta; class Polypodiopsida; order Cyatheales; family Cibotiaceae; genus Cibotium; species Cibotium barometz. Next base: position 25,801,669 of record NC_141053.1, on the reverse strand, counting down.
TATTATTTTTAATTGATTCCTAATGCACATTGGAGAATTTATTTTGAACTTATGTTTAAGAAAAATATATTTTAGATATTAGGAGAATTTTTATATCTAAAAATATCTCAATATTGAATTACCTCTCTCTAGAATTTTTCTTCTCTCTAGGTAAAAATAAGGAAAAACAATATTTTCTTGTATGCAGAAATAGGGAATGATTACAGGGGATTGAGGTAAAAGCTTATTCATTATTGAGGCTAAGGAGGAATCTTACACACGGCCTAAAAACTTGCCTTTCTATGGCTATTTCATTTCACGGAAACACCATTTCACAGTTTTATGCCATTTCAGGGGAACATCTTTCACGGCCTTAAAACCTGCGCTTTCATGATTTTGTCGATTTCACGGGTTTAGGCCATTTCAACGAGAAAATATTTCATGGCCTAAAAACCTGCACTTTGACGCGGCTATTTCATTTCATGGAAACACCATTTCATGGTTTTAGGCTATTTCATGGGAACATCTTTCATGGCCTTAAAACCTACACTTTCATAGGAACATCTTTCATGGTTGTTTCAAGCCATTTCATGGGAACATCTTTCACGGTATTAGGCTATTTCATGGTTTAAGGCCATTTCATGGGTTTAGGCCATTCACTCGGGAACATCTTTTATGGCATAAAAACCTGCACTTTCACGGAGACACCATTTCACGTAAAACTCATTTTCGGACTTAGGCCATTTCACGAAAACACCTTCACGGCTTAAAAACCTACAATTTCATGATGTTTACCCACCTCACGGGTTTTGGACCCTGTCGTCTCACGGTAATATCACGATGTTTACCTTCTCAATTTAAATTCATACCTCTTTATTTGCTCACACCACTAACACACTTCGCATCAAATTTAACCTTCACACTTTCCAAAAAAAAAAAGAAGGAAGAAGAAGAAGAAGAAGAGAAAACAACAAGGCATGGCACAGGCCCTCACCAGTCAATGGAGTAACCTTTTTCTCAATGTTACCGATGTCAACCTTAGCTACCTTTGACCCGAAAGTCGCAGAGACTCCGGCAATGACACAAGTGAGTGTAACGGCATCCACAATTTAGCAGAAAGAGAAGAACCACACGGGGCCCAAAATTGAGCTATCTAGGTCAGTATGCCCAAGCATTCCATGGCGCAATCATTAGCAAAGAACTTCACACTATGCATGGAAAGGTAGCTCTGCAATACTAGAGTCCTGAGTGCTTATTACAGATTTTGGAGAATCCTGAAGTCAAGGAAAAACTAGAGAGAGTGGGCCTAGGGCGGGATGGCACAATGTCTCTCCCAAACCATTGATACAGATTTGTGTGCAGAATACATCAAGACATAACGACAAGGCCACGACAAGGAGAAAGGTAACTAAAGCGAATGGTACCACAGAGCAGGTTTTGATCACAGACAAATTGATACGGGAGGATCTACAATTACAACCACCAATTAAAATACACACTCATAATTACAAAAAGATAGCTCTGGATGCAATGCTCAAGAAGAGTTCTTACAATTCCAATGGAGCCAAGTAGGAAAACATCAGAGTAACAGAAAAGGCCTGCAGAGAAATGTCTCTCAAGCCAGTAGACAGGTACAACAGGGTGCCCCTTAACAAGATAGCCAAAGTACATGAGGAAAACAAAGATGACTGGGCTTATTACATCCATAGACAAATGAAAAATTATCTAAAGGCACACCATTCAAAGAGTTACAACCCTTATTTGATGACACAAGTGCTAAATCAGATAGCTTATAGGCCTCTTCCACATCTAGAACTAGAAGAAAGGATGCAACTGGTAGTACAACAGCAGCACCACCACTTATCCATTGAAGAAATGAAGGAAGGATAAGCCATATTGATGGAAACAAAAGAAATCATGGAGATCAAGAAAGGGGGAAAGAAGACGCTGCTGGAGGAGACACAAAGAATCAAAGCCGAGCTCACCCACCAGGGAATAGCGTCATGCCAAGAAGTACTGGGGCAGTAGGAAGCAGTAAGTCTCAGCTTAGCAGCACCTCGAAAGAGGATAGTTTAACATCATCTAACTCCTCCTCAAAGTCTGGAACAACTAATTTTTAAGAATCTTTCCCCTCTTAAAAATTTAACAATGTCAGATACACCTGCTTCTGCTAAGCTACAAAAATATTCTCAATAGGAAGCATTGCCAAAAGCAAAGCCCCAAGGACATGAAGAAACCACTTCACTCCCAGTAGAACTCCATGAAGAGCCACTGGATACAGGGAAACGACAAAGGGCTGAAGAGACACCAAGTCCTACTAAAAGGATACGTCTGGAGGATGCAGAGGAGATTCCAGAGACATCTTTCCTCCATAATATAGATTATGACAAATTCTTTCAGGAGACTGTGGAAGGACTGGAAGGACTCTTGCACTTGCCACACTTTTTGGACTGGAAGGGGTAGCAGCAACAAGTGCTTCCCTTGTTGGGAACAAGAGCAGCGCCGCATATGGTGATGCCATCTTCTTACAACCCATATGCTTCATGACTGAAATGCAATGCTATAGAAGCAGATCCAAGAGGCTACCACTCAATTTCAAACACTGCAAGAGCATCTAATAGCAGTAGAAGCAACACAGAGGGATGTCATCCTAAAAAGCTTAAAAGCTGCTAAGGAGCAGGAAGCCAAATACCAAACACTCGAAAACAACAATCTTGTTTTGAGGCAAACTTTAGTGCAAAAAATCAAGGAAAATATAGATTTGAAAGAGAAGCTGGAACAAGCCAACGAGAAAATTCAAAGGGAAGTCGCACATAATAAGAAACAGGCAGCTATCCAGGCTAAACACCTACAGGAGCTACAGCACACCTCCCAAGCCAAGGAAGAAGAACTTTAAGGAAGACTAAATTCACTATCCTCAACTCTGAAAGAAGTAGAACAAAGAGTGCTCCAACTCTAACGAGAAAGCGAACAAAGCAACATAGAAAATGTAGAAAAAATAAGAGCATTCAATGAGACCATCGGCACCAATAAGTCAGAAATGTAGAAGATGATGGCTATACACAAAGAAGAAATGATGCAAATAACACAATAGCTCCAAGCAAGTCAAGACTTGACCATAGAAATGCTTCACAAGATTATAGAGGCTAAGGGAATGGAGGCTATAGCCAGACGAGCACAGGAGGTAGCAACGAGGCGATTTGAAGAGCTGGATGCCAAAGGATGGTATGAGAAACAACTATTTATGATCTTCTCACCACCAAGGACTCGCGCATACAAGAGTTGCAGCACTAAATGGCCATGTAGGAACGTAACCACCAATGACAAGAACCAACTTAGGAGATGCAACTACTCCTTGAGCAAGCCTCAGAGATAGGTTCGTTGTTGCCAATAACTCCTCGAGCCCCTCCTCAAACTTTGACTCTCTTTTTGTCTACAGTAACCCTCTCTTTACTCCAATATGATATCAATGTGTCTTATGATGACGACCTGAGTCTAGGAGAACTAACACTTATTCAACAAAATAAAGAATGTGATGCTGACGCTACCGTCGTCATGGGAATTTTTCGAGGGGACTTAGTACTGACTGAGCCTAAAGATATTTTCTTCTATCCATTGCACCCCATTGTGCTCAACCTTCTATCCACCACCATTGCACCCCATTGTGCTCAACCTTCGTGGGTGGTGTCAGGTGCTACAAAACTCAGACATCCTAGACAATAGCGTCGGTAAATTAGACATGTTTATTCCAGATAATATTCCTGAAACACTAGCCAACTACGAGGTTATAGCTTACAATTATCAATGGATCATAAGCCATGGGTGGTTAGCGCTATATAATACTCACCAACATTTAAATATGTGTGAGTCCACATTATATCATCCTTTTGGTATTCTTAAACTTATCAGAATATCCAAAAACATCTAGAAGCCATGTTAACCCCACCATACTTTATAATTTTGATAAAACACATATTAAATATCCTAACATATTAAATATCCTAACATATATGCGGAGGATATCACAGAGCTACAAGAATTTATGAAGCTCCACAAACCCAGCCACCCACCCCCTAGTTCAGGAGATGGTCAAGAAGAAGCATCAAGTTCATCACCTAATCCTACTTACCCTGTATATTCAAATGTCACAAGTAAATTACTTAATCCATATCCAAGTGCTCCACCTACTAAAAAATCTCAGGCTGATTGTATATTTTCTAGACTTCTTTCTCAACCCTTAGAATTTGCAACTAACACTCTCGCCCTTGAGGAGTTGCCAGCACCAAGATCGTCTCCACCATGACCAAATCAAGAGGTTAGTCACACTCTACCACCATAAGATGCATTTGAGCCATTTACTGATGATTCTATTCTTGAGTCCTTGTTTGCTGCTTTGCAGAGTACGAAGGTTTAATAAGAGCCATGAATCCTCTACTCAAGCCAAAGCTAATGTTAAAGGTATTAATGCAAATAACACCCTTTGAACCTACTTGGTGGATTCTACCCCGAAGCCTATTCAGATGTCACACCATTGAAGTAGCCGTATGTAACATACCCTCTCCAAGCACCAAGACCATAATTAGAAGAGCTATTGCCTTTGGGTGGAGAGGGCACATTATGGTCCAATGTGGCATGACATACAAAGCTGACAAACCCACACTTGGCAGATTTACTAGAAATCAGAATTGTTACATTTATGATCAGTTACTGCTTTTGTAGGTGGAGAAAGGCTAATCCAATCCACACAAGAGGAGGTTATACAGTGATTGTCATAGACGATGCAAACCCCAAACTCGAAGATTTCGGTATACAACCGAATTGGAGGAAAGAGTAGCTTATAATTCTAGAATATAGCCATCAATATATGTGTGCACCACCAACACAGAGAGTGAATCCTTTGTACATGCCACTGAAGAGAAGTTGGACACCACTAGAGTTTCAAGAGGCAAAGCAAAGAGATTCACATGTCTGCTACAACTTCCCTATATTCTTGCTAGCAACATTTACAGATATAGGAGAGAAAAGAAAACAAATGTTGAATTGGATACATGCATGGCGCTGCATTCCAGACCCGGCAATTATGGCTAGTGTTCTTCCCGAACCTGATTGTAGCCCTCATAGATAAAACCAAAGAAAGATATGATGGACATGGTGCTAATTAGCTGCAATTCGACATCATGAATCAAGGATCTAGTGATGTTATATTATCATCACCTCCTAAGGTGTCTACCAGCATGCATGCATGTCACATTCGAGGATATGGTTGGCACTGGGTTTTGGAGATCACACACTACATTCAAAAGAACTCTTAAAAAACTTCAATAACATTGGAACTTCTATCATCTCACTAGGTCTTTAGACCTCGGTACAGGTTGTGAAGACATAACCTATATCAGGTAGGGGGGATGTTAATCCAATTTTGGATTAATAAATATGCTCCCCCATTTGAGGACATTAATAAGTGTCATGCAAAGGCGCTATGAAAGTTATACATTATCTTAGTTAATTAAGTTTTGGGCACCCAAGTATAAGGGAAAAATTGTAAATAAGGTATTTTCTCATAATTAATGAATGAACACAATCTCCCTTTGTGCTATGACAGTTCGTGCTTTTGTCTTGAGAGAGAGAATTCTAGCACATGTGCCTTCTTTATACTTGTATGGAGGAGTGAGAGAGAGTGATTACCTTGTGTAGTGGTATGAGACACTCTATAGTGACAGCGTGGAGGTGGAGCTTCTCAAGTGAGCTTAGAGACCTCAAGGGACACAAGCTTGAAGCATTGGTAAGTTTCCTACGATAGTTGTGTTCTATTACTCTTTCCAAGGGCAAATGCTTTGAGTTCCTTCTTGGAGGTGTGGTAGCCCCATAACAAGCCCATGTAAGTAGCATGGATGTAAGTGCTAGAAGCACAAAGACCTACGTGTACTTACAGCCCATGCAAGTAGCATGGATGTAAGTGCTAGAAGCACAAAGACCTACATGTACTCTCCAAAAATTGTTCCATGTGTAGTTAGCTTAAAAGAGTAGTAAACTAATTAAGTTTTCAAAATACACCACTAGATAACATATTGTAAACTACAAGAAGAAACAAAATCCCTACTTTCATTCTCCCCTGCTCCCCTGCTCCCTTGTCCCCCCTCATGCCACCATAAATTTCCCTCACCCCCTAACTTATAAGCTGAATCCCCCCCTCCCTTCCACTCACGTGATACCATAAGATATAGCTTGTGAATCCCCCAAGACAGAGGTAGAGCACAAGGGTGTTGCTATGAGAGCTTGTGAGGTATAAGCTTGGTTTTTCAAAAGTTAATTTTGTGGTGATATGGGTGAGCATGTGCATAGATAAGTTGTCAAATTTTGTGACAACATGAGTAGCATACAGTTGGCCACGTAACCCAGTATACCATGCTAGAACAAAGCACATTGAGGTGCTGTGACATGAAAAATTGATATCTTTCATTTTCAATTTTGTGCATATTTTGATGGTTTCTCAATGGTAATAAGATGGAAGCTTGTCCAAGAAGATTGCGGCGCCCACAATGGAATAACGGCGTGGTGATGCGGCGGCTTGGCGGCTACCCCGATAATAGCATTCTATCTTCAAATATAATGGTTTTACTTGATTTAGGGTGCACACATTGTAAATGCCACAAGTATGCTTGATAAATACTTTGGTATGGTAGAAAGGCTAGTGATGTGGAAAATAAAAGTGGGCCTTCATGCTCACATGGATTTTAATTGTATTATTAATATGGTATTCACCATAAGGCAACAAGTTGGGGAGTGTGGAAGGCATGTGAAGGAGTGTGTGTAGGTGCATAATTGGGAAAGATTCTTCTAGAATGCCTACATGGAAGAGGAGAATTCCGCCATGTGTAAGTGGGATCTCCACCTACACACCACTTAGGCTTGGCTATTATCTCATCACACTCTCAAAGTCAAAAAGTCTTCAATTTAATAATCAATAGAAGACTTAGCCTAAGAGGACAATTGATGGTGACATCTACCCTTATGTCACTGAAGGGTTGAAGATTTTTATGTTGTAATTTGTAACAATGGAAGAGAGGGTGATTCTCCACCTATAAAAGGAGCCCTCCTCTCCCTTTCAAATCAAGGAATGAGCCTCCTCAATTGAGCATTTTGTGTCATTGCCATTCTCTTATCTTTCAAACCCTTATTCAAACACTCTCTTTACATGTGAATGTCTCATTTAGCATTAGCTCCTCATGCTTAACCCAATTTTGGACCTCTTTGATGATTCATGATAAGGGGGATAAGGAGTTATTATCTTGGTGGGCCTGTGACTTCTCAAGGTAGCCCTTGCCTTATTGCCGCCCTCCTTTGGAGGTACCAATGGTTTTAGCGGTAATGAGCATGTGGAAAGACTTTGGGGACCATAGGTAAATCTTTACGATTGTCCGCTGAGCAATGTTAACCCTTACCCTCTAGCTTGAATCATGAAGGAGATGAAAGGCAAGAGGCTATGTGAAAATTGAGGTTTCATGCAAAGAGAGAGAAGTGCAGTTTTTGTGATCCAATACCCATATTTCAACCGGTAATTACTCATCACTCGGGTGCTGGTTTCTTAAATTGATCATATGGCTAGGAAGCTCTTTCCACTTATGTAACTAATTGATCATATGGCTAGGAAGCTCTTTCTATGCTCTTTCCACTCATGTAACTAATTTCTTAATCCCTTACTTCATTGATGATTAGAATTTCTTAATCCCTTACTTCATTGATGATTAGAAGTTGCTAATTTTTAGGCGAATTTTAAGAGTTTTATAGTCTTGTAGTAAAATACTCATAACTTTTCACTCGATTGTCCGTTTTTGAAAGCTTTTATAGAGGCGCGAAGCTCTCTTCAAGCTCTACGCACCTATCTAATCATCTCTTGCATAGCCTATATGGATTTAAAACTGCAATTCTTTGTGTATCTCTGTTTTTATAGAATTTTGGCAGTTTTATAGTCTTACAGTAAAATGCTCATAACTTTTCGCTCGGTTGCCCGTTTTTGAAAGTTTTTATATAGGCGCGAAGCTCTCTTCAAGCTCTACGCATCTATATAATCCTCTTGTACACAGCCTTTATGGATTTAAAACTGCAATTCTCTGTGTATCTCTGTTTTTATAGCTTTTTGGCCATTCTTTCTTCTTAATCATGATTAATTCCTCCTAATCCCTTATCAAAAGGCAAACCCCATGTGTCTTATCCTCTTGTAAGTAATTGCCATATTCATTTTCATTAATATGTTCCGTCCAAATCGCCCAATTCGAACGGATGAACCTTACCAATATTCCCCGTATGTTTCCGTTCACATAATCCTGAGTCGGAAGTTTTTCTTCCAACAAAGAATCGCCCTTTTGTTTGGAGCTGCAAGACTGGCAGAAATTCTTGCTTCTCCGGAGCCTTTCATCTTTCCTTCCATGAATTATGATCTCACCTTTGATGTATATATCTTTATCCTAATCTAGGGAGAGAAAGGGAGGTGAGGAGGCTGTGAGGTTTCATACAAGTGTGTTTTGATTCTGAGAAGTGACCGAAGTCCAAACCCCAACTTCGTGTCACATCTTTTGGTGGAGGCGGCGGGCAGGTTTTACTTAGAATTATTCTATTTTAACCTCAAGGTCCCGCATGATTAAAGGAAAGCCATTTGGAAACAAGTAAATTTTCCTTGTTGCTACTCATCTTTTGGTGCAAGATGTTCAACATTCCAGTGTTCCGAGGATCGGAAGGAGAAGACCCAAGGAGTTATCTCCAAGAGTTTAACCGAGCATGCCGCTTGACGGGTTGGTCTATGAAGGAGAGGGAAAAAATACTTCTAGAGTTCTTGGAGGGTATGGCCTTAACTTGGCATGAGGCTTTGCCAGAGGAGTCCAAGAATGATTGGGAAAGGTTGACCAAAGCAATGAAGGAGAGATTTGGGACAGTGGAGTCGCCAAATGCTTTACTATTGCAATTGGATCAAATTTTCCAAAAGGATGGAGAGTCAGTTTCTGCCTTTTCAGTAAGGTATGAAGACTTATTCATCAAATATCAACAAGCTGCTTTACATGTTGTTGCTTCTTCTTCTTCACCTTCTATGGAAGATTCAAAGAGCTCTTTAGCAATGGAGCACCTTAAGATGAGCAAGTTTATCAGGGCTTTGGATCCTCACATGCATGGAAAAGTTCTTAGCAAAGATCCCACTAGTTTTAAAGAGGCCCTTCGTATTGCTTTGAAGAAGGAGGCCACTCTTCATATTGAGTCCACATTCCAATCTTCTCCAAGTGTGCCAACCCCATCACGAGTAGAGATAGCCTCAACATCTCAGGTACAAGCTCCATCCTTGGATCATAACATTGCACAACTTATGGCAGAATTTGTTGATTTGAAGTTACACTTAGTTAACGCAAGGCCACCTAGGGTTCCACGAGCTGAGGATAAACCTAGGGATAGAAGTAGTGTCACATGCTATGAATGTCAAGAGAAGGGGCACTATCGTACTGAGTGTCCAAAGTTGAGGAAAAGTGAGGATAAAAGTTTAGCACTTTTAGAGGAAACATGCTCAGAAGAAGAAGAGAAAACATTGATGCCATTAATGGCAAAAAGGGGTCGTAAAACTAGGAGTCAAGAAGAAGAAGAAGAAGATAAATCTGAAGAAGAGGAGAAAAATAAGAAGAAGAAGAAGTCATCTAGGAGAAAAATTGGACAATCTGATTTTCCTCTTGGACAAGGATCTCTTAGTTATGACCTCTTGACAGATCTTAGGGAGAAAACGGCACAAATCACATTTGGGCAGCTTTTGACACTCTCTCCTAAGCTCAGAAAGGAATGGGGTAAGCTGGCTAGCACAAGGGAATCTAGGAAAAAGAAGAAGAGGGATAATGGGACTCCTATGGTTCAAAAGGTGGATATTGATGTAGGAGATGATGTACCTGTGATTGATGTCATCATTGAGGGGCAAATAATTTCTAATGCATACATTGATGGAGGTGCGTCAATCAATGTCATGAGTGAAAAAACAATGAAAGATGCTGATTTAAAGTTGTCTTCTACCAACTCTCCCTATCGCATCAAACTTGCTGATAATACTAGGGTGAAAACCTTAGGAATTGTCAGGAATTTGGGAGTAGATGTATGTGGTATTTCTGTGCCTATAACTTTTCAGGTCATTCCTACAAAGCCTGATGCTAGGGCTTACCCATTGATATTGGGTAGGCCATGGCTTCGCCAAGTGAAGGCAATTCAAAAGTGGGAGACAGGTGATCTTATTCTACAAGGTGAGAATAAGAAGGTCCACTACAACATCAAGAGTCGTCGCAAGAAAGTGGTAAGAGGTGAACCTTCAACTTCCGAAAGTTCAGAGTCAGAGTCATCCGATGAAGAAGAGACAAGTGGTAGCTTCGAGGATTCCATCTCAGAAGGAGAGGTGGAGGGAGTTGCATTTGGTCTTTCCCTGGGAAGGGATCGAGGGGATGCTGAAGACAATGGAGCCTTGGAGGGGGAAGCTTCTTCAACCATGTGCAAGAAAGGAGATGTGGACCTCACTAGTCTTCACCAACAGAATGAACTTCTTCTTGATGAGTCCATAGCAGGTACTGAAAGGGAGGATTACTTAAAAATGCTGGATGGATTTCCTAACCTTTTTGCAAACAGCTACACACAAGTATGCCAAGTTACCGTAGTAGAGCACAAGATTGATCTCAAGCCCCAGAGTAAGCCAGTGGTACAGCGGCTAAGGCGTTTGGGAGTAGTGCAAGCAGAGGTGCTTAAGAAGGAGGTAACAAATTCGCTTGAAGCTGGATTTATTTTTCCAGTAGAGAATTCAGAATGGATTTCCCCAGTTGTAGTCACTCCAAAAAAGGGTGGAAAATGGCGTGTGTGTGTGTGTGGACTTTCGCCCTCTGAATGCATGCACAAAGAGGGATTATTACCCTCTACCCTTTCAGGATGAGATTTTGGATCAAGTTGCAGGAGGTCATGAGTTGTATTCAGTGTGTGATGGATACTCTGGATACTTCCAAATCCGGATTTGTGAAGAAGATCAAAGGAAAACCTCATTCATCACCCCTTGTGGGGAGTGTATGCCTATAGGGTGATGCCATTTGGCTTGACCAATGCACCAGCAACTTTTCAACGCTTCATGAGTCAGGTATTTGCACCTTACTTGGGGAAGTTTATAAGGGTCTTTCTGGATGATTTTTGCATTTATTCAAGCCGCATGGATCACTTGGAAAAGTTGAGGTTGGCCTTGCAAAGTATTGATGATGCAAAAGGGTGTCTTAATCCTGGAAAATGCCGCTTGGCACGAAGGAAGGTGGTTCTCTTGGGACATGTTATCTCAGAAGAAGGCATAGAGATGGATCCTGAGAAGGTGCAGGCAATTGTAGCCCTCCCACCACCTACCACCCAATGTAAGGGAGGTAAGGAGGATTTTGGGTAAAACAAAGTATTACCAACGCTTTGTTGACATGTTCTCTGAGAAGATGTATCCTATAAATCTGTTAACAAAGAAGAATGTTTCTTTCCAATGGGGGCCCGATCAAATTCAATCTTTTTGTTTGCTCAAGGAATGCATGAGTCAAAGTCCAATTGTGCAGCCTCCTAGGTGGGGGGAGGACTTTTATGTGAACCCAAGTGTCTCATCACATTCAGTGGGTGCTATACTCTTGCAAAAGGGAGAGCAAGGGCGTATGCAACCAGTGTATTATGCAAGCCGACAACTCACTGATGCTGAGGAGAGGTATGGTGAAATGGAGAAAGGTGGTTTGTCTCTTATTTTTGCAGTAAAGAAGTTCAGGTCATACTTGTTACCTCGCTCTTTTTTCTTCCTCACATCTCAACCTTATTTGCAATTCTTGGTCCGCAAGCCCAATCCTGCAGGAGGGAAGTTTGCAAAGTGGATTTGTGAGCTTCAAGAATTCTCTTTCACTTTTATTACAGAAAACACCACTAGGGCCTCTCTTTGCAGATTTGCTTACCAGGAAGGAAGAGGAAGAAGGAACAGGAGCAAAGGAAGAAGTATATGAAGATTTGGAAATGCCACCAACTGCTTTCACTATGCATTTTGATGGAGCCTTTAGCCCTTCCAGGCAATGTGGGACTGGAGGGATAGTTTTATTTGATCCAGAAGGAAAAGAGGTATGGGCCAAGGGTAGGGAATTTCCAAAGGCTATATCAAATAATGTGGCTGAGTACAATGCATTAATTTGGGGATTAGAAGATTGCATAAAAGATGAAATTAAAGAGGTAGAGGTTAAAGGGGATTCACAATTGGTCATCCGACAAATGAAAGGAGAATATAAGGCAAGGAGTCCTAATCTCCAAGAATTGTATAAAAGGGCAATGGAGTTGAAAGAAGCTTTTGAGTTTTGTAAATTTGTGCATGTTAACAGGAAGGATAATCAAAAGGCTGATGAATTGGCTACTAAAACCTTGGCTTCTTTCAAAGTAGCTACTCTTGCATTAATGGATACAGGTTGGCCTGAGCTCCAAGATGTTCAACACTATTTAGATACAGGATACTTCCCTCCTGGATTGAATCCTCAACAGAAGCAAAGGCTTACCAGGAAAGCTCATCCTTACACAATTCTAGGGGATTTTCTTTACAAGCAAGGTAAGGATAAGATTCTTAGGAAGGTGGTGAGCCTAGAGGAGTCTAAAAGGATTATGGAATTATGTCATGAATGTTCAGGTCACTTTGCCTCAGCCAGCACAACTCGGAGGATCCTTAACACAAGGTATTATTGGCCTCGACGCAGCAAAGATGTCTATGTGAGTGGTGCAGAAGCTGTGAAGTATGCCAGGCATATGGGCATAAGCAATTGGTTCCCGGACCCTTAAACCCTATCCCAGCATATGGTCCATTTGAAAGGTGGGGATTAGATTTTGTGGGTCCACTTCCTCGTTCCTCACATGGAAAGTATTACATATTGGTGGCCACAGATTATGCAACAAGGTGGGCAGAAGCCAAGGCAATGGTCAATAATAAAGCAGTGGCTGTGGCGTCCTTTCTCAGGGAATACATATGTGCCCGATTTGGGTGTCCATTGGAAATCCTTACAGATGGGGGGAGGTCTTTCAGAAATGACTTGATTGAAGCTTTGGTGCAGAAATTAAAAATAAAGCATGCTATGTCAACTCCCTATTATCCCCAATGTAATGGTTTAGTAGAAAAAACTAATGGACTACTTTGTGGATCTTTGTCTAAGCTAGTGGATACTATGAAGAGAAAGTGGGATGTGCATTTGCCAGAAGTCCTATGGGCCTATAGGACAACTCACAAACTCTCTCTTGGTTTCACACCTTTTCAGTTAGTTTATGGAATGGAGGCTGTTTTGCCAATAGAATTGGAAATCACAAGCCTTCGCACATCTTTTGCACGCTTGAATAATGCAGAAGAAACACATGCCCAACTCTTAGCACAACTGGAGATCTTGGATGAGAGGCGACTTCAGGCACTTCAAAATTTGGAGGCTACACAACAATGGCGCAAGGCAAGGCATGACACTCTCATGAGGAAGAAGAAGAAGCCAGAACTCAAGTAAGGAAGCTTAGTCATGAGGTATGATGGCCGTGTGGAGAAACGGCTAGATAAGAAGCTTCTTCGACGATGGGAAGGCCCCTTCAGGATAAAGCAAAGGTTCAAAAATAACACCTATCTTCTAGAGAATGCAAGTGGCCAGGAGGTTCCCGGTCGTGCCAATGAGTACCGGCTAAAGATATTCTACCCTCGAGCACCATGGCCAGCAGACCCCCCAGACAAGCATGGAGGATCTGCTGGGGGGGGAAAGATGTGACATGAAAAATTGATATCTTTCATTTTCAATTTTGTGCATATTTTGATGGTTTCTCAATGGTAATAAGATGGAAGCTTGTCCAAGAAGATTGCGGCGCCCACAATGGAATAACGGCATGGTGATGCGGCGGCTTAGCAGCTACCCCGATAACAGCATTCTATCTTCAAATATAATGGTTTTACTTGATTTAGGGTGCACACATTGTAAATGCCACAAGTATGCTTGATAAATACTTTGGTATGGTAGAAAGGCTAGTGATGTGGAAAATAAAAGTGGGCCTTCATGCTCACATGGATTTTAATGGTATTATTAATATGGTATTCACCATAAGGCAACAAGTTGGGGAGTGTGGAAGGCATGTGAAGGAGTGTGTGTAGGTGCATAATTGGGAAAGATTCTTCTAGAATGCCTACATGGAAGAGGAGAATTCCGCCATGTGTAAGTGGGATCTCCACCTACACGCCACTTAGGCTTGGCTATTATCTCATCACACTCTCAAAGTCAAAAAGTCTTCAATTTAATAATCAATAGAAGACTTAGCCTAAGAGGACAATTGATGGTGACATCTACCCTTATGTCACTAAAGGGTTGAAGATTTTTATGTTGTAATTTGTAACAATGGAAGAGAGGGTGATTCTCCACCTATAAAAGGAGCCCTCCTCTCCCTTTCAAATCAAGGAATAAGCCTCCTCAATTGAGCATTTTGTGTCATTGCCATTCTCTTATCTTTCAAACCCTTATTCAAACACTCTCTTTACATGTGAATGTCTCATTTAGCATTAGCTCCTCATGCTTAACCCAATTTTGGACCTCTTTGATGATTCATGATAAGGGGGATAAGGAGTTATTATCTTGGTGGGCCTGTGACTTCTCAAGGTAGCCCTTGCCTTATTGCCGCCCTCCTTTGGAGGTACCAATGGTTTTAGCGGTAATGAGCATGTGGAAAGACTTTGGGGACCATAGGTAAATCTTTACGATTGTCCGCTGAGCAATGTTAACCCTTACCCTCTAGCTTGAATCATGAAGGAGATGAAAGGCAAGAGGCTATGTGAAAATTGAGGTTTCATGCAAAGAGAGAGAAGTGCAGTTTTTGTGATCCAATACCCATATTTCAACCGGTAATTACTCATCACTCGGGTGCTGGTTTCTTAAATTGATCATATGGCTAGGAAGCTCTTTCTATGCTCTTTCCACTCATGTAACTAATTTCTTAATCCCTTACTTCATTGATGATTAGAATTTCTCCCAAAGTTGCTAATTTTTAGGCGAATTTTGGCAGTTTTATAGTCTTGTAGTAAAATGCTCATAACTTTTCACTCGATTGTCCGTTTTTGAAAGTTTTTATAGAGGCGCGAAGCTCTCTTCAAGCTCTACGCACCTATCTAATAATCTTTTGCACAGCCTATATGGATTTAAAACTGCAATTCTCTGTGTATCTCTGTTTTTATAGAATTTTGGCAGTTTTATAGTCTTGCAGTAAAATGCTCATAACTTTTCGCTCGGTTGCCCGTTTTTGAAAGTTTTTATATAGGCGCGAAGCTCTCTTCAAGCTCTACGCATCTATATAATCTTCTTGTACACAGCCTTTATGGATTTAAAACTGCAATTCTCTGTGTATCTCTGTTTTTATAGCTTTTTGGCCATTCTTTCTTCTTAATCATGATTAATTCCTCCTAATCCCTTATCAAAAGGCAAACCCCATGTGTCTTATCCTCTTGTAAGTGATTGCCATATTCATTTTCATTAATATGTTCCGTCCAAATCGCCCAATTCGAACGGATGAACCTTACCAATATTCCCCGTATGTTTCCGTTCACATAATCCTGAGTCGGAAGATTTTCTTCCAACAAAGAATCGCCCTTTTGTTTGGAGCTGCAAGACTGGCAGAAATTCTTGCTTCTCCGGAGCCTTTCATCTTTCCTTCCATGAATTATGATCTCACCTTTGATGTGTATATCTTTATCCTAATCTAGGGAGAGAAAGGGAGGTGAGGAGGCTGTGAGGTTTCATACAAGTGTGTTTTGATTCTGAGAAGTGACCGAAGTCCAAACCCCAACTTCGTGTCACAATGCATTATCACTTTATGAGGGAGAATGCTCATATCAAGTTATATAGATCTAGTATATGTCATCATAGAGGATCATCTGATTGACATCTTCATGAAGGCATTAGGCATAGAGAAGCTCCATAGGTTTATGAGCTCACTTGGAGTGCAATGTGTGGAGTTGAGCTCGAGGGGAAGTGTTGAGATATCGAGCTCAACTAGTATTGTGGAAATTAATGACCCACCTAGGTGATAACTTCCGCAGCTATTCCATTGGCATGGTTTGTGAGATTATGATTGATATGCTACCAATTATGGATGGCATACTATGAGCAATCACTTTGGAGTACTAGAGTTATGGCATTGTTATAGTGCGAGCTCATAAAGTCGAGTTCACACCATGGATCGACCATTATATGTTATTGTAGGAGAGTACTTTCCCTTATAGTAGGTATGCTTATCTTTTTAGTTGTATGGATGTAGAGAAGAAAAGAAGATAGAACAAAATCCATCCATCCATCTCTCTCTTATGTCTTGCTCTCTCTTGTGTGTGTTTTATTTGCAAGGAACTCAAGCTCTCCCTCTCCCTTGCATTCTCTTGTGTGTGTTTTATTTGCAAGGAACTCAAGCTCTCCCTCTCCCCTGCATTCTCTTTATTATGCACAGTCTCATAAGTAGGCATTGGCAGGATGCTAAGGGTGTATTCAAATTCTTACAAGGCACTCAGACCCTTTTTCTATTCTATTCTTATGGGAGTGATATTTAGATTCATGCTTTCATTGATTTTGATTATGCTAGATGTTATGACATCATGCAAGTGTCTAGCAGTGTTTTCTCACACCTTAGGGACTCATTCATATCATGCCTTAGCACAAGAAGTAATCATCAATGGACATTTTGAGCTGTGAAGATGAGTATAGGGTAGGTTTTACAACCACTATGGAGTGGGTATGGCAGATGACTTTTGGTAAATCTTAGTATTGGTGTGGACACTAGTCCCTAACATCCACCTTCATTGTTGATAGCCAACGTTCATTAGCTATTTTGAGAGTAACCTAGTGTTTCATGCTCACAAAAATCAGACTAAGGAGAATTATCATTATGTCACAAGAAAAGACTAAAAGAGGCTAATTTTGTAGGAGAGATTAGCCTAGCTTATGTCTCTACACATGAAAATGTGGGAGATAAGTTCACAAAGGCTTAAGTTTAAAGCTTTAGGCTTATTGCCATTTGGGTACTGATCAACCACATGATCCATCATATACGTTCTCACATTGTCACTACTATAGGGGAGATTTGTAGCCATTTATATGGTAGTGATTTGTGTAGGACATAGACTAGTACTTGGCTGGGGCACTTTTTCCTTCTTTAAGAGGTCATCCCCCCCTCCCCCAAACACATATACACACTGATATGAGTGTGTGTAGGAACCTTATCATGTCACTTCAATTATACTTTGCTCATTTTTATTCAGTCTACTTCGAATATTGTGCTTCCATATGTCTCTTCTTGCTTGATGCATCTGTGTTGCCACTACAACAGAATGAGGGTATAGCAACAAAAAATGGTATCATTTTTATAAATACAAGTATTGGAAACGTTGGGGCTATTTTGGTACGTTTTGATAATTTTTATCTCAATAGGGTGGCTTGCATTGAGCAACAATATTTTACTTTTCTATAATCATCGCTTCTCAGTAGTAGGCAGTAAGAAACTTATAAAAAAAGCTAGGACAGATTGGGGAGCTACCTCACAACACTGCCTAGTCTACCTCAACGCTTTTTAAAGAATACATAAGAGATAGTAACATAGTAGAACTTGAAAACATAAAAGAAAGACGTGAATACAAAGTCATTTTCATTCATTAGTAAATTTAAAAACCTATACACAAGGCCTTTCAACTTATGGCTGGCCATATAGAAAATAAAGAATAAAATAATCAAAATCCTTTAGCTCACTTTCATCTTTATCTTCACTGGCTGTGCCTTCCTTTCGACTTATGGCTGGCCATATAGAAAATATAGAATAAAATAAAAAGGATGATTAATCATCATTCTCATCAAAATCCTTTAGCTCACTTTCATCTTTATCTTCACTGGCTGTGCCTTCCTCTTGTGCATAGTCTAGATCTTTATCTTGTTCTTCATCCTACATACATGTATACAAGACTAAGATAACTATAAAATAATAAAAGAGATGATATAGATAAGAAAAGGGTTTATGTATTACTTACCTCATTAGATTTAGCTCCCAAAACAAACTTATTCAAATAAAACATCCTTGCAAATGCTTCCAATCCCACACAATTGTCTTTGAGAGGCTCTATACCTATAATCATATTCTTTTTTTTTGGGTCATGCCCAACAACCTCTTTCTTTTAAAAAAATAGCAGCATAAAATATCAAATTAGATCAAAGTAAAGAGTAAGAGAATAAAATAGATTAAATTTAAGACCAAAATAGAGTAGCATACACCTATAAAGCATGCAATAAAGAAGGATTTCCCTCCTGACCCAAAGTGAGAAGCTCCTTGTTTCCTTAGTCTTGAAGCAATGTCTAGTGAATTCTTCACAAATCTCCACACGTGCCTTCACTCATTTAGTGAGTAAACACTAGGCTTATTTGAGTTGCACTTGGCTATGCTCATAATGTTTCCTCTCCTATTAGAGAGCGTAAAGGAGTGGGGGTGGATTTAGCCGATGTGAGTCTACTAGATTCTAATGTAGACTCATCACATCTCCATAATGTGATGGGCCTGTACCACTTACCATACCAATGGAGTAGGCTAGCTATATGGAGTAGATTGGCCAAATGGAGTAGAATGGCATTAAATCATTAGGCAAAATATGGACTCTCATTTTTGCGCCTTAAGGATTTTCACACTTCCTCTCTGTATAAAAATGGGCTCATGGTGAAATTTTTGCAAATCAAATCAAAAGTTGGTGGAGATTGAACATTTTGAATCCACTCATCAAGACCTTTCCAATGATATATAGCATGATGGTATATATTATCAAAAATTCCCATCATGGTATATATCATTGGAAAGGTCTCAATGATGAGTAGATTCCAAATGTGCAATCTCCACCAACTTTTGACTTGATTTGCAAAAATTTCCACATGAGCCTATTTTTCTAGAGAGAGAAGGTATGGAAATTGTGAAGGGGGAAAAATGAGAGTCTCTATTTCGCCTATGGGTATATTAGCCTACATATTCTAGTGCATGAAGAGACTTACTCAATGCATAAACACACAAATAGGCATAAAACATACAATGAAAAAAAACCATACATGTGTATGCAAAAATCATCTCCGATGCTGCCCATAACATTGATTGATGATGGCAAGAAGGTTTGTAACATGTGGGTCCTAAGAAGGGTCCATGATTACCTACACAATACATAAGCCTACTACATATCTCCTTTAACTACTTAATACCTTGGTAATAACTACTTCAAAGCTAGTAATTTAATATAACTAGTTGATGCATAGTAGGTCATAATTACTTGAAATCTTAATACATAAGCACATTAGCATCATACATACATAAGTCTCATGCCTATGCATGAGGCTTACGCTATGAGTCTCATGCATTATCATAAGCCTCATGCATTAATCTTATGATTATGCATAAGCATGAGCTTATGCTTATGCTTGATAATTATGAATAAGCTTCTCACCGGGGTCCTAATGCAAATGTCTGATAGGGCAGCCACCATACAGCCAAAGACTAACACTCTGTGTGATCATCCTTGGGGGGGGGGGTCAACAAAGACGAGCTTGCCTACTCCGATAGTGCACCTTTCCATTGACGGCATCTGAATTTGAACTCCTCTTGTTGCAAATGAAGTGGAATACATGAAATTTCATGTTTGTGAAGACTTTGTTCCCAATGGAAAGAGAAAGATCCCTCTCTTCTTTCATCTCCTTGTCCAGGCCACCATTAAACATTGTTCTTACTGCACACCAATTTGCTTGAGCTTCATCTCACATAAACCCCCTAAATTGTGCCGTTTTATATCCTTCTCACTTCATGATTCGATAAAGAAGCTCCCAAAACAATGTTTGTGCTTCATTGTCCTCTACGTTGAATTCCCCAATGGCTTTTGCATTTCCTGGACAAAAGGATTGTAAACATGGCATGCCATTATTGACCAATCTATCATTCTCTTCACAAAGTCAAAAAACATCCAAAAACCTCCTAGTTCTCCCTTAGGTGCCATTTTGTTTACAAGTTCAACTCCATTTCCACACCCTTGCGAGGACATTTTGAAAACATGACATCACTGGAATGAGAAAAATTCTAGCTGACCTGGGAAGACCATGCTTTGAAAGAAGTCAAAGAGCAAGCGCTTCTTCATGTCCAATATTTCTTCGATGTCTCCAGAGTTCTAGGCACTCTCTATTTTTTCTTCTTTCCACCACCTAGATAGTTTTCTTTTATTGAGCAGAGGTTTTAAGCCTAGCAAGTGTGTCAACCAAGACACTATCGGCGGGACAATTGCTTGCCACCCGATGTATCTCCAAACAAAGTTGAATCCATAACTACTTCTTTTGCAACTTTTTTTTGTATGGCCTTTGTTCACCCCTGAAGATCCTTTCTTACCAGGTTCTCTACTCTACTCTTTGCATCATTCATTAAGCTCATGTTAGCTCCCTCTGCAATTGGATGCATGTGAAACCAAACACGGATGACTCCACGGGATACTTTTTTCTCATCAATGTCCTCTAGGTAGCATAGAATAAGCTTGCAAGGACACTCAAACACACATTTGGGAGGGCACATAAGAAAAAACACGTAATAGTTCCAAAGTTCTCCATAGACATACCAACAAGACAAACCTTGGAAAGAAGGCCAACCCAATGAGTTTTGTTTCTTATTTTTGTTCTTTGAAAGCTGTGGCAAGAAGCTTTTATACACTGCAAGTATCCACCACATTTTCTTATTCTCACTTTGCCTTGAAAGCCTGACACATTGGAGGTGACCTCATCAACCCAAACATGCCCATCCAGCTTGGTCTCCATCCCTATTACTTTGTTTTGCCCTCGATTTTCCCGTCTAATTTGATTCGAGGAAGCTGAAACATCATATTCCCATTATACCTAGATGGGAGCTCTTGAACTTGCTCTATCTTTCCTACCAGTAGGAAGCTCAAAAGGAGGCTGTTTTTCTTGAAAATTTTTCTAATTAAAATCACAACACTTAAGTATGAACTCTCAGAACCACTGCCCACATTGCTCACTCCTTGCCTCTATAATGACTCTAAATCTCCTTCATTTTCTATCATGCATGTTTCCTATGCTTTGAAACTTGCCTTGGTATCAAAGTTGCAAACCCAATTTAGCTTTGCTGCTTTCTCCAGTCTCTACCTTCTTGAAAGTTACCTCATCCTTACTACTTTCCATTGCTTGCACCTTGTAACCATCACTTCTAAGAAACTTTGTCCCAGAGACAGTGAAGCACCAACCAAACTAGATGTCTAAGTGAAGCACCCCCATAGATTCTATTTATTCTAACAAGTTCATAGGAAAATCCATCTTGTTCCCTGATGCACAGAAACTGTTTGCTCATTGTAGGAAATAAAGCAGCCAACTCTTTAGCAGACACCTCCACATCCCCGTGCTCTGTGGTAATATCTATCTCTTTGTTTTTTTTTCATCTCTAATCAAAGAAAACTCCATAGTTTTGCTAACCATGAAAGAAACTCTAGCCAAACCTTCCACCCAAAGGTTTAATCTTAAATAGTTATGAGTCATGAATTAGTAATAATGGCAATAAGGTGGAATCTATCAAATTATTTTGTACATTGATGGTAATGATGGCGTAAAAGATATGGCATCAACAACATTACTCATCACGAGTTTAATGAAAAGTATTCTTAAAAAAGGACATTAAAAATTTGATCAAATAATTTTACTTATAAATTATCTCGAAAATGATTTAAAACATATATCCAATATCAATAAACTTTTTTAATAAAATATCTCGCATTGAAAACTTATTATCTAATATACGTTTTGCTAAGATATTTATTAAAGAAACTTTTGAGTGAAATATCTAATATACATTTTAATGAAATATCTTATATTAACAACTAATTAGCTAATATACATTTTGCTAGGATAGTTCTAATGGCTATTAGCAGTTATAGCTAACATCATAAAACTAGTTCTTGTTAATTGTCATTCTAAAGTCAATTTTATTACATGAGACTTATATTGCATGTCAAGCTCGTACAAGAAATTTGTAAACTTATACTGCATTCAATGAAATATAATATTCCAACACTTTGAACAATTTAATAAGCTTTAATAAGTTTAGTACAATATTCAATACTTTGTGCCTCTCAATATCCATTTAGTATCTATTAGTCACCAAAAAATATCAATTTAAAGTATAAAATAATACTAAATAAAAAATTATGAAGAGCTATTTAAAAAGTATACATTATATCTATATTATTTATCAACTAGTATCAAATAACTATAATTCAATCTATTATCACTGATGTAAATATCATACTCAAACGTACTAAATGCATTAAAAAACATCCCATGGCCTAGAAGTTAACATTCTATAATTTGGTTAAGTCCAAGTTTATCAAAGACATGAAGGTCTAGTTAGTTTTGCATATGAGACTAAGGTCCAAAGTGAGAAGCTGAGTTAAAAAGTGTCTTGTAGAGATGAAGTGTGGAGGAAGAAGAAGGGGCTCTACATCATCTGTGTGACGGTAGTAAGTTTACATATCCCTCTCCTCTCCTCTGTGGTGGTAAGTGTTTAGATCTTTGTCTCAGTCTAACGGTCTCTTTGTATGCGTGGGTACTACCCCCTAGGAGGAGTCAAAGGCATTCAACCATGAGCTTCTCTCATGGATAATTGCCAAGCCCTCAAGAAGGGATCGATGGGTAGTTTGCCGGCAGAGTACCCCCTAACGTTGATTTTTGAAGCTCGTCATGGGCATTTTCTATTGTTTTGCACGTATTTTGTTAAGAGCTTTGAGATTGATGGTGTTAGCTATTTTGCATGAATGAAGTCTTTGCATGTTTTAGAGCCCAAAATCTCTCTCCTCTTGTGAATGGGAAGCCTCATAAAAGCTTTCTTTCTCTCATAGTATAGGTTGCTTGAAATGATTACAAGAAGTGTTGGCTCAAATTTGTCATGCTTGCTCTTGATAAGTGCATGCTTGTTTATTTTACGCTTCTTAATGGCAATATAAGTGGATAATTAAGCTTATTATTCATAAGCTTCTTTGGTTGGTGAAGGAATACCTGAAGCTCTCTTTTTTTAATGAATAATGGTTGTTTGATTACATTGTTTCTTCTCATGAATGAATCTCCTATTTATAGAGCAAGGGATATTTTAGAAACAAGATATTTTTGACTTTTGGTTATTGAAGGAAAGAAAAGAACCCTATTCAGGTAGGAAAAATCAGGCAAAGCAAGAGTTTGCTCAGAGTCATGCGGCCGGCGAAGAAGGGAGGGGTAAGTCATGCTTCTCCTATGATTGGTTGGGTGTGCCTTTGTGCTTTGATGCAATCAAAGAAGCTATGTGTATATGTGTATGTGCTTTGTGCAAGGCCTCGGGGTAGTTTGCAGGCGAACTACCCTAAGAAGGAGAAAATCATGGGCCACGACCACATGAGGAAGCCACTGCCACAGATGATTTGGGGCTCTTGCCACCACCACCGAGGTGGCAGCTATAGAGGAAATGAGCTGCAGCTCGCACACGAGGCCTCTTGTACTAATCAGGCGAGGGCGACGGTGAGGACCTCCCCTGCCAAGGCTTCCCCTCCCAGCATTGAATTCCAAAGCTTGGAAACACAGTGGAATAGAAAAATCTAGCGTATAGGCAGCCAATCAAATGTGAGTTGCAATCCTCACTCGTCGGCGTCATGCTCTCCTCCTTGCAGATCTTCTTCCCCGGTACCCCCACATCAGGACCAACCTTCCTCCACTCTCCGCACGCATCTTCTGCCTCCTCTTCAGAGTTCCAGCCCCACCCTGGCTCGCACATAACCCACCGGGAATTCCCTCTCAGTTCTCTCTCATCATGCCCAATGCTCATCATCCATTTCCCTGGCTCCTTCTCAACCACAACATCCTCTGCTTCATTGGATGCTTTTGGGGGTAGTTCGCCGCTTAGAGACTATGCCCCCATCAACCTTGGTCTCCGTCCCTACTGTATCTAATATATTGAAAGCATATGCTCACACACTAGCTTTAAACTAAGGCATGATATTTCATATTAGTATTCTTAAACGGGGTTTTGACTTAGACCCATTCATAGTTAATTCTCTGGTTCGCATCTATGTCAAGGGTGGTAACATACCTTGTGCATCCACGTTGGTCATAAAGGAGGTGTATTTGACCATGTGCCTTTTTGCTCGTGTATTTTTTGAAGGTTGAGATTCCAAAGAAGAGAAAAGCAACAACATCAATGCCCATACCTAAAAAGAAGAAAGGTTCTACATTGGATCATTATCTGGGACATGTCAAGAACCGAGGAAAGTTAGAATGTTGAAAAAAACCCTGCATTGATGCGGATTAATCCCTTTGTTGGTAGAAGAGGAAACAAGTATAATTCCTCAAGTGGTTGTGAAGCAATAAATAAATTATTTTTTGTAGAGTTTCACTAGCAACCAAGGTGTTGCTATCCCTTTGGTGCCATTATGCAGATGCATTATAAATCCACGTGTAAGGGATCTTCGCTTGTGATTTTTCAAAATTGAAGAGAGTTTTGGCACATGAGGGTTACAAGCCATACAAAGGGGTGTTCATTCTTTCTCTGGTATTACGTGATGGTAGTTGAAAGGATGTCACGGATGATAGTGTGAAGTCATGGGACAAGCATTGGCAAGGCATCAATGTAGAATTTGAGGAGGAGTTGAAAATGAGGCAAGAGAGGTCTATGCTTCAAGGTAAAATGTTCTACATGTGGGAAGGTAATCATAGAATTGCTTCATCTATGGAGTTTATAGAAGAAGAGTTCAAGAATAATAGACCCAAACATCCTCATGTTCAAGAATAATAGAGCCAAACATCCTCGTGTTTGAGTGGATTTTATTGTACTTAGTAAAGACGAAGAGTTGTTTTGATGGCATCTCTTCAACTCTTAAACATGTGAGTTTTTGGCCTTTTGCAAATGCTTTGAACTTGTGTAAACCTTTTTTCGGTATCTTTCTAATAATTTCCCTTCTTATGTGGTAATGCTTCCTCTATGGGATATGTCTTTCAGTTTTGGTTTTTGGAGCATGAATGAAGAGGCCATTGTGACCACAAACTTAAAGGATTACCTGTATCACACTATGACTGTTTGCTCATGTGATGAGGGGCTCCTCATGTGTAACTTTAGTGAATAAGAAAAGAAGCAGGGTGAGACACAAAGAGAGAATGAGGAAAAGTTAGTCATTGTGGTAAGTTGGTTTAAGTAGCTTGCAATTTTCTTCTCGCATAAATGATGAAATGGATTCTCATTGGCATATTCGGTATGTGCATAGGGTAAATGGGATGTTGATCTTGATGCTCTTATCAAGAAAATACCTCAAGGACTTCCAAAGGAAGAGTATGATGAGGACAAGTTGTTAAGGCAAAGAAGACAAACACAAGGTCTTACACTCAAAAGATTACAAGGGTATGTGGATTGGGTTTTCTATTGAGATCTTGTTATGGTTCAATAAGTTAAAATTAAAAGGTATGCTTAAGGTAATCAAGCTTTGATTCAACTGATTATATCGAACATATTTTGAAGTTAGCTCTTATCTGTGGGTGAACCCTTGAAACAGGGATGATTGGTTTGAGGTGCTTTAGGGTCTACCATTTAAAAACATAGAGTTTAGGATTACCATAGAGAAACTCTACTCCATTTCATCAGTGGGCATCATTAAAAGGGTTAAAAATTGGTTGCTTATTCTCCTTAGGATGGATGAGAACATGAGACAATATTTTGGGATGCCAATGGGTGATCATGTGTTCATTCCTTACATTGCGAAAGAGGTTTGAATGGATCAATTATAGGAGTCAAATTGTTCACTCTCACAAGTTACTAACTTAAAGGTGTCCCCACAGACATTGTTATTGTGCTACCAGAAGAGCCCTTACTTGATAGTTGCTACTGTGACATAGTAGCGCAGTATAGAGAGGTCTTATTACATGCATTTAAGACTAGATGAATGTGGTCACTCCCATGGCTAATCATGTGGTCTTATTTCATGCATTTGAGACACAAATGAATGTGGTCACTCCCGTGGTTAATCATGTGCACATGAAAAATTCAGCTAGACGCTTGGTGTATAGCTGCATTTCTAACATGACTTTGCTATCAATGGAGAATATTTTTTTCCAATACTCTACAATATTGTGTAGACATCATTTATCTTTTCTATTATTTCATTTAAATTTTATACTCATTTTGGTGTGCATATTCTCAATGCATCTTATTGACAATAAAAATAATATAAAAATACCTATGTTTTGTAAGACATGGATAAACCATGAGCCTCCCCAATTTTGTATGTACACTTTGCCTACTTTTAGAGACAACGGTAAGCCAGATAGGACTTTTTTGTTGACTAATTATAAAAGGGGAATTTTGCCTGTGGTGGTTAGACATGAAAAAGGATCATGTGTTGACGAGGAGAAGGTGGCATATTTGAAATATTTGAAGGGGGAATATATGTTAGATTCCAGTTCATCGGGGGAGTTGGATGTCAAAAAAAACATTTGAGGAGGAGATTCACGCAATGAAAGAGAAGGAATATAGGGGGCTTAAAGAAGCAGTGAACAAGGCAGGTCAACCTTCCAAGCATTTTGCAGGTATGATTGAATAGCTTATGGAAATCCACAACTTAATTGCATATGGTTGGGTCTTTGTGGGATGTTCCTTGTCCAATTTAATCAATAGTGTATCTTTTATTGGTGCTACTTTATGAATAGGCAAATATGAGGAAACACTTATTGTTCTAAAAACAAGGAATCAACCACATTCCAACCTCTTTCTACATTCACAAGCATGAAAAGTGTTGGCGTTGTACCAGTTGTATTTGCACTTTCTCTGTTGGGTGCTTTTGTCGTTAGCACTCTTTTGTTCATTAATCAATCGTGTTTGTTCCATCCGGGCATCCTATATTCAAAGAGTATAAAATTTTGGCCATATGACTATACTGCTCTTGGTATAACTCTTAGCCAAAAATTATAAGGATGGTTTTTAAATTATGCGTTGCTTTTACTTGGATGATTAAGGGAATGGACCTAGCTAAGGGCTTCAAAGAAAAGTTCCTAAAGTGTGAATCTAACTATAATCAATCTTCCTATAGGTTGTTTGATAGATTTTATGATGCATATTTGAGATACAAATGTCATTAACAATATGCTTAGCCTTACTTGTTGTTTTGTAGGAATTTCTGTTGTTGGGTTAGAGTACATTCCACAATAGAATGGACTTACTGAGGATCATGTTAAGTTTTCCTTGGTGGTAGCATCATCTATCATAGATGACATGGAGTGGGTGCTTGTGTTGATGTCTCAATCTATAGCGACTATGGGGTAGAGCGCCTCACACATTGCATTATGAATAAGACTATGCATAGAGTCTTATGCATAAGACTATATGCACAAACTCTATACATAAGACTCTACGAGTACACTCTATGTGCAACCTTACACATAAGAGTATGCATAGACTCTATGTATAAGAATTTATGCATAAGACTATGCATAGACTCTATACATAGTATTATGCATAATATTATGCAAAACAATAGTCTTTTCTTACTTATAATGATCTTTGCTTAGTGTGTCATCCATAGAGAGACCATGAAAAAAAAACCTATGCATAGACTCTATGCATAATACTACCACATATAATCTTATGCATAATACTCTTTACATGCATAGAGATCAGGAGGGATGCATAGATACCATGATTAAAAAAAACCTACGCATAATGTTGGAAATAATCCAAACATAAAGCCGAGATTAAAGCCCAAGGTTCAAACGTTATTATCCATGTAACTTCAGCATTGTAAAAGGCATAAGACTCTAGCCGAAGAGGTGAAAAGAGGGCACCCTCCTCTGTAGAGAATCAAGGTGAAAAGAGGGCACCCTCCTCTGTAGAGAATCAAGGAGAAAAATGAGGGCAGTGCCCACCTACATTCACTCCACCTCTCCTAAAATCACTCCACCTCTCCACATTCCTCTCCATATCTCCTAAAATCAAGCCACCTCTCCTATATTCAAGGATGTACTCTTGGCCTATAAAAAGGCACCTTTGGGAATGAGAAATCAGCTCATGTGTTTTGATTCATACCCTCTTCATGCTTGTGTGATTAGCTTAATCTCATCTTAATCATCCACTAGTAATGGCATACATATGCTTTGATCCACCATAAATACATCATTATTTCCATTTTCTTTCATGGGATCAAAGCTCCACATCCATGCCCAGCATGTCTTAGCCCATCATCAAGTATTTTATTCACCTCATTAGCCCATAATCAGAATTATAACCACTAATCTTCTCTCTTCTCCATAGCCAAGCTGCACCCCCAGATGAAGAAAGCATCCATGCTCCTAAACCCCTTCACCATTCATCAAACACTTTGAGGGCGCTCATCATCACATCAGGGCGATCTCCATCGCCAGCTCTAACGGGGTCTACATCGTGCGTAGGCCGACGTATTCTGTGTTTCCTCCAAATCAAGTCAGAATCTCGTTAATACACGCTACTCCAACCAAATCAGAGCTCAAGAGAACATTCCCATGGGTTTTCCAATGCTGCGAACACCCCTGTGTGGTCAAAATCACGTAGAATCGTCACCAGAACCAGTTTCAGCTCTGTGTTACTCAAAGAAAGTAGTTTTGGTAATATTAAGATTAAGCACTAATTATTATTACTAATCTTGAGTTTATGGTGCTTAAGTAATGCTAACCCACTAATAAATCTTGCCCTAGCTCCACATTGAAAAAATCCTTAGGTATCATTGAGATTTTGGTGCACAAAGTTACATCATTTTCACATGCTCATTTTTTAGTGTTTTAGGGTTTTGAACTTCATTGTTCTTGCCTGATCTCATTAAGGGGAGATTTAAGGAGTAATAAGCTCATGCTTTAGTATGATGTGCCAACCCATTGCATATCATCATCATCATGTATATCACTACATGCTTACACTTCATGCAAGTGAGCTAGACACTACCATTGCTTTCATGCAATCAGTAAGACCTCTCACATCTCTCATGGCACTCTTCATTGATGAAAATGTACTTCATTCATCATGATTATTGAGGCAACCATTGGCCTTCAAGTTCCATCTTGGAAGCAATGGATTTGGGCTCTCAATAGCCTTCATGTTTGTCATGGAAATATTGATCATTGTGAGATCCCTGTCCCCACCGCGCAACAAATTCAGGGGTGCTAACAGTGGATGTAGCACTTCTTACGCGGGGCAGGGTCCCACACTCAGGGCCTCGCCCACGGATATCCGGACAAGAGACTAATACATCGGTTCTTCCAAAACCGAACCCAGAAAAACTTTCTGGGTTCGGTTCTTCTAAAACCGAACCCAGAAAAACTTTCCTTGCCTGGAAAGCACAGGCGATTCCTCCAGGATAACTTTTCCCTACTAATGTAGTCAAAAGCCTTAACTAACTGAACTGATCTGACCGAACCCGTAAGTCCCATAGTCAAATCAGGGAAAAGATTGCACTTAGATCATGGAGACCAACACTTTTTTCCTCATTAAGAGGCAGAGCCGTTGATTCTTTTCCATAGAACAATTTTTGTCCAGGATTTACTTCATCTATCATACCATAACAGAATTGAGTCTCAATTTAGGGATCCATCAGTCCAGCCTAACCCCATCCAGTCCCGTGGGTTAGCCAACCACCCAACCACTGTAGTGATGGGATCCAATTAAGAATTTGGTTAGGTTTTATCCCAGGTACCAGGGAAAAGAGTTCCCAGGCCCCCTAGCTGGATATTCATGCAAACTTAAAACTAGTCACACCACTTACACACCCAATATGAAATTGCCTTTTTCATAGAATCAGCTATCTTTAAAAAAACAATCATTTAATGAAACCATTGTGTCACTGATCATAATCCTCAAAATCTCTGGTTGAATCCTTATTTTCAATCATTCCTTCATCGGTGTATCTATGGCATCATTGGCAACCAGAACGCTCACCACCTATCCACTCAGGGGCCTTTTCGATAGCTCCTAGCTCATAGTAACCGGTAATTTATTCACAGATCAAAAATGGAATCTCCGTGAAGATCAGCAAGATCAACCAACGGATCCATATAAAAGAGCCATGGACTCATCCGTTGAGGACCAGCAAGGTCAATCAACCAGATCCATGTCTAAATTTAGAAAACAACTCGTACTCCTTGTTCCAATACCTTCCACGATGCACGCGTGGGTATTGTCGGCGACCCAGAGCCCGAGCACCGTATGGTCAGCACCCTCTAGGATCCTTCGTAGGTGACCTAGCGCTTCACTCATAGGCCGCTTCCTTGGTCCCTCATCCACCGTGCTGGAAGCTTACCATTTTAATCGAATCGAGGCTGGTCAAGACCTCGGCCAACCTTGTTACATGAGACGTCCTCCATTGACTCTCCGTCAGCTGTTGTAACTTTATCAGATTAGGTCTCCATGACCTCATTCACAAGATAGTCAAAATTCTTCTCCAGCATTCTTGACATAAGACAATCATTTAAAAACAGTTCAAAAATATAGTTTCTATAACGAACTCTCATCTTTCCACATTGCTCCACATCAACCCACATTATTTAATTCCACAACCATTTCATAATTATTCCTATTCTCATCCAATCATATCATTTTTCATCTCAATCACATCTTTCCTCAATTTATCCTCATCAGATCTCATCCACTCACATCTACCCATATCCACATCTCATCACATCTCATCCATTTCAGACCACATCACATTCACTCACATCTCATCCACTCAGACCACATCAAATTCACTCACATCACATCTCATTCATTTTACCTCATATCTCATTCATTCACATCTATCCCGATTCACATCCCATCACATTGCATTCATTCATATCCATCATATTCACATTCATTCATATTCATCACATTCACATCCATTCATATTCATCACATTCACATTCATTCACATTCACATATTCATCACATTCACATTCATTCACATCACATTCATTCAAATCCATCACATTCACATCCATTCATATTCATCACATTCACATTCATTCAAATCCATCATATTCACATTCATTCATATTCATCACATTCACATCCATTCATATCCATCATATTCACATGCATTCAAATCCATCACATTCACATCCATTCATATCCATCACATTCACATTCATTCAAATCCATCACATTCACATTCATTCATATCCATCATATTCACATTCATTCATATTCATCACATTCACATCCATTCATATCCATCATATTCACATTCATTCAAATCCATCACATTCACATTCATTCACATCACATTCACATCCACATATATTTATGACACATCACATCTCTTTCCATCACATCACATTCTTTCACATACACATCTATATACATTCTTTCACATACTCATTCACATCAATTCTTTCACATATACATTCACATCCATTATTATCACATACATTCACTCACATCCCATATCATTCATTTACGTTCTGATTCACATGACATGACATCTCATCCATTTTTACGTTCTGATTCACATGACATGACATCTCATCCATTCATTCACATT
The DNA here is from genome assembly GCF_041138505.1 of Cibotium barometz. Taxonomy (NCBI): domain Eukaryota; kingdom Viridiplantae; phylum Streptophyta; class Polypodiopsida; order Cyatheales; family Cibotiaceae; genus Cibotium; species Cibotium barometz. Next base: position 25,770,105 of record NC_141053.1, on the reverse strand, counting down.
TATCTCATTCACATCACATCTATTCACCTCACATCTCATCACCTCTATTCACATCACATCTATCCCTCCATTCATTCCCATCTATCTGATTTGCATCACATCTATTTACCTCTCATTCTCATCACCTCTATTCATATCGTATCCATCCATCCATTCATTCCCATCTATTTGATTCGCATCACATCTCATCACATCTATTTATCTCAAATTCTCATCACCTCTATTCACATCACATCTATCCATTCATTCCCATCTATCTAATTCACATCACATCTATTCACCTCACATTCTCATCACCTCTATTCACATCACATCCATCCATCCATTCATTCCCATCTATATGATTCGCATCACATCTCATCACATCTATTCACTTCACATTCTCATCACCTCTATTCACATCACATCCATCCATCCATTCATTCCCATCTATATGATTCGCATCACATCTCATCACATCTATTCATTTCACATTCTCATCATTTCTATTCACATCACATCCATTCATCCATTAATCTATTAGATTCACATCTTATCTCATTACATCTATTCACGTCACATTCTCATCACCTCTATTCACATCACATCCATCCATCCATTCATTTCCATCTATCTGATTTGCATCACATCTATTCACCTCACATTCTCATCATTTATATTCACATCACATCCATCCATCCATTCATCTATCTGATTCACATCTTATCTCATCACATCTATTCACCTCACATTCTCATCACTTCTATTCACATTATATCCATCCATCCATTCACATCTATCTGAATCATATCTTATCTCATCATATCTATTCATCTCATATTCTCATTACTTCCATTCACATCACATCCATACATCTAATCATCTATCTGATTCACATCTTATCTTATCACATCTATTTACCTCATATTCTCATCACTTCTATTCACATCACATCCATCCATCCAATCATCTATCTGATTCACATCTTATCTCAACACATCAATTCACCTCACATTCTCATCACTTCTATTCATAGAATTTAAACATAGAATTTAAGAGAATTCTAATTTTTTATATAAAGATTCTTTACACATCTATTTATGCATAACTCAAATTTAAGGAAAATAACACTTTTGAAATAAAAATAAATCCTTTACGTATCTTTCTATGCATAAATTCAATTTTAATGAGAATGACACTTTTGAAATAAAAATAAATCCTTTATGCATCTTTCTATGCATAACTTCAATTTTAATGAGAATAACACTTTTTGAAATAAAAATAAATCCTTTACGCATCTTTCTATGCATAAATTTCATTTTAATGAGAATGAAACTTTTGAAATAAAAATAAATCCTTTACGCATCTTGCTATGCATAAATTTTATTTTAATGAGAATGACACTTTTCAAATAAAAATAAATCTTTTATGCATCTTTCTATGCATAAATTTAATTTTAATGAGAATGACACTTTTGAAATAAATCTTTTAGAATGCACAAACGGAGGAGATTACTCTTTTAGAATAATCTAATAATAAACTTTAGTTCCATAAAATTTAAGAAAAACTTACCATAACCTTCTTTATATGGCTGACCATTTCTCAATTTTTACATTCTAACATCAATTTAAAATTAATCCCAATTTGAAGTAAAGTACTCTAATCTACTCAATTTTCACTTTCTAAAGAGTAAACAATAAGAAAAGTTTAAATCAATTTATTTGTTACTCATTTTAGGATAAAGAAAGGCTGAATTCTTAATGAAGAGAAGAGGGTGGCCTTTTCATCAACGCATAACATTAGAATTTAAAAAAAGTAAAATTTTTAACATATAAGGAGTTTTTGTGAGCTTTCCTTTGGGGGCTTGAGGGATTGAGGATTCTACTCTTGTTTGGATCAAGAGTGGCCACCACCAATTCTTTATAGAGGATTTAGTCAAAAACATTTAAATTATCAAGTGAATTCAATGTTTTTGGCTCTGGGGAGGAGTAGAGTAACAGCGCATAAATACTATTAACCTTTTTACAAAGGGGAAAAAAATGAGCCTCTAACAAAGCAAACTGATTCTAGAATTTTTCAGATCAGTTTGGTCAATTTTTGACCATTTTTAGGTTAGTTTAGCTTACTTTTTGGATCTAGTTGAAACAAGAGAGAGGAGATAAAACATCTCATTATTTATGAGTTAAAACCTCCACACATGTGAAATAGGTGTCTTCTTCATAAGGAAAATTTTCCATACTGAGGTGTCAAAAATGCATCATTTCTTCTAAATATCTCTTCTTTTTTTAACTAATAAACCTTGTTCTTAGTCAACTCTTCATCTTATGTGAGTATTTACTCATTTTTGAGAGATTTTCTTTGATTCTTCAATTTATCTCCTCCCTATATTTGGATTAATCTTATTGGTCCATAGGAACCTTAATTGGAGCATAATTCAAAAATTTCTGAAAATCTGGACCCTTAGGCTAAGGTCCTTTTTAACCATTTTCAATTATTTTCAATTGCATATTTGAAAGTTCTTTTTGAATTTCTGTTTCAGGGGAAACCATTTTAGACACTAGGAGGATTTTTATATCAAAAAATGTCTCAATTTTGAATTATCTCTCTCTAGATATTTTCTCTCTCTAGACCAAAACAGGGTAAAACAGGATCTTTCTTTTATTTCAGAGAGGGGAATAATTATAAGATCAGAAGGGGAGGTTCTTACACCTGCAGACCTCAAAAGCTGGAGGGAGGAATCTTACATCCTACCCCACTTAAAAACGCGAGATGTCCTCATCTCGCAAAATTAGAGGACAACTCTTTTCTTTAAGATCCAACTGATTTTGGGGTTCCTTATAGTCTGGTAAACCCAACAAAAAACTTGGGATAAAGATCCCTTATATAGAACTCATCATCAGATAACGATTCACTCAGATTATATTATTCAAATCCTCACAAGAATGGTCCATTAGCTCGAAATTTTCATCTGAACTTTCATCCATGAGAATTTTCAATTATACAGATTTTTAATTTGACATCCCTTAACTTGATTCACTGGTTAAAGTGTTAAGAGCAGCAATCTGTCAGCACAATCCAATAATCTCATAGTGATTTGTTGAAGTCATTAACATCATTCTAGTTATGAACATCATCATAGGGACTCGTCCCATTCATCCTCATTGTGGTTTTGACCAAAATTCATGAATCATCATTTTTCAATTAGAATCAAAATCAACTCATCAGTTCTTAACCAGAACTTAAAAATCATATCAACCACATTCGAATTCATCATCTGGATAGCATTTATGCCTATAATTTCAAGTCTTAGATTTACTCGTAAAGAGCTACAGTTATACCCTCGGTATATATGGGTAGTCACGGTCCTTAGAACTATAAGGTAAATACCATCATGTCTAGCTCTCAAGCAAGTCAGGGATTCCATGCAATTGCGGTACTTCCATCTGAAGACCTAATTACTAAATTATGAATTCCAGTCAGAATATCAATTTGTATGAATTTTATCACACAATTACAACCTTTTACTACTTCTTCATAAATTTTGGACATTTTTGGCTTCTCGGTTGATCCACATTAGCCAATTTGCTCTAATACTAGCTGTGAGATCCCTGTTCCCACCGCGCAACGAATTGAGGGGTGCTAGCAGCGGAAGTAGCACTTCTTGCGCGGGGCAGGGTCCCACACTCGGGGCCTCGCCCCACGGATAACCGGACAAGAGACTAATTCATCGGTTCTTCCAAAACCAAACCCGAAAAAACCTCCCTTGCCCGAAAAGCACGGGCTATTCCTCCAGGATAACTTTTCTCTAACGTAGTCAAAAGCCTTAACTAACTGAACTGATCTGACCGAACCCGTAAAGTCCCATAGTCAGATCAGGGAAAAGATTGCACTTGGATCATAGAGACCAACGCCTTTGAAAGGCATAGTCGTTGATTCTTTTCCATAGAATAATCTTTGTCCGAGATTTACTTAATCTATTGTACCATAACAAAATTGAGTCTCAATTTAGGGATCCATCAGTCTAGCCTAACCCCATCCAATCCCGTGGGTTAGCCAACCGCCCACCATAACCACTGTAGTGATGGGATTTAATTAAGAATTTGGTTAGGTTTTGTCCCTCGAGTACAAGGGAAAAGAGTATGTGGATGTGGATGTATGAATGAGGATGGAAAAATTGATGTATGCATGTAGATGTAGATATGGATGTGAATGTGAATGTGGATGTGTATGTATGGATGTATATATGTGGATGTGGATATATAGATGTAGATACGGATGTGGATGTATGTATGTATGTGGATGTGGATGTATGAATGAGGATGAAAAATTGATGTATGCATGTAGATGTGGATGTATGGATGTGAATATGAATTTGGATGTGGATGTGGATGTATAGATGTAGATACGGATGTGGATGCATGTATGTATTTGGATGTGGATGTATGAATGAGGATGGAAAAATGGATATATGTATGTAGATGGGGTTGTATGGATGTGAATGTGAATGTGGATGTGGATGTGGATGTATGGATGTAGATACAGATGTGGATGTATGTATGTGAATGTGGATGTATGAATGAGGATGTGAAAATGGATGTATGCATGTAGATGTGGATGTATGGATGTAAATGTGGATGTGGATGTATGGATGTGGATATGGATGTGAATAATGTGGAAAGACGAGAAGTTTGATATAAAAACTGTATTTTGTGACTATTTGTAAATGACTGTTTTATGTCATGAATGCTGGGGAAGCATTTTGACCGTCTTATGGATTAAGGTCATGGAGACCTAACTGATAAAGTTACAACGGGTGACGGAGAGTCAATGGAGAACGTCTCGCGTAGCAAGGTCGACCGAGGTCTTGACCAGCCTCGATTTAAATGGTGAGCTTCCGGTACGGTGCATGAGGGACCAAGGAAGTGGCCTATGAGTGAAGCGCTAGGTCACCTGCGAGAAGGATCCTAGAGGGTGTTGACCATACGGTGCTCGGGCTCTGGGTCACCGAAGATACCCATGCGTGCGTCGTGAAAGATATTGGAACAAGGAGTAAGAGTTGTTTTCTGAAACTGGGCATGGATCTGGTTGATTGACCTTGCTGGTCCTCAACGGATGAGTCCATGGCTCTCTTATGGATCACTTGATTGATCTTGCTGATCTTCAACAAGGATTCCATCTTGATTTTTATATGTGAAAAATTTTGACGGGTATTATGAGCTAGGAACTATTGAAAAGGCCCCTGAGTGAACAAGTGGTGAGCGTTCTGGTTGCGAATGATGCCATAAGTACACCGATGAATGAATGATTGGAAATATGGATTCAACCAGAGAATTCGAGGATTCTCATCAGTGACATAATGGTTTCATTAAAGGATTGTTTTAAAGTTAGTTGATGCTGAGAAAAAGGCAATTTCATATTGGGTGTGTAAGTGGTGTGACTAGTTTTATGTTTGCATGAACTTCCGGCTAGGGGGCCTGGGAACTCTTTCCCTGGTACCCGGGACAAAACCTAACCATAAATTTAAAATTGGATCCCATCAATAGAGTGGTTGGGAGGTTGGCTAACCCACGGGACCGAATGGGGTTAGGGTGGACTGATGGATCCGTAAATCGAGACTCAATTTTTGTTATTACGATAGATGAAGAAAATCCCGGATAGTAATTGTTCTATGGATAGGAATCAACGGCTGTGCCTCTTGATGGGAAAAAAAGCGTTGATCCCAATGATCTAAGTGCAAGTTTCTTCCTTGATCTGACCGAGTATCTTTATAGGTGCAGTCGGATCAGTTTGTTCAGTAATGGTCTTGACTATGTTAGAGTAAAAAGTTATCCTCGTGGAATCGCGCGTGCTTTCCGGATAAAGGAAGTTTTTTCGTGTTCGATTTTGGAAAAACCGACGGATTAGTCTCTTGTCCGGATATCCGTGGACGAGGCCCTGAGTGTAAAAGCGTTGATCCCAATGATCCAAGTGCAAGTTTCTTCCTTGATCTGACCGAGTATCTTTATAGGTGCAGTCGGATCAGTTTGTTCAGTAATGGTCTTGACTATGTTAGAGTAAAAAGTTATCCTCGTGGAATCGCGCGTGCTTTCCGGATAAAGGAAGTTTTTTCGTGTTCGATTTTGGAAAAACCGACGGATTAGTCTCTTGTCCGGATATCCTTGGACGAGGCTCTGAGTGTGGGACTCTGCCCCGCGCAAGAAGTGCTACTTCTACTGCTAGTACCCCGAATCCGTTGCGCAGTGGGAACAGGGATCTCACAGTTTGGTATCAGAGAAAATTGGCTAAGATCAACTGAGAAGCCAAATATGTCAAAAATTTATCAAGAAGCACAACAAGATTGTAATTGTGTGATATAATTCATACAAATTGATATTCAATTTGAAAATTCGTAAATTAGTAATTAGGTCTTCAGATGGAAGTACCGCAATTGTATGGAACCCTGACTTGCTTGAGGCCTAGACATGATGGTATTTACCTTATAGTTCCAAGTATCATGACTACCCGTATATACCGAGGGTATAACTGCAGCTCTTTACTGGCAGTATATACGAGTAAATCTAAGACTTGAAATTTTGTTTGAGAACTGATGAATTGATTTGGATTCTGATTGAAAAATGATGATCCCTAAAAATTGGTTGAAATATAATAAGCTGAGCGAAACCACAATGAGGATGAATGGGACGAGTCCCTGTGATGATATTCATAACTAGAATGATGATAATGATTTCAGCAAATCACTATGAGATTAGTGGATTGTGCTATCAAATTGCTACTGTTAACACGTGACACGGTAGATCAAATTAAGGGATGACAAATTGAGAACTTGCTTGACTGAAATTCCCGTGGAGGAATGTTCAGAAGGAAATTTTTCGGTCTAATGGACCATTATCATGTTAAAGATATGAATGATATGATCTGAATGAATTGTTATTTATTGATGAGTTCTATATAAGGGATATTTATCCGAGTTTTCTATTGGGTTGACCAGAATATAAGGAACCCTAGAATAAATTGGATCTTAAGAAAAAGAGTTGTCCTCTACTTTGCGAGATGAGGATATCTCGCACTTTTTTAAGTGGGGTAGAATGTAAGATTCCTCCCCTAGCCTTTGAGGTATGCAGGAGTAAGAACCTCCCTTTTTGATCTTATAATTATTCCCTCTCTACTAAAATAAAAGAAAGATTCTATTTAAAAAAGGAAGACCCTTTCCCCAGAATACTTCTCAAGAGCCCCACCTGTTTCAAGGATTCAGAACGATGAGTTCAGAAGTGAGAACCGGTGTTTTGGATGCCAAGGTTTTGGTCATCAGTTAAAAGACTGCCCGACTCTTGCCACCATGACAAGGACACAGGGAAGTCAAGAACCCAAATTCAGAGACCAATTCCTTCATACCAATCTAATCAGGGTCCATCTCGGACAAGATTGCTTAACTCCATTAACTAGGTCCGATCCATTGATTAGGGTCGAGATGACTAGGCAAATGCTTGACATCATGGAGCAACAGATGCAAGCAATTCATAAAGATATAAAAGCTGCCCAGGATCGACAGAAACAGTATGCAGATAAGAAGAGGATAGTCAGAGAATTTAAAGAAGCAGATATGGTCTTCATTCGACTACGGTCCAAAAGAAGTTCTTTATCTCTTGGGAAGTATAAGAAGTTATCCCCCAGATATTGTGGGTCTTATCTAATTTCAAAGAAAGTAGGTGACTTAGCCTATGAGCTTCTTTTACCTCCTCATCTCAAAGTTCATAATGTATTTCATGTAAACCTTCTATAGAAATATGTGCCAAACCCAAATCATGGAAAGACGAAAAAACTTCAGTGGCAAGATACCCCGTTGGCTTCTAGGTTACGCTAGTTCCTTCTTTTATATAAGTCGTAACTCTTACTTGTCGCTCGCAGTAATCTTACTTTCATCGATCTCCTTTCTTTCTTAATCTCCTTCATGGCTTGGCAGCAAGACTTGGTTTTATCCATGATGATTTCTCACCTTCAAGACACAAGCGAGTCTGTGAAGAAGGACTTGGCCTTGAAAAGAAGGAATAGAACGTTGGCCAGAAGGAAAACCATTGACGAGAACAGTCATAGCCATATCTATCTGTGAGAAGACGTATAAGATAAAATCACAAAATCTGCACACCATAGACAAGGACGACTACAAGAGATAAGAGGCGTCAATAAGAAAAGAGTCCTCAAAATAGCCAGACGAGGGATGCAAGATTCATTGGTAGACGCTGGATGAAAAAGCTAGATTGGTCGCTTTGCTAAAAATAGCAAAATCCGAGACGTGGGACGCAAGATTCATTGGTAGACGCTTGACGAAAAAGCTAGATTTGGCGGTTTGCTAAAAACGCTTGACGAAGAAGCTAGATTTGGGTGGGTTGCTAAAAACGCTTGACGAAGACGAAACCTGTGTGCTCACAAAGACACTTGATGAAGACGAAACCTGTGTGCTCACACAAAGAACCTGTTTTGCTGTTTTACAGATGCAGTTTGCCTGAATTGTCATAACTTTTGACTCACAACTCCGTTTGACAAACTTTTTTGATAGGTTTTGGTTTTAAGGACGCGATTAAGAAACAACTCTAATTACAACAAGTTAAGCTATAAAATCATGTAGACAACACATAATCAAAGAACAATCTTGTAAGACATGAAATTATAATCATGAATTTAACAAGAAGACATAGATGCTTCCCTCATAGATGCTCTGATACCATGTTGAAATGTAGAGAGAAAGAGACGAGACAAGAGACACATCATGTACGCTCCCAAAGACTGATTCATATTGAGGACAAGATACATATATATAGGTGAGACCAAGTTAGGTAGAGTGAGCCATATATAGAGCTCCAACACTTCTATCTTGCTGTAAATGTTCCAAGAGTGAATAAAGTTGAAATCTTTGTTCTTGTCTTGAGTCTTGCTCTCTTTGAGGCTTTTCTTGGTGGTTAATCTTAATTAAATTTTCTCTTAGTCTCATATTCGTGCATCTTGCAAAATTACTCCCAATTTGTGAGATGAGGACATCTCACGTTTTTCAAGTGGGAGAGAATGTAAGATTCCTCCCCAGCCTCTCAAGATGTCCAGCATCTTCCCCTGTAATCAATTTCCTCTTCAGAAATATAAAAGATCTTATCTCTGCCAGTTTTTGCATAGAGAGAGAAAAAATATTCTAGAGAGAGAGAATATTCAAATTTTTAATATTTTTGGTTAGAGAAATATCTCATCTTATTAAAATGAATTCCCCTGAAACAGAAATTTAAAAAGAACTTTCCAATGTGCAATTGGAATTAATTGGAAATGGGTATAAAGTACCTTAGCCTAAGGGTCTAGATTTTCAGAAATTTTTGGATTATGGTCCAATTAAGGTTCCTATGGGCCAATAAGATCAATCCATGTGTGGGGAGGAGATAAATCCAATTTTGTAAAAGAAGATAACCAAAAATGAGTAAATGCTCACATAAGATGACGAGTTGACTGTGTACAAGGTTTATTAGTAAGAAACTATGAGTGATATTAAAAATATGAGATATTTTGGGTATAATGATTCCATTTTGACACATATGTAAGGAAGGGGAGTCCCTTCAATGCTCACATAAGATGAAGAGTTGATTATGTACAAGGTTTATTAGTAAGAAACTATGTGCAATATTAAAAATATGAGATAGTTTGGGAATAATGATTCCATTTTGACACATATGTAAGGAAGGGGAGGCCCTTCAATGAGGCACCTACTTCACATGCTTGAATGAGTTTTAAACTCATAAATAAAGTGATATTTTATCTCTCCTCTCTCCTAATTCAAGTCTAGTTCCAAAAAGTTAGCTTAACTGACCTAAAAATAGTCAAAAATTGACCAAACTGATTTGAAAAATTCTAGAATCAGTTTGCTTGGTTAGGAGCTCAATTTTTTCTATAAATAGAAGCCTCCCCTTTGTTGAAAAACAATAGTGTTTAATGCATTGTTACTCCACCCAAGCCAAAAACTATGAATTTATTAATAATTCACTAGTTTTTGACATTTCCCTCTTCCAAAGATTGGGTTGCCACTCTTGTTCAAACAAGAGTTGAACCCTCAAACCATCAAGCCAAAGGAAAGCTTTCAAAGTCATTAGTAAGTTGGTGATTCTTCTTTTCACATATTTTATGGATTTTATAGCTTTAAATGGTTTTTATGCTTTATGTCTTCTCTAAAGACGTTATACCTCATTACAAAAAGGCATTTCCCTCTCTTTTCTATTAAAACCAACCATTCTCTATTCTAGGTGAATGGTTAATTGATTAATGTCAAGTTTTTATAATGATTATTTTATTATAAAAGTGTTACTTTTAGCATAATTAAATTTCATGCATAGAGGTATGCATAAAGGATGATTATTTTATTATAAAAGTGTTAACTTTTAGCATAATTGAATTTCATGCATAGAGGTATGCATAAAGGATGATTATTTTATTATAAAAGTGTTACTTTTAGCATAATTCAATTTCATGCATAGAGGTATGCATAAAAGATGATTATTTTATTATAAAAGTGTTACTTTTAGCATAATTGAATTTCATGCATAGAGGTATGCATAAAGGATGAATATTTTATTGTAAAAGTGTTAGCATAATTAAATTTCATGCATAGAGGTATGCATAAAAGATGAATATTTTATTGTAAAAGTGTTACTTTTAGCATAATTGAATTTCATGCATAGAGGTATGCATAAAGGATGATTATTTTATTATAAAAGTGTTACTTTTAGCATAATTGAATTTCATGCATAGAGGTATGCATAAAAGATGATTATTTTATTGTAAAAGTGTTACTTTTAGCATAATTGAATTTCATGCATAGAGGTATGCATAAAGGATGATTATTTTATTATAAAAGTGTTACTTTTAGCATAATTGAAGTTCATGCATAAAAGATGAATATTTTATTGTAAAAGTGTTACTTTTAGCATAAATGAATTTCATGCATAGAGGTATGCATAAAAGATGAATATTTTATTGTAAAAGTGTTACTTTTAGCATAATTGAATTTCATGCATAGAGGTATGCATAAAAGATGATTATTTTATTGTAAATGTGTTACTTTTAGCATAATTGAATTTCATGCATAGAGGTATGCATAAAAGATAATTATTTTATTATAAAAGTGTTGCTTTTAGCAAAATTGAATTTCATGCATAGAGGTATGCATAGAGGATGATTATTTTACTACAAAAGTGTTACTTTTAGCATAATTGAATTTCATGCATAGAGGTATGCATAAAAGATGAATATTTTATTGTCAAAGTGTTACTTTTAGCATATTTGAATTTCATGCATAGAGGTATGCATAAAAGATGATTATTTTAATAATAAAAGTGTTACTTTTAGCATAATTGAATTTCATGCATAGAGGTATGCATAAAAGATGATTATTTTATTATAAAAGTGTTACTTTTAGCATAATTGAAATTCATGCATAGAGGTATGCATAAAAAATGATTGTTTTATTTTAAAAATGTTACAAAAAAATATTATTTTATTAAAAAAATATTACTTTTATCATATTGAATTTCATGCATAGAGGTATGAAAAAAGAGGTGTATGAGATGTGATAAGATGTGTATAAAATGTGATAGGATATGATAAGAGGTGTATGAGATGTGATAGGATGTGCTAAGATGAGTTAGGATGTGATAAGATGTATATGGGATGAAGTTGATGGGATAAGATGTATATGGGTTGTGATAGGGTGAGAATGGATGTGATATAGATGTATGAATGTAGATATGGATGTGAATGTGAATGTGGATGTGTATGTATGGATGTATAGATGTGGATGTGGATGTATGGATGTAGATACGGACGTGGATGTATGTATGTATGTGGATGTGGATGTATGAATGAGGATGGAAAAATGGATGTATGCATGTAGATGTAGATATGGATGTGAATGTGAATGTGGATGTGTATGTATGCATGTATAGATGTGGATGTGGATGTATGGATGTAGATACGGATGTGGATGTATGTATGTATGTGGATGTGGATGTATGAATGAGGATGAAAAAATGGATGTATGCATGTAGATGTAGATGTATGGATGTGAATGTGAATGTGGATGTGGATATGGATGTATGGATGTAGATACGGATGTGGATGTATGTATGTATGTGGATGTGGATGTATGAATGAGGATGAAAAAGTGGATGTATGCATGTAGATGTGGATGTGAATGTGAATGTGGATGTGGATGTGGATGTATGGATATTGTAGATACGGATGTGGATGTATGTATGTGAATGTGGATGTATGAATGAGGATGTGAAAATGGATGTATGCATGTAGATGTGGATGTATGGATGTAAATGTGGATGTATGGATGTGGATATGGATGTATGTATGGATATGGATGTGAATAATGTGGAAAGACAAGAAGTTTGATATAGAAACTGTATTTTGTGACTGTTTATAAATGACTGTTTTATGTCAAGAGTGCTGTGGAAGCATTTTGACCGTCTTATGGATTAAGGTTATGGAGACCTAACTGATAAAGTTGCAACGACTGACAGAGAGTCAATGGAGGACGTCTCGCGTAGCAAGGTCGACCGAGGTCTTGACCAGCCTCGGTTCGATTTAAATGGTGAGCTTCCAGTACGGTGGATAAGGGACCAAGGAAACGGCCTATGAGTGAAGCGCTAGGTCACCTGTGAAGGATCCTAGAGGGTGCTGACCATACGATGCTCGGGCTCTAGGTCGCCGAAGATACCCATGCGTGCGTCGTGAAAGATATTGGAACAAGAAGTAAGAGTTGTTTTCTGAAACCGGGCATGGATCTGGTTGATTGACCTTGCTGGTCCTCAACGGATGAGTCCATGGCTCTCTTATGGATCACTTGATTGATCTTGCTGATCTTCAACGTCGACAAGGATTCCATCTTGATTTTTATATGTGAAAAATTTTGACGGGTATTATGAGCTAGGAACTATTGAAAAGGCCCCTGAGTGAACAGGTGGTGAGCATTCTGGTTGCCAATGATGCCATAAGTACACCGATGAATGAATGATTGGAAATATAGATTCAACCAGAGAATTGGAGGATTCTCATCAGTGACATAATGGTTTCATTAAAGGATTGTTTTAAAGTTAGTTGATGCTGAGAAAAAGGCAATTTCATATTGGGTGTGTAAGTGGTGTGACTAGTTTTATGTATACATGAACTTCCGGCTAGGGGGCCTGGGAACTCTTTCCCTGGTACCCGGGACAAAAACTAACCAACAATTTAAAATTGGATCCCATCACTATAGTGGTTGGGCGGTTAGCTAACCCATGGGACCGGATGGGGTTAGGCTGGACTGATGGATCCGTAAATCGAGACTCAATTTCTGTCATTACGATAGATGAAGAAAATCCTGGATAGTAATTGTTCTATGGATAGGAATCAACGGCTATGCCTCTTGATGGGGAAAAAAGCATTGATCCCAATGATCCAAGTGCAAGTTTCTTCCTTGATCTGACCGAGTACCTTTATAGGTGCAGTCGGATCAGTTTGTTTAGTAATGGTCTTGACTACGTTAGAGTAAAAAGTTATCCTGGTGGAATCGTCCGTGCTTTCTGAATAAAGGAAGTTTTTCCAGGTTCAGTTTCGGATTAGTCTCTTGTCCGGATATCCGTGGACGAGGCCCCGAGTGTGGGACTCTGCCCCGCACAAGAAGTGCTACTTTCGCTGCTAGTACCCTGAATCCGTTGTTGCGCAGTGGGAACGGGGATCTCACAACATCACATCTCATCCACATCCACATCACATTCAGATCCATATCTCTTTACATTACATCACATCTCATCCACATCTACATCACATTCACATCCACATCCCTTTACATCACATCACATTCTTTTACATACACATCCACATCCATTCTTTCACATACACATCCACATCCATTTACATCACATTCTTTCACATACATAGCCACATCCATTTACTTTCCATCTCACCCTTTTACATATCCTCTCATCTCATCATTCACATTCACATCTACATCCATTTACTTCACATCTCATCCACATTAATTTTCATTACACCACATCCTATCACATCCCATTTACATCTTATTACATCCCATTTACATCTTATCACATCCCTTCACATCCCATTTACATCTTATCACAATCATTCACATCCTATCACATCCCATTTACATCTTATCACATCCATTCACATCCTATCAATCCCATTTACATCTTATCACATCCATTTCACATCTTGTTCCCATTTAGTAGCTTTTTCTACTTTGATACCGATAATGGGACTTTTTCTAAATTAGTGCCAATTGCTTGTTGGCCTAGATAAAGGTTCTTTTTCTCGACGACTATTTCCATATTCTTTCTCAATTTCTCAAATGAATTATATTCAATATTTCTCTTTTGAATAAAAGAATTCATGGGATTTACAAAAACCAATTCTACCCATATTTTCACTTTTGATAAATAATCATAAATTGAATTATACTCAAAATTTCTCTTTTTTCCATTTAATTTCTTGTATCTCAAATATCATGGGAATTCCTCTTTTTACATTTAATTAATTACATTCCAAATATCATGAAAATTCCTCTTTTATCATAAAATAAATTCATCTAAATTTTCTCTTTTAAATTTAGATAAAATATCCATTAATTCCAATATACCAAGAATTCCACTTCTCCCATTTAAATGATTGAATTACAATGTCATGGGAATTCTTCTTTTATCATTTAAATATTTCTCATACATAAAATAAATTTATCTAAAATTTCTCTTTAAAACTTAGATAAAATATTTATTAATTCCAATATACCAAGAATTCCACTTTTCCCATTTAAATGATTGAATTCCATTGTCATGAAAATTCCTCTTTTGTCATTTAAATATTTCTCATACATAAAATAAATTTATCTAAAATTCCTCTTTTAAGTTTAGATAAAATATTCATTAATTTCAATATACCAAGAATTCTGTTTTACCATTTCAATGATTGAATTCCAATGTCAAAGGAATTTCTCTTTTATCATTTAACTCAACATCCTCTTTTCTTAATTATTTAATTATGCATAAACCTTAAAAATTAGTTTTCCATTGAATGTGATGAAAATCATTCTTTTAGCCTAGGATATTCAATCCTAGAATATGGTAGGAAATCCTCTTTTCATGTTATGCATAAGAATGAATTATGATTCAATTTGTTAAAAAATTTACCATAGCTCCGCTCTACTGGCAAATTTTAATATTTTTGTACATAGTAATGTAATTATGATAGTATAACTATCTTTTAACCTTGAATCCAATTTATGGATTTATCTCATAATAATACCATAATTTACAAGCATATAAGTATAAAAAACCTTTTTCTTAACCTCTAGCTTCACAAGCCTAGAGTTTGATTTGTGAATTGAGAATTTCTCCATGAGAAGCATCAATTGAATAGAGAATTGGCCATAGGTATGACCATTCTTTGGGCGAGAGAGAGATAAACATAAAAGCATTCTAATTTAAGCATAAATGTAAACTTTTCTTAATTATTCATTACAACACTTAAGAAAAGCTTGATTTGCATTATAAACACTTAATTAAGCGTGAGAAAGGGAACACAACATGTGTTGGCGATCATATGTCGAGCATTCCAAATGGAAAACTGGCAACGGGTGTTGATGTTGACCTCCCTCTTAATGCTTGTTTGTTCAAACTGGACATGGTGCCCGAATGGAGCAAGCAAATATCCAATTATCTAGCTTATGGTTTTCCACAACACTGGAATGATCCTTAACAAAGATAAAATGTGACGGCTTGTTAAGCTTGCTGCACCTTATCAATTAATTGTTGGAGAACTATACAAGATAGGTAAGGACAATGTCTTAAGGAGATGCGTGAGGGAAGATGAGTTCGTCATGATATTGGATGAAGCACACTCAGGGGTAGCTAGAGGACATTTTTCTCGAGAGTTTAGAGCTCGCAAGGTGCTTCAAGCAGGACTATGGTGGCATATGTTATTCGGGGATGCCAGAGAGTTTATCAAAAGGTGTGATGAAGAGTGTCAGCAATTTGCTATCCCGCAACAACAAAGGGACATGATGCCACTTACCCCTATTATTGCACAACAAGACAAAGCACCTACATACAATCACACAGACACGTTTAATTAATTTAAAAAAAAACTTACGAACGTATCTATTAGCGCGTCTACAGACCCGCATCTAAAAGCGCGTTTCAAAGATAGCAAACAGACGTGCCTATAGACGCACATATAGATGCACAAATAGATGCTCGAGGAAAAATTTTAAAAAACAGGCAGACGCATGTATAGAGGCGTTTATAGACGCAATTAAAGATGCGTTTGTAGACATGCAAATAGATGCTTCTTGAACATACAGACGTGTATATAGACGCATTTATAGACGCGCTACACAATATTTTTTAAATTTTGTGTGCTTGAACAGAATGCTGTGTATGTTGTGTATGCTATGTAGTTACAGGAATCCCATTTCCACATTATGTAATTCAATTCTTATAGCCAACCGCATTTTAATTAGCACTCTTGCAAGCACGTCTATAGTCGACATTAATTACAATTCCAAATAAAACATTACAACTCCAAAACGTTTAGTTACAAGGCATTAATTGATAGCTCAAAAAGTGCTTGTATGTACATATAGCACGAAGCTAAGCCACGTCCTGTGGCTTCAAGTACCAAAATAAGAGGAGTGTATATACAAGAGGAGTGTATATACAAGAGGCACGAAGCCAAGCCAGTGGCTAAGTACAATACGACTAATCTAAGTTCTCCACGTCCTCGCTCCCTTCTGCACTCCCTTCTCTGCCTCCTTCTTCCTTGTCTTTTTCCTCATCTTCTTGTGCAGGGTCCTGTAAACAAGGGACCACATATATCAATGTATGAAAAATCAAATCTTTTTTTATAATATTGACATTATTTAATTACCAAATACCTCGGGGGACTCTCCAGTAGCCCGGATATACTGCTCCTCCTCAGTAATCAACCCATCATTATATAAGTGCCTCCATGTATCTCCTCTGCGATGGTGGCGGTGGTAGGCTGTCTCGACAAGAGTAGGGTACCTGCCCATGATATCAAGCTACAAGATGACACAATTTGCGGAGGGGTTAGTACAAAGAAACAACCTCCTAATAAACTACATAAACAATATAATTTGAGAAACTGGGCCTCCCATGATTCAACACCCCCTGCTCTAAAATGCACGCTTCCATATTGCTCCATTTGGATCCTTCATGCCTCCACGTGCTTTAGACTGGGTTCCTCCTTCGCTGACTTCATTGCTTTCTTCCACTCACGCTTGTGAGCGGTGTGGGGTGGGCCCCTTGGTGGTTGACCTCCCTGGAGTCTGGCAAGCTCCGCTTGTGAGCGGTGTGGGGTGGGCCCCTTGGTGGTTGACCTCCCTGGAGCCTGGCAAGCTCCGCTAGTGCATGCCTCTTAAGCGAAGATCTTTTATTGCTAAGTATTGAAGCAATCTTTGACTTGGCCCATTTATCTGTGAATAGAACATTGGGGGGGTTAGGATACCTAGAGCGAACAGCAGCGAGGGTCTCATTAGCCAACCTCTTTGGTTGATCTTTGTAGTGAATAAAGCAATCTCTGTAATTGTTAGCAATTATAGAGCGCATGAAGGCCATGATGTCCTTCCCCCGTGCATCCATCAAGACGCCTCCTTTCTGAGTGATGTCATAGTAGATCGTACCATCACCCGGAGGCACATCTAAATCATCTGAATCATTCTCGTCCCTCACCCACCACCCCTCCCAAAGCACTGTGCCGCATCCCCCACCGCTCTCCCTGCTACTACGCCTCCCGAAGATCAGGTGAGCCTGAAGAGCTTCCTGGCCACATGATGAACTGGAAAAAAGAAAAAAAGAAGATTACTGATGAACTGAGAAGATGAACTGAGAAGAGAAAAAGAAGAGAAAAAGAGACAAGGAAAGGGAGTAGAAAAGGCTTGTATAGCGGGGATAAAAGAGAGGAGAAAGGAGAGGAAAAGAGAGGAGAAAAAGAGGGGATAAAAGAGAGAAAAAGAGAGGAGAATAGAGGAAAAGAAAGGAGAAAAAAAGAGAAAAAGAGAGGAGATAAGAGAGAAAAAGAGACACGAAAAGAGAAGGAAAGAGAGGATAAAAGAGAGAAGGAAAAAGAGAGAAGGAAAAAGAGAGGAAAATACAGAGTGCAATCCATTTTTTCAATCATGCTTTCCCTTTCCATCATTCATGCAATCCCCTTCTTCAATCATGCAATCCCTTTCCATCATTCATGCAATCCCCTTCTTCAATCATGCAATCCCTTTCCATCATTCATGCAATCACTTATTTCCATGAAAGGAGAGGATAAAAGAGAGGAGAAAGGAGAGGAAAAGAGAGGAGAAAAAGTGGGGATACAATAGAGGAGAAAGGAGAGGAGAAAAAAAGACAGAAAAAGAGAGGAGAAAAATAGCATCTATCTTCGCGTATAATAGCATGTGACCTCTCTTGGAGGATTAGATTACAAGCGCATCCATGCATGCGTCAACGATTGCGTTTTGTTTTGTGGACTACATAAGGATGCAAGAGAGTGTCCTACTTGTGGGGAGAGGCAAGATATAGAGCAGATCTCAAAACTTTGGAATATGTGCCTCGTAAGGTTTTGCGACATTTTCCCATAATCCCTCGCATCCAACATATATTCAAGTGCAAATCCATTGCAGAGCTCATGTCATGGCATTCCTCCCATCGATCAACCGATGGCAAGTGGAGAATTCCCACAGACACTCTTGCGCGAAAGCATATTGAAGACACATGGCCAAGCTTCAAGGAAGAACCTAGGAGCTTGAGACTTGGATTGGGTATGGACGGTGTGAACCCATTTGGTCTCAAAAGGACCTCTTACAGTGTATGGCCAGTGATATTGGTGAATTATAATCTTCCACCCTCTATGGCGATTAAGAAAGGACATGTTATGTTATCCCTTCTAATTCCAGGGAAACATAAAGTCAAAAATCCTGATGTTTATTTGGAGCCTTTGATTGACAAGCTAGAGATACTTTGGAGAGGTATCGAGGTGCATGATGTGAGCAGGCCTCCCTCGTCTCACGAGACTTCAACTACAAAGCAATCTTGATGTGGACGATGCATGACTTCCGAGGCTATGACGAGTGTTCAAGTAAGCATTGCACTTCTAATTATGAGAGTAGGCAAAGGATGTGGCACCCTAAACCCACCTTCAACTCTTAATTGCATCTATTGTTCAGGTCTCACTACATCGGGTTACCATGCATGTCCTATTTGTGGTCCTTTGCTTGTTGCCTCACGGGCAGACGCATTAAATAAGGTCATCTATGAGAATCACCATCGATTTCTCCCACCTGATCATCCTAGATATGTTGCCCCTTGGAATGAAGTCCTCCCACAATCACTCTCACTGCGGGAGATTGGATGAGAATTTGGGATGGTTCCACGACTCCTCCACCACTTGGCATGAGCCGGTAAGGGTTTATAACTATTGTGTGCTATATTGGCTGGAAATAAAGATTGCCCGCTAACACCAGCTTTTGTTTAGATACTCCATCTTTTATCGTTTACCAGATTGGTCCCACCTCAAGATCAATCACCTGCTTGATCCCATGCATATCTTTAAGAATGTGGCAACTACCATTTGGGAACATTTGAATGGGACATGAGATTCCGTAGGCATAAGGGAGGATCTACGTACCACAGGGAGGATGCATGAAGCTTGGCCCCACAAGAGAGACCAAATGGGCATATTTTTTTACCTCGTGCACCGTGGAGGTTATTAAAGCTGGAGATGGTGGCGGTGAAGCGTGCTATTACTACAATTCGTACTCCCACTGGATGCATGAGGTGTTTGAAGGGGGCCTTTACAAAGAGCAAGAAAAGAGGTGTAGAGCAATTATATGGCTTGAAATCTCATGATTGGCACAAGATGCTCCAAGTAAGTATTTTATGTGCATAATATCTTTTTCCTTTCAAATTTGTGAGTGAATTAGAAGCAACTAATCAACCATTCCTGTAAGATTCCTCCCCAGCCTTCGAGGTATACAGGAGTAAGAATCTCCCTTTCTGATCTTATAATTATTCCCTCTCTAAAATAAAAGAAAGTTCTGTTTAACAAAGGAAGACCCTTTTCCTAGAATACTTCTCAAGAGTCCCACCTGTTTTAAGGATTCAGAACAATGAGTTCAGAAGTGAGAATCGATGTTTTGGATATCAAGGTTTTGGTCTTCATTCGAGTACGGCCCAAAAGAAGTTCTTTATCTCTTGGGGAGTATATGAAGTTATCCCCCAGATATTGTGAGCCTTATATCTGAATTCAATGAAAGTAGGTGACTTAGCCTACAAGCTTCTTTTATCTCTTCATCTCAAAATTCTTAATGCCTTCTATAGAAAAATGTGTCAAACCCAAATCATGGAAAGACGGTAAAACTTCAGTGGCAAGTTACCGTTGGCTTCTAAGTTACGCTAGCTCCTTCCTTTATATAAGTCGTAACTTTTACTTGTCGCTCACAGTAATCTTACTTCCATCGATCTCCTTTCTTTCTTAATCTCCTTCATGGCTTGGCAACAAGAACTAGTTTTATCCCTAATGATTTCTCACCTTCAAGACGCAAGGGAGTCTGTGAAGAAAGATTTTATAGAGCAGTATGAGCGCTCACTTTTCCCTCACTTGGGAACTTCTGTAGCGCAGACAAAATGGCGGACCTATCAAGACATAACTAGGGTAACACCCTGGGGTCAGCAGCACTTTCGTAACAATGTCCGCTTGGCCATGGTTATTGAAGCTTTGGGTTTGGGTCCCCGATACTACTGCGTCATGAGATCAAGGCATCCTGGGTTTTCTGAGCGGGTCTTCTTACTGGCGTGTTTTCTTCCTCATGAGAAGATATGCCTTTACCCCATTTTTGGCTTGCCTCTCAGAGGTCCTTTTGTTAGAACACCTCATACCACTGAGATAGGCGCAGCAATAACCCACAGAATCATTCCCATAGATGAGTTACCTTATACTTGTGCAGCTTGTGAGGACTGCTTTTGTGATCATATGATGGACGGGCTTATGGAAGTGTAAAGAGTTCTTCTATCTTTACTGTATAAGTTCCGAGAATGAATAAAGTTTAAATCTTGTTCTTATTTTGAATCTTGCTCTCTTTAAGACGTTTCTTGGTGGTTAATCTTGATTAAAATTTTTCTCTAAGTCTCATATTCGTGAATCTTGCAAAATTATCACAAGTTGCGAGATGAGGACATCTCGCGTTTTTTTAAGTGGGATAGAATGTAAGATTCCTCCCCCAACCCCTTTTTGATGTCTAGTATCTTCCCCTGTAATCAACCCTCTTCAGAAATATAAAGACCTTGTTTCCATCTGTTTTAGCCTAGAGAGAGAAAAATATTCTAGAGAGAGAATATTCAGATTTTGAATATTTTTAGATAGAAAAATATCTCTTATAATTCAGATAAGTTTCCCTGAAATAGAAATTCAAAAAGAATTTTCCAATGTGCAATTGGAATTAATTGGAAATAGGTATAAAGAACCTTAGTCTAAGGGTCTAGATTTTCAGAAATCTTTAGACTATGGTCCAATTAAGGTTCCTATGGGCCAATAGCATCAATCCATGTGTAGCGAAGAGATAAATCCAAATTTGTAAAAAAAGAAGATACCCAAAAATGAGTAAATGCTCACATAAGGTGAAGAGTTGAAAATGTACAAGGTTTATTAGTAAAAAACTATGAGCAATATTAAAAATATGAGATATTTTGGGTATCCAAAAATGAGTAAATGCTCACATAAGATGAAGAGTTGAAAATGTACAAGGTTTATTAGTAAAAAATTATGAGCAATATTAAAATGATGCCATTATGACACATATGTAAGGAAGGGGAATTCTTTAAAGGAGGTGCATATTTCACATAAGATGAAGAGTTGAAAATGTACAAGGTTTATTAGTAAAAAACTAAGAGCAATATTAAAATGATTCCATTATGACACATATGTAAGGAAGGGGAATTCTTTAAAGGAGGTGCATATTTCACATAAGATGAAGAGTTGAAAATGTACAAGGTTTATTAGTAAAAAAAAAACTATGAGCAATATTAAAATGATTCCATTATGACACATATGTAAGGAAGGGGAGTTCTTTAAAGGAGGTGCATATTTCACATGCTTGAATGAGTTTTAAACTCATAAAAATTGAGATATTTCATCTCTCCTCTCTCCTCATTCAAGTCTAGTTCCAAAAAAGTTAGCTTAACTGACCTAAAAATGGTCAAATATTGACCAAACTGATTTAGAAAATTCTAGAATCAGTTTGTTTGGTTAGGAGCTCAATTTTTCCTATAAATAGAAGCCTCCCCCTTGTTGAAAAATAGTTAGTGTTTATGCATCGTTACTCTACTCCACCTAAGCCAAGAACTGTGAATTCATTTAATAATTCACTAGTTTTTGGAGCTTCCCTCTTTCTTCAATCCCCATTAGTGGCTCCATCAACATACTTAACCAATTGATTGGTTGGGGGCCTCTACCGTGAACAAAGAATCAAGCAAGTTGTAAGGTAATTAGTGAATATTGATCTTTCTATAATTTCTCAATGTTTCTCTCTTCTCAACCCCTCTCAAGCTTGAGAAGTTTAATTGGTATGGTTTTTTTTAAATACTATTGAAGTTTGAATAGTAGTGAAGAGTTACATAAGTTAATAAATGCTATTGAAGTTAATTTTCATTTATGTTTAAATTCTAATGATTTTTATGTAAATTCTCTCTCTCACTCAAGAAATGGTCATACTCATGACCCGTTCTCAATCCAAATCAAGCTTTTCATAAAGCTTTTCCTTAACCCAAGATTAAGCTATGCTTGAGGCCAATTTAATGGCTTTTTTCTATGCTTTTAGTTTATGCATATTGATGATTCAATCCACTATAGATTAATGATCCAATTAGAGATCATTTTAATTATTGCCTTAATGATAAGCTTTATCCCTTAGAAAAAATTGAGATTTATCAGTCATAGGAGCGGAGCTATGGCAAAATTTTTATAAAAATTATGCATAAAATAATTTCATTCAAAGCATAAAAAGAGGACTTCCTACCATATTCTAGGAATTATCATCCTAGATTAATTGAAAGAATTTCATTATAATCATGGAGAAATTGAATTTTAATATCATGCATAAAGGATAATTTTTTTATATCAAAAGTGTTACTTTTATCATTTTTAATTTTCATGCATAGAAGTATGCATAAAGGAAAAAATTTTATATCAAAAGTGTTACTTTTATCATTTTTTAATTTTTCATGCATAGAAGTATGCATAAAGGAAAATTTTTATATCAAAAGTGATACTTTTATCATTTTTAATTTTCATGCATAGAAGTATGCATAAAGGATAATTTTTTTATCATTTTTAATTTTCATGCATAGAAGTATGCATAAAGGATAATTTTTTTATATCAAAAGTGTTACTTTTATCATATTGGATTTCATGCATAGAGGTATGCATAAAAGTTGAATATTTTATTATAAAAGTGTTACTTTTAGCATAATTGAATTTCATGCATAGAGGTATGCATAAAAGATATGGGAAGTGATAAGATATGATAAGATGCATGTGGAAGTGGATGTGGATGTATGAATGTGGATGTATGGATGTGAATGTGGATGTGGATGTGGATGTATGAATGTGGATGTATGGATGTGGATGTGGATGTATGAATGTGGATGTATGGATGTGAATGTGGATGTGGATGTGGATGTATGAATGTGGATGTATGGATGTGAATGAGGATGTAGATGTGGATGCATGGATGTAAATGTGGATGTGGATGTATGGATGTATGCATGTAGATGTGGATGCATGAATGTGGATGTATGGATGTGAATGAGGATATAGATGTGGATGTATGGATGTGAATGTACATGTAGATAAAGATGTATATATGTGAATGGGAATGTGGATGTGGATGTATGTATGCATGTGGATGTGGATATGGATGTGTATGTATGAATGTGGATATGGGATGTGGATGTATAAATGAGGATGTGAAAATGGAGATAA
The DNA here is from genome assembly GCF_041138505.1 of Cibotium barometz. Lineage (NCBI taxonomy): Eukaryota > Viridiplantae > Streptophyta > Polypodiopsida > Cyatheales > Cibotiaceae > Cibotium > Cibotium barometz. The sequence goes on along the minus strand of NC_141053.1, from coordinate 25,746,051 downwards.
GCATGTAGATGTGGATGTATGAATGTGGATGTATGGATGTGAATGAGGATGTGGATGTGGATGCATGGATGTAAATGTGGATTTGTATGTATGGATGTAGGCATGTAGATGTGGATGCATGAATGTGGATGTATGGATGTGAATGAGGATATAGATGTGGATGTATGGATGTGAATGTGCATGTAGATATGGATGTATAGATGTGAATGAGAATGTGGATGTGGATGTGGATGTATGTATGTATGTATGTGGATGTGGATGTACGAATGAGGACGTGATAATGAATGTATGCATGTGGATGTGGATATGGATGTGTATGTATGAATGCGGATATGGATGTGGATATGAATGTGTATGTATGAATGTGGATATGGGATGTGGATGTATAAATGAGGATGTGAAAATGGAGATAAACATGTAGATGTGGATGTATGGATGTGAATGTGGATGTGGATGTGGATATGGATGTGAATATATGATATGTGATGTGAAGGAATCTGAAGTGAAGAGATGGAAAATGATATGATTGGATGAGTACACATATAAATGAAATGTGGAATAAGTAATGTGGATTGCATGAGGGATAATGTGGAAAAATGAGAGTTAATATAGAAATTGTATTTGTAAACTGTTTGTAAATGCTGTTTGTAAATGGCTGTTTTATGTCAAGAATGCTGGGAAAGCATTTTGACCGTCTTGTGATTAAGGTCGTGGAGACCTAACTGATAAAGTTGCAACTGCTGACGGAGAGTCAATGGAGGACGTCTCGCGTAGCAAGGTCGGCCGAGGTCTTGACCAGCCTCGGTTCGATTAAAATGGTGAGCTTCCGGTACGGTGGATGAGGGACCAAGGAAGCGGCCTATGAGTGAAGCGCTAGGTCACCTGCGAAGGATCCTAGAGGGTGCTGACCATACGGTGCTCGGGCTCTGGGTCGCCTAGGATACCCACGCGTGCGTCGAGGAAGATATTGGAACAAGGAGTAAGAGTTGTTTTCTGGAACCGGGCATGGATCTGGTTGACTGACCTTGCTGGTCCTCAACGGATGAGTCCATGACTCTTTTATATGGATCTGTTGGTTGATCTTGCTGATCTTCAACGAGAGTCCATCTTGATAAGTGATTATATTGTTGAGTATTATGGGCTAGGAACTATTGAAACGGCCCCTGTGTGGACAGGTGGTGAGCGTTCTAGTTGCCAATGATGCCATAGATACTCTGATGAAGGAATGATGGGAAATTATGAATCAACTGGATAATTTGGGAGATTGTGATCAGTGGTACTATGGTTTCATTAAAGGATTGTTTTAAAGTTAGCTGATGCTAAGAAAAAGGCAATTTTCATATTGGGTGTGTAAGTGGTGTGGCTAGTTTTATGTTTGCATGAAATTCCGGCTAGGGGGCCTTGGAACTCTTTTCCTTGGTACCCGGGACAAAACCTAACCAAATTCCAAATTGGATCCCATCACTACAGTGGTTGGGCGGTTGGCTAACCCATGGGATCGGATGGGGTTAGGCTGGACTGATGGATCCGTAAATCGAGACTCAATTTCTGTTATTACGATAGATAAAGTAAATCCCGGATAGTAATTGTTCTATGGATAGGAATCAACGGCTGTGCCTCCTTGGTGGGGAAAAAAGCGTTGATCCCAATGATCCAAGTGCAAGTTTCTTCCTTGATCTGACCAAGTATCTTTAAAGATGCAGTCGGATCTGTTTGATCAGTAATAGTTTTGACTACGTTAGAGTAAAAATTATCCTGGTGGAATCGCCCGTGCTTTCCGGATAAGGGAAGTTTTTCCGGGTCTGGTTTTGGAAAAACCGACGGATTAGTCTTTTGTCCGGATATCCGTGGACGAGGCCCCGAGTGTGGGACCCTGCCTCGCGTAAGAAGTGCTACTTCCGCTGCTAGTACCCCGAATCCGTTGCGCGGTGGGAACAGGGATCTCACAGTTGGTATCAGAGCATTTGGTTAATAAAGATCAACTGAGAAGACAAATATGTCAAAAATTTATCAAGAAGCACAAAAAGGTTGTAATTGTGTGATATAATTCATACAATTTGATATTCAAACTGAAATTCGTAAATTGGTAATTGGGTCTTCATGTGGAAGTACCGCAATTATATAGAATCCCTGACTTGCTTGAGGCCTAGACATGATGGTATTTACCTTATAATTCCAAGAGCCACGACTACCCGTATATACCGAGAGTATACTGCAGCTCTTTACTGACAGTATATACGAGTAAATCTAAGACTTGAAATTATAAGCGTTAATGCTATCCAGATGATGAATTCGAATGTGGTTGATATGATTTTTAATTCTGTTTGAGAATTGATGAATTGAATTGGATTCTGATTGAAAATTCTGATTGAAAAATGATGATTTCTGAAATTAGTTGAAATATAAAAATCTGAACAAAACCACAATGAGGATGAATGGGACGAGTCCCAGTGATGATATTCATAACTGGAATGATGATAATGAATTCAGCAAATCACTATGAGATTAGTGGGTTGTGCTGTCAAATTGTTACTGTTAACACTTGATCAGTAGATCAAGTTAAGGGATGACAAATTGAGAACTTGCTTGACTGAAATTCCCGTGGAGGAATGTTCAGAAGGAAATTTTTCGGTCTAATGGACCATTATCATGTTAAAGATATGAATGATATGATCTGAATATTAATGATGAGTTATATATAAGGGATATTTATCCCAGTGTTCTGCTGGGTTGACCAGAATATAAGGAACCCCAAAATAAAATTGGATGTTAAGAAAAAGACTTGTCCTCTACCTTGCGAGATGAGGACATCTCGCACTTTTTAAGTGGGGTAGAATGTAAGATTCCTCCCCAGCCTTCGAGGTATACAGGAGTAAGAATCTCCCTTTCTGATCTTATAATTATTCCCTCTCTAAAATAAAAGAAAGTTCTGTTTAACAAAGGAAGACCCTTTTCCTAGAATACTTCTCAAGAGTCCCACCTGTTTTAAGGATTCAGAACAATGAGTTCAGAAGTGAGAATCGATGTTTTGGATATCAAGGTTTTGGTCTTCATTCGAGTACGGCCCAAAAGAAGTTCTTTATCTCTTGGGGAGTATATGAAGTTATCCCCCAGATATTGTGAGCCTTATATCTGAATTCAATGAAAGTAGGTGACTTAGCCTACAAGCTTCTTTTATCTCTTCATCTCAAAATTCTTAATGCCTTCTATAGAAAAATGTGTCAAACCCAAATCATGGAAAGACGGTAAAACTTCAGTGGCAAGTTACCGTTGGCTTCTAAGTTACGCTAGCTCCTTCCTTTATATAAGTCGTAACTTTTACTTGTCGCTCACAGTAATCTTACTTCCATCGATCTCCTTTCTTTCTTAATCTCCTTCATGGCTTGGCAACAAGAACTAGTTTTATCCCTAATGATTTCTCACCTTCAAGACGCAAGGGAGTCTGTGAAGAAAGATTTTATAGAGCAGTATGAGCGCTCACTTTTCCCTCACTTGGGAACTTCTGTAGCGCAGACAAAATGGCGGACCTATCAAGACATAACTAGGGTAACACCCTGGGGTCAGCAGCACTTTCGTAACAATGTCCGCTTGGCCATGGTTATTGAAGCTTTGGGTTTGGGTCCCCGATACTACTGCGTCATGAGATCAAGGCATCCTGGGTTTTCTGAGCGGGTCTTCTTACTGGCGTGTTTTCTTCCTCATGAGAAGATATGCCTTTACCCCATTTTTGGCTTGCCTCTCAGAGGTCCTTTTGTTAGAACACCTCATACCACTGAGATAGGCGCAGCAATAACCCACAGAATCATTCCCATAGATGAGTTACCTTATACTTGTGCAGCTTGTGAGGACTGCTTTTGTGATCATATGATGGACGGGCTTATGGAAGTGTAAAGAGTTCTTCTATCTTTACTGTATAAGTTCCGAGAATGAATAAAGTTTAAATCTTGTTCTTATTTTGAATCTTGCTCTCTTTAAGACGTTTCTTGGTGGTTAATCTTGATTAAAATTTTTCTCTAAGTCTCATATTCGTGAATCTTGCAAAATTATCACAAGTTGCGAGATGAGGACATCTCGCGTTTTTTTAAGTGGGATAGAATGTAAGATTCCTCCCCCAACCCCTTTTTGATGTCTAGTATCTTCCCCTGTAATCAACCCTCTTCAGAAATATAAAGACCTTGTTTCCATCTGTTTTAGCCTAGAGAGAGAAAAATATTCTAGAGAGAGAATATTCAGATTTTGAATATTTTTAGATAGAAAAATATCTCTTATAATTCAGATAAGTTTTCCTGAAATAGAAATTCAAAAAGAATTTTCCAATGTGCAATTGGAATTAATTGGAAATAGGTATAAAGAACCTTAGTCTAAGGGTCTAGATTTTCAGAAATCTTTAGACTATGGTCCAATTAAGGTTCCTATGGGCCAATAGCATCAATCCATGTGTAGCGAAGAGATAAATCCAAATTTGTAAAAAAAGAAGATACCCAAAAATGAGTAAATGCTCACATAAGGTGAAGAGTTGAAAATGTACAAGGTTTATTAGTAAAAAACTATGAGCAATATTAAAAATATGAGATATTTTGGGTATCCAAAAATGAGTAAATGCTCACATAAGATGAAGAGTTGAAAATGTACAAGGTTTATTAGTAAAAAATTATGAGCAATATTAAAATGATGCCATTATGACACATATGTAAGGAAGGGGAATTCTTTAAAGGAGGTGCATATTTCACATAAGATGAAGAGTTGAAAATGTACAAGGTTTATTAGTAAAAAACTAAGAGCAATATTAAAATGATTCCATTATGACACATATGTAAGGAAGGGGAATTCTTTAAAGGAGGTGCATATTTCACATAAGATGAAGAGTTGAAAATGTACAAGGTTTATTAGTAAAAAAAAAACTATGAGCAATATTAAAATGATTCCATTATGACACATATGTAAGGAAGGGGAGTTCTTTAAAGGAGGTGCATATTTCACATGCTTGAATGAGTTTTAAACTCATAAAAATTGAGATATTTCATCTCTCCTCTCTCCTCATTCAAGTCTAGTTCCAAAAAAGTTAGCTTAACTGACCTAAAAATGGTCAAATATTGACCAAACTGATTTAGAAAATTCTAGAATCAGTTTGTTTGGTTAGGAGCTCAATTTTTCCTATAAATAGAAGCCTCCCCCTTGTTGAAAAATAGTTAGTGTTTATGCATCGTTACTCTACTCCACCTAAGCCAAGAACTGTGAATTCATTTAATAATTCACTAGTTTTTGGAGCTTCCCTCTTTCTTCAATCCCCATTAGTGGCTCCATCAACATACTTAACCAATTGATTGGTTGGGGGCCTCTACCGTGAACAAAGAATCAAGCAAGTTGTAAGGTAATTAGTGAATATTGATCTTTCTATAATTTCTCAATGTTTCTCTCTTCTCAACCCCTCTCAAGCTTGAGAAGTTTAATTGGTATGGTTTTTTTTAAATACTATTGAAGTTTGAATAGTAGTGAAGAGTTACATAAGTTAATAAATGCTATTGAAGTTAATTTTCATTTATGTTTAAATTCTAATGATTTTTATGTAAATTCTCTCTCTCACTCAAGAAATGGTCATACTCATGACCCGTTCTCAATCCAAATCAAGCTTTTCATAAAGCTTTTCCTTAACCCAAGATTAAGCTATGCTTGAGGCCAATTTAATGGCTTTTTTCTATGCTTTTAGTTTATGCATATTGATGATTCAATCCACTATAGATTAATGATCCAATTAGAGATCATTTTAATTATTGCCTTAATGATAAGCTTTATCCCTTAGAAAAAATTGAGATTTATCAGTCATAGGAGCGGAGCTATGGCAAAATTTTTATAAAAATTATGCATAAAATAATTTCATTCAAAGCATAAAAAGAGGACTTCCTACCATATTCTAGGAATTATCATCCTAGATTAATTGAAAGAATTTCATTATAATCATGGAGAAATTGAATTTTAATATCATGCATAAAGGATAATTTTTTTATATCAAAAGTGTTACTTTTATCATTTTTAATTTTCATGCATAGAAGTATGCATAAAGGAAAAAATTTTATATCAAAAGTGTTACTTTTATCATTTTTTAATTTTTCATGCATAGAAGTATGCATAAAGGAAAATTTTTATATCAAAAGTGATACTTTTATCATTTTTAATTTTCATGCATAGAAGTATGCATAAAGGATAATTTTTTTATCATTTTTAATTTTCATGCATAGAAGTATGCATAAAGGATAATTTTTTTATATCAAAAGTGTTACTTTTATCATATTGGATTTCATGCATAGAGGTATGCATAAAAGTTGAATATTTTATTATAAAAGTGTTACTTTTAGCATAATTGAATTTCATGCATAGAGGTATGCATAAAAGATATGGGAAGTGATAAGATATGATAAGATGCATGTGGAAGTGGATGTGGATGTATGAATGTGGATGTATGGATGTGAATGTGGATGTGGATGTGGATGTATGAATGTGGATGTATGGATGTGGATGTGGATGTATGAATGTGGATGTATGGATGTGAATGTGGATGTGGATGTGGATGTATGAATGTGGATGTATGGATGTGAATGAGGATGTAGATGTGGATGCATGGATGTAAATGTGGATGTGGATGTATGGATGTATGCATGTAGATGTGGATGCATGAATGTGGATGTATGGATGTGAATGAGGATATAGATGTGGATGTATGGATGTGAATGTACATGTAGATAAAGATGTATATATGTGAATGGGAATGTGGATGTGGATGTATGTATGCATGTGGATGTGGATATGGATGTGTATGTATGAATGTGGATATGGGATGTGGATGTATAAATGAGGATGTGAAAATGGAGATAAGCATGTAGATGTGGATGTATGAATGTGGATGTATGGATGTGAATGAGGATGTGGATGTGGATGCATGGATGTAAATGTGGATTTGTATGTATGGATGTAGGCATGTAGATGTGGATGCATGAATGTGGATGTATGGATGTGAATGAGGATATAGATGTGGATGTATGGATGTGAATGTGCATGTAGATATGGATGTATAGATGTGAATGAGAATGTGGATGTGGATGTGGATGTATGTATGTATGTATGTGGATGTGGATGTACGAATGAGGACGTGATAATGAATGTATGCATGTGGATGTGGATATGGATGTGTATGTATGAATGCGGATATGGATGTGGATATGAATGTGTATGTATGAATGTGGATATGGGATGTGGATGTATAAATGAGGATGTGAAAATGGAGATAAACATGTAGATGTGGATGTATGGATGTGAATGTGGATGTGGATGTGGATATGGATGTGAATATATGATATGTGATGTGAAGGAATCTGAAGTGAAGAGATGGAAAATGATATGATTGGATGAGTACACATATAAATGAAATGTGGAATAAGTAATGTGGATTGCATGAGGGATAATGTGGAAAAATGAGAGTTAATATAGAAATTGTATTTGTAAACTGTTTGTAAATGCTGTTTGTAAATGGCTGTTTTATGTCAAGAATGCTGGGAAAGCATTTTGACCGTCTTGTGATTAAGGTCGTGGAGACCTAACTGATAAAGTTGCAACTGCTGACGGAGAGTCAATGGAGGACGTCTCGCGTAGCAAGGTCGGCCGAGGTCTTGACCAGCCTCGGTTCGATTAAAATGGTGAGCTTCCGGTACGGTGGATGAGGGACCAAGGAAGCGGCCTATGAGTGAAGCGCTAGGTCACCTGCGAAGGATCCTAGAGGGTGCTGACCATACGGTGCTCGGGCTCTGGGTCGCCTAGGATACCCACGCGTGCGTCGAGGAAGATATTGGAACAAGGAGTAAGAGTTGTTTTCTGGAACCGGGCATGGATCTGGTTGACTGACCTTGCTGGTCCTCAACGGATGAGTCCATGACTCTTTTATATGGATCTGTTGGTTGATCTTGCTGATCTTCAACGAGAGTCCATCTTGATAAGTGATTATATTGTTGAGTATTATGGGCTAGGAACTATTGAAACGGCCCCTGTGTGGACAGGTGGTGAGCGTTCTAGTTGCCAATGATGCCATAGATACTCTGATGAAGGAATGATGGGAAATTATGAATCAACTGGATAATTTGGGAGATTGTGATCAGTGGTACTATGGTTTCATTAAAGGATTGTTTTAAAGTTAGCTGATGCTAAGAAAAAGGCAATTTTCATATTGGGTGTGTAAGTGGTGTGGCTAGTTTTATGTTTGCATGAAATTCCGGCTAGGGGGCCTTGGAACTCTTTTCCTTGGTACCCGGGACAAAACCTAACCAAATTCCAAATTGGATCCCATCACTACAGTGGTTGGGCGGTTGGCTAACCCATGGGATCGGATGGGGTTAGGCTGGACTGATGGATCCGTAAATCGAGACTCAATTTCTGTTATTACGATAGATAAAGTAAATCCCGGATAGTAATTGTTCTATGGATAGGAATCAACGGCTGTGCCTCCTTGGTGGGGAAAAAAGCGTTGATCTCAATGATCCAAGTGCAAGTTTCTTCCTTGATCTGACCAAGTATCTTTAAAGATGCAGTCGGATCTGTTTGATCAGTAATAGTTTTGACTACGTTAGAGTAAAAATTATCCTGGTGGAATCGCCCGTGCTTTCCGGATAAGGGAAGTTTTTCCGGGTCTGGTTTTGGAAAAACCGACGGATTAGTCTTTTGTCCGGATATCCGTGGACGAGGCCCCGAGTGTGGGACCCTGCCTCGCGTAAGAAGTGCTACTTCCGCTGCTAGTACCCCGAATCCGTTGCGCGGTGGGAACAGGGATCTCACAATTCCTCGTGTGTTTAGTTCATACTACCTCTTAGCATTTATCGTAGTGCATCGAAGGACGTGAAAGATTGTATTTACAAGATGGGCGAGCTTGTGAGGTACTTTACATGATACAAAATGTGATGCATATCAATGCTCCATGCAAGGTGTTTATATTGCTAATATGGTGTACTTTTTCATTTCTAGGTATGTGAGCTCAAAGGAAATAGATCCCACCATGCTTGAGAATGCTCGAGTTATGTCAGTGGAGGTGGTTTGTTTAGTGGAGGACACATTTCCACGTTCTATTCTCACAAGCCAACTACATCTCATAGTGCATTTGGTGGATGAGATTGCTATATGCGGTACTATACATGCATGATGGTTGTTCTTCCTCGAGCGCTTCATGAGGACCTTGAAGGGTTTCGTGAGACAAAATGCAAGACCCAAAAATAGCATGGCCGAGGGTTGGTTGGTACAAGAGTCACTTGTATATATTTCTGAGTTTCTTGTTGATGTGGATAGCTCTCTCCCACGACTATGGAGAGATGATGAAGACCTGAGGATGACCTCTATTGTGCCTCACCCAACAAAGTAATAGACACAAAGTTGCTTAATAATATCAACCTCTATTGTATGCTTAATAGTGATGTGATGAAAAGATGGGTGACAAGATACAAGGATGCAAAGGCAAGAAGACAAGAAGAAAGGGCCCTCTCGTGTGCCATACCCTCAGTATCTAAGAGCACTTCCAAAGGATATTCATGTGGATTGGCTACTTGACAAAATGGAGAAAGCAGAGAAAGACAAGGGGATGCATATCACACTGGAAGAATGGGAGTATGCTAGGGGATGCATGAGCAAGGTCGGTATATAGAATGTTATGCATAAGTTAGGAGCTTTCAATAATTTAGATTGCTTATTTAATTGATTTTGTCTTGGTGTAGTGCACTATGTTCAATGCTATATGGTGTACAAGCAAGCATTTTTTAACACGACGGATTGATGATAAGAGAAACACACAAGATTGCGGCGTCATTGCTAGCTTTAAGGGAGCCAATGGAGCCATGGATGATTATTGTGGCATAATCCAAGATATTATTAAGCTTGACTTTCGACGCTTCTTTGTGTATGTTTTGGATGTAAAGTGGTTTAAGGACGTGGTGGAAAGAGGCCCTAATGCAACAATCAAATGCCATGCAAGTGGCTTTGTAACTATTGACTCCAAAAAGTTTTGGCAAAGTAAGAAGGACACACTAGTACTACTGCAACAATGTGAACAGGTACTGTACACACATATAAAAATACTCACTTTTAGATATTTGATACCTTTGATGCAAGGAAAATAACATGATTGTATTTGTGTCTGAATTAGGTTGTCTATCAACCAATGGTGGATAATAACAGATGGTGGCATGTCATACCTATTATGCCATGTTCCAAAGTGATGTATAGTACATTTATGAATATGGAGCGTATGGAGGATGATCATGGCCATGGAGGTGATGATGACCGTGATACAAGAGAGGAGGATGATCATGAGATAGGAGATACAGATATTGAGGCCATTATTCGTGAGGACGAGCCTACCATTGGTGATGCTGATTTCGATGAGCACATGAGTAGCACAAGTAGTAGTGTCTTGAATGTATTTGTAGATCTAAACACTTGTTTGGATTTTGAAGTAGATAGTTTGGCAAGGGTTGATCTCATTGAGGATGAGATTGAACTGTAGCCCATCATTGATATTGGCTAAACTATTTTACATATTGTCTCATTCTCCTCACCTCACTTAATTTTTGTATATGTGGGTTTGCAAAAAAGCATTGATGTTTTTGTTAAAATTATGTGCTTTGGTAATCATGGGCAATTTTTGGAAAGCAATGATGTACATTTACCAGTCTACACCAAAATCTCACTTTTTGTATTCTTTGTTTTGCGTCTAAATACGCGTCTAATTCTCAGTGTAGATGCACTAATAGACGCGCTAATACACGCATAAATAGATGCGTTGTTAGACGCAGTGTTAGATTGTCAGTGTAGATGCGCGAATAGATGCGTCAATACATGCGTATATACACGCGCTATTAGACGCGCCCGTAATTTCTTTATTCAAGCAACGCCTATAGACGCACCCGCTATTTTGCGCGTCTATCAAGCACGTCTATAGTTGCTTTGTGTTGTTGTGTTGTAAGACAACCTTTCAAGAGAAATGGGGAATTGATTTTGTTGGACCTATTAGTCCAACTGTGCATCCATCACAAGCGTGATATGTGATCGTGGCCATAGACTATTTAATGAAATGGACAAAAGCCAAAGCCTCTAAGCGAGCTGATGCATGAATAACAGCTAAGTTCTTATATGAGCAAAAAATTTTGAGATTCGGCTATGCATTAGAGTTAGTTAGTGATCGTTGTTCACATTTTATTAATGAGGTGATTGATCACTTACTTGTTTGCTGGATTCCTTGTAGTCCACCAGAAGTCATCACCTTATTATCCATAGGCTAATGGTCAAGCCAAGAGTACAAACAAGGTTTTTTGTACTATCTTCACAAAAACATTGGAATCAAGTCTAACGGATTGGAAACATAAGCTAGCAGCCTTATGGGCATATCTCGAACATCGTATAAGGTAACGAGAAGGGATATACTCTCTTTCGTCTAGCTTATGGTGTTGAAGTAGTGGAGTGTACACCTAGTTCCAAGCTTGAGAATTGGAGTGCAAGAACATTTGATAGAGAATGCATTAGTTGACAGGCTAATAGATTTAGAGAATCTTGATGAAACCAGATTAATTGCATCACATGGACTTATGGTAGAAAAATTACGAAGAAAACACTGGTTCAACAATAACTTTTAAAAACAAAAGGAACTAGAAATAGGGGACCTTGTCCTCATGTGTCGTGTAGGGAGAACAAGAAAAAATAAACTCAAGTATAGAGGGTTAGGACCTTTCTGAGTGTCCAATATCACACCTCAAGGGTCAATTAGAATTGAGACAATTGAGGATGTACAAATGGAGGGCTACTTAATGGAAGAAAGCTTAGAAAATATTTTGGACCACTGACCCAAGATATGCTCTTGCAAGAACATCTTTTAAAATAACGGAAGGATCTCGCAAAAGAAAAAATCCAGCAAGCTTAAGAAGAAACTAAGGCAAGAGAGGCCAATGCCAAATAGATACTCCAAAAGAGGATGTTGCATATGAACATGGCTTCACCAACTCTCCTTGACAAAGATGAACTAAACATTGAGCCAGCACAGCTCAACGTGGGAGTCTCTATGGCTAAATGTCATGCAATGAGCATTGCATTGATAGATATAGGATCAAGTCATAACTTGATCTCATATGAGACATGGGTAGCTCTAGATAAACTGCACCTTGAGGCCACCAATGCACAAGTACAAAGTGTGCACTTGACAACTACGAAAGCTGAGGGATTTTGAAGTATTAATGTTTTCATTCAAAATAATTACTTGGTTGGAAAGGTGTTTGTTATGTATGCAGGATCAATGGAGGAGGAAATGATCTTAGGACGATCTTGGATTTGCACCAGTAACTGTAATATCCAATGGGAGAAGAGGATGGCACAGTTGAACGAGGACAACAATGTCATTTACATGCCCTTATGGAGCCCAATACACAAAGGAAAGCAAGCCATGATTGAGGATATCGAATCACCAAGCATGGTAATAGCAGCTCACATACCAGAGAAGACATCAACCCCACAATCCATACATAAAAAACAGCCAAAGTCATAAGATACTCAGTAGCGGGCACCTAAGGGTCACAACTTGGAAACCAGCTATACAAAGATGAGAAGGGTATAAGTAAGGAATCGAGGAAAAAAGTTCAAAGAGAAAACAAGGGACATAAATGGTCTTCAAATGTAAGCTGGTTGTATTCCAAACAAAACAACACTCCACAAAGCCCTCATAATCAATGGGTTCGAAAGGAATTACTAGTGGCACAAGGCTATTACCAAGGCAATACAACATTATGGGTGCCCAAATTCCACCCAAAGGACATTGTTGCAAATACCTATAAATACAAAGAAAATAGCAGTAAAGGCATTCAGAACCAACTTCCAACTAAAACAAATGCTAGGAATGCACAAACATTGGTGTGGAGGAAGAAACCAATCCAACAGGATGAGCTAAATATAACAAAACCACTACTTGTAACCACCACGATCGAGGATTTGGGCAATGTTATTAAAAATAACAAAAACAAGATGCAACAAATGGACACAGATACAAACCCCAATCCACATGACTCAGTAGAAACACTCTTCAGTTGGATGGAGGGAGAGATCAAGAACTCTCACACAGAGTTAAAATGCTTGCAACAACAACTGCCGAGAAGTGCCCAAGTATCACCTTGGTTTCCATGGCAATAAAAAATAAAGGTATCCATTACTCAAAAATGGATACAAGGTAAAAATGGGGATCATTCACTTCATCCAACCTTTGAATGCATGATTGAGTGTGTGAGCATGAAAGGAACATAGGGTATCAACCTTGCACATACTTGGCACAAAACAGTTCACGTCATGAACTGGTACAAAAAGGTTCACGTTGTGAAACATTCTAAATAATTCACACTATGAACTGGTCCTAAAAGGTTCACGATGTAAACTAGTCCTCAAAAGGTTCACGATGTGAACTGGTCCTAAAAGGTTCACGATGTGAACTAGTCCTCAAAGGTTCACGTGTTGTGAAATGGATGCATTTTCTCGACCAATCATGGGAAGCCATATGGAATTATTCATTAAGGACACTTCCCAATCCAACGAATGTGTAATAAAATTGATTTTCTTTCCTTTTTGTGCATTTTTCATTTGTCATCTTCATGGTGTGTGCAACCCTTGAGCTTGAATCTCAACAATTCTGATTTGTGTCTATTTACCTACGAAATCGATATATATGGGTTTGAGGTGGGAGCTTGTACCTTGCCTTTGTGTTTTCTCTTCGTGTTTTTAATTCTTTTGTTCTTGAGAATAAGTTTGATGATCGAAAGTGGTTGATTGAATAAGCGTGAATGATTGCTCCCCATATCGTCAATCACATACATTATCATCATCTCACAAACCCTGCACTCTATTTGTAAATCACATCATGCATTCACAAAAACTAGTTATTAGACACGAATCAAATTCACTCTCCAAAAACAAGGTATAAACCTGCACTTTCACAAAACCACAACCTTAACTTTCACGATTTAATCCATTTCACAGGTTTAGGCCATTTCACGAGAACATCTTTCACGGTGTGAGACCCTTGATGTGTGAAGATTTTTGAGAACCCCAAACTCAACTTCTACATGTGTACATGAGTGATGTTCTATATTGTGGTAAAGTCATGGGAGAACTCATTGACTCAGCATGGGCGTCACGGATGTGTGGTTCTATGCGGTAGCCTTTGGGCTTTGATGCATGTGTGTTGGAACAGGATGATTTCATGCTCTTTTAAGAGCTCTTGGTAATCCCTCCATATTGGGATAATGATTGGACAAAGCATGTATGGAGTCATGGATTTGATAGTGCACCCTTACCATATATGATGCCTCCATGACGTGAAAATATATGGGAACCCCAAATGTGATAATGGCTAGCCAATTGTGGGGGCTGATTTTGGATGTTATTCTTTGGCGCCTATAGTGTATAGGTGTTGGCCATATTTAGTAAAATTGTGAAGATGGTTGGCAGCGTATGGGCAATAGCCATGTTTGGTATTTATGATGTAGCTGATCGAGGACGTATGCGTGGCAGGAGAAAGGTGGCGCAGGGAGAATTCGATGAAAAGGAAAGATACCAATCTGGGCCAGGTGGCGGGTTCTTCCAAAACATGGGTGGACTGCAGGGAAACAGTAGAGGAGCAAAGTGGGGCGTGTGGATTTTGGAATTAAGGAAGGTTGCGAAGCTGTGAAGACAAAGAGTATGTGTTTGGTGTAGCTGCTGTTAGCGTAGCAGATAGTTACCATACCGAGGTGTAGCTAAAATAGAGGTGGCAGCTAAAACAGAGGTGGTAGTATTTTTCTAGAAGAGGGGGCATCAACGGTGAGGAGGCGAGGGACTGCAGAGGGTGTGTTTGGCGCAGCTGCTGTTAGCGAAGCAGATAGTTACCATACCGAGGTGCAGCTAAAACAGAGGTGGCAGTCTTTTTCCAGAAGAGGGGGCATCAATGGTGAGGAGGCGAGGGACTGCAGAGAACCAAAAAAAGAACAAGGCGTCAACTGTAGAGGGAAAAAGTGAACGTCAACAGCAAAAGCGAAGGTGGTGGCATCCATTGTAACAAGGCGAGGGTGGTGGTGGTGTCGAGTGCAGAGCATAGTGAAGGAAAAGAGAAGGTGCCAAGTGGAAAATCACTGGTTTGAAGCCTTCACAAAAACAGAGAAAAAGGGTCCATTGTGGATGAAATTAAAGCTAGTTTTTTGTAAAAATCAACTAATTGGTGGATAGTACACATGCCTTGGAGTGTTGGGTAACTATATATGCTCTCAAATATCACAACAAACCTCTCAATCTTCCTCTACAGCAGGCGCAGATTGTCTAGAAGAAATAGAGTAGATTTTCAATTTTTTTGCTAGGTGGAGGCCGAAATTCAAGTCTTGTGATTGATTAATTCCAAAATCTCCTTAGTAACTTTGTGGTGCACACACTTGAGAAGGATGCTATATGATTGGTTAACACCATATTGGGGAATATGGGAATTTCCCACAAGTTTGGGACACGTGGTCAAAAGTTTGGATTAACCATAACTTGAACACCACTAATCCAAAATGAGCGCTTTATAGCTCTTTAGATTCCATTTTTCAAGCACTTTCCAACGATAGGTCATATGATAGGGTTTTGAGAAACTTACAAACATGTTATCCATGTCCCCCTTTTTGAAGTATTCAAAAATGGGAATTGGGAAATTCCCAAATTCACTAATATGGTGTTGGTTGAAGCAATTATGCATTTTGGAGCTGATTATGAGCTGATTAAACAGGCTATCTACAATGATTAGTGAAACAGAGAGTGATTAATTAGCTAATTACTCTCTCAACTTAAACAAATGGTCTAATTTCTTTTACATACAGTTAGTAGACATCAATGCTAAGCTAATGAATTCTTGGTCTCTCAATTTGGACAAGAATCAAAGGAATTAGAGCACTTTTACTACTACTGGTTTTTACTGGTTTTCTCAAAACAAAGAAGGGGATTTGATATTTTTGGTATGTACGCACCTTGGTTGGTGCTGATATGCAATAATGAGCTTGTTTAGGTGTCAATGCAAGTTATCCACACTTGATTGGACCACTACATTGTAATTTGAAGCCTTAGAAAGCGCACCAAAATAGGGTACTTTGGACTGCATATGCCAGTTCAATTTGAATGCAATCAGTTTAATTTTCTACATCAACAGTGAAGTTTGTTGAGTACTTTGGAGTATCTAGAACACTTATTAGAGTGTGGTTGAGCTGAGGAAGGCTCGTTTATAGATTTGGATGTGTGCGGAAGGCGCATTTGCATCATTGAGCAAATATGTCAGACAACCGAGTACAGATTGTGGGTGAGAAGATAGATAGGAAGAATTTCCATGCATGGAAGTACAGGATTAAAAGCTTTTTGAAGGGAAAAAGATTTTGGAACCTTGTTAGAGGTGCCGAGCCAGAGCTGGTGGAACTACCCCAACAACCTACACAACAACAGGTTGTAGCTCATAAGCAATGGTCAGAGAGAGCATACAAAGTTTTGCATTTCTTGCATTATGTATCTCGGATGCTATACTCATACATATACATGATACTGAGAATCCCAAGGATGCATGGGATACATTGGTAAAGTTGTTTGATACAGATACTAGTGCTTGTAAGTCTCAGTTGAGACAACAGATTCATATTGTGAAGCGCAAAGGAAGGATTGTCCATGATTATGTACAAGAGATAAAGAAGTATGCAGATGCATTGGCAACTATCAATGCCCACATGCCTGATGATGATTTGGTAGACATTGCCTTGCGTGGTCTTGGCAAGGAGTACAAGTCTTTTGATACATCTATCTCTATTCGGAGTACAGGTTTACCAAATTTTAATGAGTTGGTTTCTCTCTTGCTTGTTGAGGAAATCAAACTTAGTGACTCTTTTCATGATGCATCTACCATCCATGATGATAATGGCAAAAATCAAGCCTCCTATTCACAAAGGGGATCTAGAGGCAGGGGGAGATTTGCATCACGTGGTCATGGTAATGGTTGTGGATGGCAGGATAGGTCACCACAACAGAATTTTTATCCTACATATGGTGCTAGAGGTGGTCGTGGATATACACCTCAGAGAGGCAGAGGTAATCCTCGTGGAAGAGGATGTTGGCAAGGCCAACAAACATCTATGCAGAATGTGGAATGCCATTATTGTGGGAAATTTGGTCATATGGCACGTGATTATTTCCGTAAATAAAATGATTTGAGAGGGAGTAGAGCACAACATGGTGGACATTATGCACAACATGGTGGAAATTATGCAAATGGTGATTTTGCATCAAGCAGTAATGATGGCAGTGTAAATCACTTGTTTGCCATGAAACATGTCGTGGGATCTACGATGACAAATGGTGAAAGTGATGACACTTGGTATATGGACTCTAGAGCATCAAACCATATGACTTGTCATGGTTGCGAATGGTTTGAACATATGAAGCCTATGGATGTGAAAGGCTATGTGGAGACAGGAGATGATACCCAACATGCTATCACACATATTGGAAGCGTACCATTGGTGATGGTGAAACAAAGTCTATGGGTAGATGTCTTGTATGTGCCTTATGTGGGCTGCTTAGATTCAAGTATGATGGGAATATGCATGTTGGAAAGCAAGCAATGTTGCCGTTTCCTAAAGAAGGCAACATGAGTAGCATGCCACTTGAGATAGTTCATAGTGATGTATGGGGTCCTACACAAAACCCATCCATTAAAAGCAGCTTATATTATGTGACATTCATTGATGATTTCAGCAGAATGACTTGGATTTACTTTCTCAGAGAGAAAAGTGAAGTGTTGGGAAAGTTTATGGACTTCAAAGCTTTTGCAGAGAAGTAATATGGCTCTTGGATAAAATGTCTGAGGAGAGATGGAGGCGGTGACTACACCTCACATGCTTTTGAGAATTTCTTGAAAAAGCATGGCATAAGAAGGCAGTTAACTTGCAGGTATATACCTCAGCAAAATGGTGTTGCTGAGAAAAAAAAAAGAGTCATTTGTGATGTGGCCAAGGCGATGCTCAATGAAAAGAGCATGCCAGACTATTATTGGGCAGAAGTGTGTGCCACCGCGTTGTATGTTTTTAATAAGACACCCACAGCAGCCATACATGGAAGTACGCCAGAGATGCGGCTTACAGGTTTTAGCCCAGACATTGGACACCTCAAAGTGTTTGGTTGCATAGCTTATGTGCATGTGCCAGACGAGAGAAGGAAGAAGTTGGATCCTAAGGCAGAAAAGTGCATTTTTGTTGGGTATGCACAGGATCACAAGACATATAAATGTTACAATCCACAAACTAGGCAAGTGGTTATATCTCACAAGATGTGTTTGATGAACTTGCTAGTTGGTACAAGGCAAAGGATGAGGGTGTCATTGATTTCATTGATGCTAATGTGCATGTGAACTTTCCACAAGCAAGTTCTATTTCTATGTCTGGGCCAGCAGAGTAGTCTGAGAGTAGCACTATTCGTCCATGGTCAGGACACTTGAGACATGAGAGTGTGAGTACTAGGAGTAGTGTTCTAGATAAAGGGAAAAAGAAGGCTGAAGGAATTGGCATTATAGGTTATGAGTTGTCAAGTTCAAAAAGTTTGGATGAGGAACTTGGCATACCGGTTTTATGCACACCAGGTGCAAGGCAGGATAGATATGTGCCTCCACATGCTAGAGTGATAGGTGTTCAGAGTGATCCGCATGCATTGCAGAGGTCCCAAAAGGGTCAGGTATCCAATTGATAGGTTGACATATCGTGACTTTGTTGCTATGCATTATGCATATATGACCTCTTTGGTGAAGCATGTGGAACCTACATGCTATACAGAAGCTATTGGGAAGCATGTATGGGAGAAGGCAATGGATGTTGAGATGGACGCATTGGTTCATAATGAAACATGGGATTTAGTTGCCTTACCACAAGGCAAAAATGTCATTGGTTGCAAATGGGTTTATAAGGTGAAATGCAAATTAGATGGTTCCATTGAGCGCCATAAAGTGAGGTTGGTAGCTAAGAGTTATGCACAAACCCAAGGATTGGACTATGATGAAACATTTAGTCTAGTTGTTGTAAAGATGGGAACAGTGAGAGCAGTCATTGCTATGGCAGCAAATGGTTGGGAAATGCATCAAATGGATGTGAAAAATGGTTGTGAAATGCATCAAATGGATGTGAAAAATGCATTTCTAAATGGTGATTTACAAGAGGAAGTTTATATGTGAAAGAGTATGGTTAAAGAGTCTCTTGGCTAATTTGGGTGAGCCTATTGATGGCAAGGTTGTCATTCATTGTGACAACATGAGCAGCATACAGTTGGCTAAGAATCCAATTTTTCATGTGCGGACCAAACACATAGAGGTCCACTATCATTTTGTCAGAGAGAAAGTGTTGGATGGTACAGTGGATTTGCAGTATGTGAAGACTGAAGAGCAAGTGGCTGACATCTTTACAAAGCCACTTAGCTAGGAGAAGTTTGAGTACTTCCTCTGTACTATGTTGGGAGTACATGGGATGAGCTTGAGGGGGAGTGTTGAGAGCTTTGATAGCCCAAGCTCATCTACATCTTCATCTATGGCAGTACATCATGAGCTTGAGAGGGGCTGTTGAGATTCAAGCTCGATGTCAGCTTGTGCCAGTTGCACTATGTGCTGGCATGTTAGATAGTAACATGTGTGACATAAATGACCACGTCCAGGTGGTCATAGTGTGTGGACATTAGCTAGGGTTAGCAATGTGTGGACACAACACATGTAGTGTGTTGTAGATTATGGATTACTACTTTATGCATTGTGTGGGAAGGGAGATGGCTTCCCTCTATGGTTAGGGTTTGATAATACATTAGGGTTTGCTCTTGTGTGTATGTTAACTCCTCTCCCTCTACCTGTTTTTCATCACCAATGAGATCCAATATCAAAATTCCATTCACAAAAGTCATTCTTTTGATTCATCCGTATCTTCCTCGATGTACGCATGGGTGTCCTAGCAACCGTGAGCCCGTGCATCACCTGATTAGAACCCTCTAGGATCCTACTTAGGTGTCCTAGAACTTCACTCAGGAACCACTTCGTCGATCCTCCCCATCATACCAGAAGCGCACCATTTTAACCATACCGAGGATGGTCAAGACCTCGGTAGGCTTTCCTGTGTGACGTCCCTCGACGACTCCCCGCCAGCTGTGCAACGAGTCTCTCCCTTAGTTAAACACATACTAAATGCTTCCTCCAGCATTCTGGCATAAAACAGTCCTTTAAAAGAAAATAGAGGTTCTATGCAAGTAGAATTCCCGGTTCGAGATTGGTTCCACAAAACCCTTTTTCCTTAATCCAGATTTTCTTAATGAGAATCAATGATCTCTCATCAGGGCAATCTACCCATCATTTGACTGAATTTCCAACTAGATTTTTGGTGATTTTGGTTAAGGGAAAACTATGCTAATTCAATGGTAGTCTATTCTTTGTGTCAAGAATTGGAATTGGTCAGGAAGTTTTTGCTTGATTCAGATTCAAGAGATGGGAAAGTAGTTTACTGCCTGCCCCTTTCACAGTCCTAGTCTAACCAAAATTATTCGGTTTACTTCTAACTTTGATTTCTAAGGATTTTCTTTAGATAAAAATCTAATGAACTTCTAACCATATAAGGAAAATTCCAACTTTATGAATTTCATTCCTTCGTAACCATAATAGATTAAGAAATGATTCTATATGCGAATATTAGATTTTTATAAAAATACTCTTCTTTCAAAAATCTAATTTTGGTTAAATATCAATTTGGTGACTTATCCACATAAATATCTAAGAATATTCTTTCTACCAATTTAATTATCAACCCTAATTTTCTAGGTGGAATTATGGTGAAAATTCCTCTTTTGTCACCAAAATTTTTTAAAAAATCTTTTTCTACTTAAAATATAATAAAAAATCTTCTTTTAATTAATTACAAATATCCATTTTTTTAATATGCTTAAAATTTCTCTTTTTGCATTTAAATGATTGAATTCCAAATGTCATGGGAGTTTCTCTTTTATCATTTAAAAATTCTTATACATAAAATAAGTTTATCCGAAATTCCTCTTTTTAAAATTAAAAAAATACCCATTATTTCGAATATGCCAAAAATTCCTCTTTTTCTATTTAAATGATTGAATTCCAAATGTCATGGGAATTCCTCTTTTATCATGTAAAAATTTCTTATGCATAAAATAAATTTATCTAAAATTTCTCTTTTTTAAATTAAATAAATATATCCATTATTTTAAATATGCCAAAAATTTCTCGTTTACTATTTAATTACTTCGATGTCAATTATCATGGAAATTCCACTGTTTGCATAAAAATAAATTTACCAAAATTTTTTCTTTTCTTTTGATTAAATATTTATGCATAAATACTAAAAATTTATTTCACATGAATATGATGAAAATCATTCTTTTTGCATAGGATTTCCAATCCTAGAATATGGTAGAAAGTCCTCTTTTAGCATTAGGCATAAAATAAGATATGTATTAATTTTTAAAAATTTTACCATAGCTTCGTTGCTATTACTGATAATTTTTTATTTTTTCTTAAAAGAATAAAACATTGTAATGCAAATATGATAGAAGATCTCTTCTCAAACTTAAATCTAAACTATGAATTTGAATCATAATTTTAACCATAATCATAAACTTAATTATGATTATTCTTCTAGATTAAGCTATTTCCATTTTTCCTCTTTTTCCAAATTGATAGGATTATCTCTTTCCCATTTAGAATCAATTAAAGTAGTTTTTTAACTACTTATAAATATTCTAAAAGAATTTACCATTATTTTGTTAACATAAAAGCATAAAAATATCATTTTCTTATCCTCTAGCTTAACAAGCTTATAGTTTGGTTTTGAAATAAGAATTTATCAATGAGAAGCATTCTTTTGCTAAAGAATTAGCCATAGGAATGACTATTCTTTTTGGAGAGAGAGAGATATACATAAGAAAGCATTCTAAATAAGCATAAAGATTAACTTTTTCTTGATTACACATTAAATTTCTTAGGGAAAGCTTGATTTGAATTTAAAACAACCAATTAGAAACTTCTCAAGCTTGAGAGGAGTTGAGAAGAGAAGTCATTTGAGAATATTGACAAAAAACCATAAAATGCATTCTTACCTCAAGGATTAGCTTGCTTCTTCTTCTAGAAGTGCAGCCCCCAACCAATCAATTGGTTTAGCAGGTGGAGAAGAGAGAAGAGAGAGAGAAGCTCCAAGCTCCCCAAAAGTAGAGGATTTTTAAGGGATAATAGAAAATATGATTATTTTAATGTAATATTGGCATAGTATAGCTCATAGATGAGAATACAAAAGAATGAGGGTCTATTTATAGGTGAGGGAGGCCACTTACTGAGTCCAACTGGGTTCTAGAATTTTTCAGCTTGAGTTTGACTGAATTTGGATAAGATTTGGACCACTTTGGCTCCCTTTTTGATCCAGTTTGATACAGGAGAGAGGAGAGATAAAAATATCACAATTGTTTTGAATTAAAAAACCCTCCCACACATGTGAAGGAGGCACCTACCTCAAAGGTGCCCCCTTCCTTACCAAGGTGTCAAAAATTCATCATTTCTAAAAAATATCTCATTTTTTTAGTAATATCTCTTAATTTTTAACTAATAAACCTCGTACTCAGTCAACTCTTCATCTTATGTGAGCATTTACTCATTTTTTGGTATTTTATTTTATTCATTGGATTTATATCATCCCAATAGTTAGATTAATCCTATTGGCCCCATAGGAACCTTAATGGGACCATAATCTAGAAATTTTTGAGAATCTACACCCTTAGGCTAAGGTCCCTTATATCATTTCTAATTGATTCTTAATGCACATTGGAGAATTTAGTTTGAACTTCTGTTTCAGGGAAATATATTTTTGATCTTAGGAGAATTTTTATATCTAAAAATATCTCAATATTGAATTATTTTCTCTAGAATTTTTCTTCTCTGTAGGCAAAAACAAGGAAAAACAATACTTTCTTGTATTCAAAAATAGGGAATAATTACAAGGGATTGAGGTAAAAGATTATTCATTATGCAGGCTGAGGAGGATTCTTACATCCTCTCCCACTTGAAAAATGTGAGATATCCTCATATCGAAAAAGTGGGGGTAAAAGATCCTCATCTCGGAAAAGTGGGGGTAATCTTTTACCATCTCTTCTTCTTTCTCCGAGGTGGCGTCTTCTAGAGGGAAGAACTTCCACTTGACTAAAAAATCTCTGAGGACTCTGCTCCTGAGAAACTTCTCTCGAATGTCAAGGATTTCTTCAGGCTGGAGTACCATCTGGCCTTGAGTTGGTGGAATCAATTATTCATCACATCAAGCATGTGACTCCGGCCTTGTACATATTTCTTAAGTAAACTGGCGTGGAATACATCATGTACCTTGAGATGGGGAGGGAGAAGAAGTTTATAAGCTAGATCGCCTACTTTCTTTATAACAGCATACGGTGCATAGTATCTGGGAGAGAGCTTCTTGTACTTCCCTAAAGATAAGGAACTTCTTTTTGGTCGTACTCGAATGAAGACCATATCTGATTCTTCAAACTCTCTCTCTGATTTCTTTTTATTTTCATAGTGCTTTTGCCTATCTTGGGCTGCCTTAATAACTTTTTAATGGATTAATTGCATTTGTTGGTCCATGTCATCAAGCATTTGTCTGGACATCTCGACTCTGATCAATGGGTCGGACCAAGTCAATGGTGTAAGGCAATCTTGTCCATATAGCTTTGAAAGGGCTGATCCTGATGCTTCAATGATAAGAAGCATTGTAAGCAAATTCAACCAAATGCAAATGGCTTAACCACTTCTTGGGTTCCTTGCCACAGCATGACCGAAGAATATCTTCTATTACCTGATTCACTCTTTTAATATGGCCATCTGTTTCGGGGTGATAGGCTATACTGAGATCCAAGAAAGTTCCTACTGCTTCAAAGAATGCAGTCCAAAATTTCGATGTGAACTTGGGATCTCTATCACTTACTATCCTCCTGGATAAGCCATGCAATCTGAAGATTTCTTTAAGGACAATTCTAGCAACATCTACTGTAGTGTATGTTTCTTTCACTGGAATCAGATGGGCAACTTTGGTTAATCTTTCAACTACCACAAAAATGGATTTGTAACCTGATTGCACTGAAGGTAATCCAGGCTGCAGTTTCCCTGGCATTTTGACTCTCTCTACCTTGATTCTCTTACACATTAAGCATTACCGCATATGATCAAGTACATCCTTTCTCAGTCCTAGCCAGAAGAAGCTTTTCTTCACAGACATGTAGGTTTTTATAAACCCTAGATGTCGAGCTATCAAGCTATCATGGGCTTATCTCATAATTCTTCCCTTTATTCCCTCATCATTGGGAATGCATAGCCAATTATTATAATACATGCATCCTTCATCCCAAGAAATTGACTCATTTCCTGAGGAGTCTTGCTTTCTTGCATCAGAAGGGTAGCAATAGGGGAAAATAATTTGTCTTGCATGATTCTCTCTTGCTTCACTGATTAATGGATTTGACACCACTAAAATTTCAAGCTAGGAGGCTTTTCTACTGAGCCCATCTTCCCCACCACATTTTCTTTCTCTGGCCGATAATTAATTTCAAAATCAAATTCCTTTAGGGTTTGCATCCATCTCCTTTGACGCATGTTGAGATCCCTTTGGGTGAAGATCCACTTTAGAGTTTGATGATGTGTCATCAAGGTGAACCTCTATCCCAAAAGATAATGTCTCCACAACTTCAGAGCATAAACTACTAAGAGTAACTCCAAGTCATGGACATCATAATTTCTCTCATGTGTTCTAAGTTTTCTGGATTCGTCGTAGGCCACTGTGCGACCTTCCTGCATAAGAGCACTGCCTAAGGCAAATCCACTGGCATTAGTAACTACTTCAAAAGGTTTGGTAAAATCTGGCAATTTAAGGACAGGGTTGGTTACTAAGGCTGTATTCAGCTTATCAAAGGCACTCTGACACATTGCAGTCCATGAAATAGGGTACTCTTCTCGAGAAGGTTAGTTAAAGGGGATACTCTCTCAGCTCACCTGGGTAGAAAGATCCTATACCATCCAGTTAATCCTAGGAATCCTCTGACTTTCTTTACCATCTTGGGTCCTAGCCAATCTACGACTACTTGGATCTTTGCCGGGTTAGGAGAAATCCCATCTTTAGACACTATGAATCCTAAGTATTCCACCTAGTCAATAGAAAAAGAACACTTGCTCTTTTTTGCAAAGAGTTGGTGCTTCCTTAGGATTTCTAAGACCTTGCCCACATGATCTTCATGATCTACAGCATTCTTTGAGTATACCAAGATATCATCAAAGAAGACAAGAACAAAATCATCCAAGTATTCTCTGACAATATCCTGCATAAGATGATTAAACGTCATCAGGACATTAGTCAATCCAAACAGCATAACTGTGAACTGATAATGCCCATAGCGAGTATTGAATGCTGTCTTTGGGATGTCTTGTTCCTTGATTCTGATCTAGTAGTACCCAGATTTGAGATCTATCTTTGTGAACATTTGGCTCCCACTTAACCGATCCATAAGTTCATCAATCCTAGGAATATGATACTTATTTTTAATTATTAATTGATTCAATCCTCTGTAGTCAGTACTATAGAGTCTTAAGATTCCATCTTTCTTCGTCTTTGAAAGAGAACGGGCACACCCCAAGGTGAGACACTGGGTGCAACGAATCCTTGCTCTAACAGTTGTCTTAACTGCTCCTTAAGTTCTATGGTTCAAGGACTGGCATTTTATATGCACGCTAGGCTAGTGGCTGAGCTCCAGGGGACACATCTTATCACATCTCATATAGCTCTTATCACATCTTATCACTTCTTATACGCATCTTATCACATCTCATACACCTCTTATCACATCCTATCACTTCCCATACGCATCTTATCACATCTCATACACCTCTTATCACATCTCATACACCTCTTATCACATCCTATCACTTCCCATACGCATCTTATCACATCTCAATATCTATTTATAGAATACAAGAGAATTCTTATATTTGATATAAGATTTCTTTTACGCATCTATTTATGCATAAATTCAATTTTAAAGAGAATAACACTTTCGAAATAAAAATCAATCTTTTATGCATCTTCCTATGCATAAATTCATTTTAAATAAGAAAGACACTTTTGAATCAATCTTTTATGCATCTTCTTATGCATAAATTCAATTTAGTAGGAATTACGCTTTTAGAATAAAAGAATTTTTCTTATGCACCTAATATATACATAAAATCCATTTAGGATGAAAATCACACTTTTAGTATAAAAATATCGTTTATGCATACCTCTATGCATGAAATCCAAATATGATAAAAGTAACATTTTTACAATAAAATAATAATCTTTTATGCATACCTCTATGCATGAAATTCAAATGTGATAAAAGTAACACTTTTACAATAAAATAATCATTTTCTTGTAGCATTTTTATAAAAAAATATTTTTTTTCCATACCTCTATGCATGAAATTTAATATGATAAAAGTAACATTTTTACAATAAAATAATTATTTTTTTGTAACATTTTTACAATAAAATAATCATTTTTTTATGCATACCTCTATGCATGAATTTCAAATATGATAAAAGTAACACTTTTATAATAAAATAATCATCTTTTATGCATACCTCTATGCATGAAATTCAATTATGCTAAAAGAAACACTTTTATAATAACATAATCATCTTTTATGCATACCTCTATGCATAAAATTCAATTATGCTGAAAGTAACACTTTTACAATAAAATATTCATCTTTTATGCATATCTCTATGCATGAAATTCAATTATGCTAAAAGTAAGACTTTCACAATAAAATATTCATCTTTTATGCATACCTCTATGCATGAAATTTAATTATGCTAAAAGTAACACTTTTATAATAAAATAATCATCCTTTATGCATACCTCTATGCATGAAATTCAATTATGCTAAAAGTAACACTTTTATAATAAAATAATCATCCTTTATGCATACCTCTATGCATGAAATTCCATTATGCTAAAAGTAACACTTTTACAATAAAATAATTATCCTTTATGCATGCCTCTATGCATGAAATTCAATTATGCTAAAAGTAACACTTTTACAATAAAATAATTATCCTTTATGCATACCTCTATGCATGAAATTCAATTATTCTAAAAGTAACACTTTTACAATAAAATAATCATCTTTTATGCATACCTCTATGCATGAAATTCAATTATGCTAAAAGTAACACTTTTACAATAAAATATTCATCTTTTATGCATACCTCTATGCATGAAATTCAATTATGCTAAAAGTAACACTTTTACAATAAAATATTCATCCTTTATGCATACCTCTATGCATGAAATTCCATTATGCTAAAAGTAACACTTTTATAATAAAATAATCATCTTTTATGCATACCTCTATGCATGAAATTGAATTATGCTAAAAGTAACACTTTTATAATAAAATAATCATCCTTTATGTATACCTCTATGCATGAAATTCAATTATGCTAAAAGTAACACTTTTATAATAAAATATTCATCCTTTTTGCATACCCTATGCATGAAATTCAATTATGCTAAAAGTAACACTTTTATAATAAAATAATCATCTTTTATGCATACCTCTTTGCATGAAATTCAATTATGCTAAAAGTAACACTTTTATAATAAAATAATCATCTTTTATGCATACCTCTATACATGAAATTCAATTATGCTAAAAGTAACACTTTTGTAATAAAATAATCATTATAAAAACTTGACATAAATCAATTAACCATTCACCTAGAATAGAGAATGGTTGGTTTTGTTAGAAAAGAGAGGGAAATGCCTTTTTGAGGTATAATATTTTTAGAGAAGACATAAAGCATAAAAAACATATCAAGCTATAAAATCCATAAAATAAGTGAAAAGAAGAATCACCAACTTACTAATGGCTTTGAAAGCTTTCCTTTGGCTTGATGGTTTGAGGGTTCAACTCTTGTTTGAACAAGAGTGGCCAACCAATCTTTGGAAGAGGGAAATGTCAAAAACTAGTGAATTATTAATAAATTCATAGTTTTTTGCTTGGGTGGAGTAGAGTAACAATGCATTAAACACTATTGTTTTTCAACAAAGGGGAGGCTTCTATTTATAGGAAAAATTGAGCTCCTAACCAAGCAAACTGATTCTAGAATTTTCCAGATCAGTTTGGTCAATTTTTGACCATTTTTAGGTCAGCTAAGCTAACTTTTTGGAACTAGACTTGAATTAGGAGAGAGGAGAGATAAAATATCACATTATTTATGAGTTTAAAACTCATTCAAGCATGTGAAGTAGGCACCTCATTGAAGGGCCTCCCCTTCCTTACATATGTGTCAAAATGGAATCATTATACCCAAACTATCTCATATTTTTAATATTGCTCATAGTTTCTTACTGATAAACCTTGTACATATTCAACTCTTCATCTTATGTGAGCATTGAAGGGACTCCCCTTCCTTACATATGTGTCAAAATGGAATCATTATACCCAAAATATCTCATATTTTTAATATCACTCATAGTTTCTTACTAATAAACCTTGTACATAGTCAACTTTTCATCTTATGTGAGCATTTACTCATTTTTGGGTATCTTCTTTTACAAAATTGGATTTATCTCCTCCCCACACATGGATTGATCTTATTGGCCCATAGGAACCTTAATTGGACCATAATCCAAAAATTTTCGAAAATCTAGCCCCTTAGGCTAAGGTCCTTTATACCCATTTCCGATTAATTCCAATTGCACATTGGAAAGTTCTTTTTGAATTTCTGTTTCAGGGAATTCATTTTAATAAGATGAGATATTTTTCTAACCAAAAATATTAAAAATCTGAATATTCTCTCTCTCTAGAATATTTTCTCTCTCTATGCCAAAACAAGCAGAGATAAGATCTTTTATATTTCTGAAGAGGAAATTGATTACAGGGGGGAAGATGCTAGAAATCTTATGAGGCTGGGGAGGAATCTTACAGATGTGATGTGATGTGAATATATGTGGATGTGAAGTGATAGATGTGAATGTATGGATAGATGTGGATAGTTGTGCATGTGAATGATTGGATGGATGAGGATGAATGAGATGGGACGTGTATGTGTGGATGTGATGTAATGTGGATAGAATGTATATGATGGAATGGGGATATAATAAATGTGATGAATGTGAATGGATGTGATGTGATTAGAGTCGGATAAGTATGAAAGGGTGAGATGTGATGTGAAATGGATGTGGTGTGATATGATGTAAATTAGGATAGATGTGAATGGATGAGATGTGATGTGATGTGAATCGCGAGGATAGATGTGAATGAATGATATGGGATGTGAATGGATGAGATGTGATGTGATGTGAATCGGGATGTGAATGAATGTGAATGAATGTGATGTGATGTAAATTGGGATCGATGTGAATGGATGGATGAGATGTGATGTGATGTGAATCGGGATGTGAATGAATGTGATGTGATGTAAATTGGGATAGATGTGAATGGATGGTATGTGATGTGAATGGATGTGATGTGATGTGATGTGAATCCGCGTAGATGTGAATGAATGAGATAAGATGTGAATCGGGATAGATGTGATAAAATGAGATGTGAGGTGAAATGGATGTGATGTGATGTGGATCGGGGTAGATATGAATGGATGAGATGTGAATGAATGTGATATGAATGTGATATGAATGGATGAGATGTGAATGAATGTGATATGATGAGATGTGGATATGGGTAGATGCGAGTGGATGAGATAAGTAAGATTCCTCCTTCTAGCGTTTGAGGTGTGTAGGTGTAAGAACCTCCCCTTCTGATCTTTTAATTAGAACCTCCCCTTCTGATCTTATAATTATTCCCCTCTCTGAAATAAAAGAAAGATCCTGTTTTACTCTGTTTTGGCTTGGAGAGAGAAAATGTCTAAAGGGAGGTAATTCAGAATTAAGATATTTTTGGATATAAAAATCCTCCTAGTGTCTAAAAAGGTTTTCCCTGAAACATAAATTCAAAAAGAACTTTCCAATGTGCAATTAAAATTAATTAAAAATAAGTATAAAGGACCTTAGCCTAAGGATTTAAATTTTCAAAATTTTTTGGATTATGGTCCAATTAAGGTTCCTATGGACCAATAAGATTAATCCAAATGTAGGGAGGCGATAAATTGAAGAATAAAAGAAAAATTCCCTAAAAATGAGTAAATGCTCACATAAGATGAAGAGTGGACTAAGGACCAAAGAAAACAATTAAAAAATTGATTTTTGACACCTCAGTGTGGGGATGTCTCCTCATGAAGTAGGCGCCTTTTTCTCATCATTATCCCTAATTTTTAATTAATAAAATGAGATATTTTCATCTCTCCTCTCTCCTATTTCAAAACTAGATCCAAAAAATAACCTGAACTAACCCGAAAATGGTCGAAAATCAAACAAATTGATCTAGAAAATTGTAGAATAAGTTTGCTTGGTTAGAGGCTCACTTTTTCCTATAAATAGAAGCCTCCCCCTTTGTAAAAGCTCAATGGTGTTTATGCACTGTTACTCCGCTCTCCTGTCCTGAGCCATCTACATTGAATTTTTTAATAATTCAATTATTTTTGGCCTAATCCTCTCCGAAGTGAATTGGTGGCCACTCTTGCTTCAAACAAGAGTAGAACCCTCAATCCCTCAAGCCAAAGGAGAGATTACAAGCTCCATGTAAGCTAATTTTCTTACTTGTTTAATGAAGAATCTATGGTTTTCTTAATTTTTATGTTTTATAGATGTTGAATCTAATTCAAATGCTGTGCCTTTGATAAAAAGGCCACCCCCTTCTCCTCTTTAGAATCTATGGTTTTCTTAATTTTTATGTTTTATAGATGTTGAATCTAATTCAAGTGCTATGCCTTTGATAAAAAGGCCACCCCCTTCTCCTCTTTACATTCCAACCTTTCTCAATGCTAGAAAGATTAATTAAACTCTTCTTATTGTTTACTCTCTTGAAGTTAGAAAATTGTGTAGATTAGAGTTCTATAAATCTAATTTGGGTTAATGTAAGTTAAATAAAGAATGATAAAAATGAGAAATGGTCAGCCATACAAAGGAGGTTATGGTAAAATTTTTCAAAATTTTGTGGAAAAGAAAGTTTGTTTTTATGTTATCCAAAAGAGTAATTCCCACCATTTTTACATCTAAAAGAAATATTCTAATTACTCCATGTACATATTCACCTATGAATATGCATGGATATCACTGATATTAATTATTAAAATTGATTTCTATGCATAGAAAGATGCATAAAGAAAAAAAATTTATTAAAAAAGTGTTATTCTCATTAAAATTGATTTTTATGCATAGAAAGATGCATAAAGAAAAATTTTTATTGCAAAAGTGTTATTCTCATTAAATTTGATTTTTATGCATAGAAAGATGCATAAAGAAATTTTTTACTTACAAAACTGTTATTCCCATTAAATTTAATTTTTTTGCATAGAAATATGCATAAAGGAAATTTTTTTATTACAAAAGTGTTATTCCCATTAAATTTGATTTTTATGCATAGAAAGATGCATAAAGGTATATTTTTTATTACAAAAGTGTTATTCTCATTAAATTTGATTTTTATGCATAGAAAGATACATAAAGGATTTTTTTATTACAAAAGTGTTATTCTCATTAAAATTAATTTTTATGCATAGAAAGATGTATAAAGGAATTTTTTTAATTACAAAAGTGTTATTCTTATTAAATTTGATTTTTATGCATAGAAAGATGCATAAAGGAAATTTTTTTATAACAGCGTCATTCTTATAAAAATTGATTTTTATGCATAACTAGATGCATAAAGAAATTCTTTTTTTAAAAGTGTTATTCCTATTAAAAATAATTTTATGCATAAAAGGATTTTTTTTAGTAAAAGTGTTATTCCCACTGAAGTTGATTTTTATGCATAAATAGATGCATAAAGATTTTTTATAACAAAATTAGAATTCTCTTAAATTCTATGTTTAAATTCTATGAGTATTTGATAAATGAATAATTAAATACTCTAAGAGAGAAAATTCTATCGTTTTATATTCACACGGATTGTAAAAAGAGAATTCAAGAAATCTATTGAGTTCGAAATATTCAGATAAATGATTAATCTCTTCCTCATTGGAATTCATAACTAATTTAGAAATCAGTTAAGTGAATATTCAAAGAAAGAAATTCAGTAAAATAGTAACTAAATTATCAAACCTTTTTGAGAAAGATAAATCACGAAAAATCTTATCCGACTCAAGCCTTGAATCGGACTATGACCAAGACCAAACTCTTGCGTCAGTTTTTAGGAAAGCACGTGTGACCAATTTAGAAAAATACACTCAAAACTCTTGCCAAATCTGAAACTAAGTTTGAGACCCTTCAAATTGATCTGTGGATCAAGGTTATAGAATTCGAGGAATTCTGGTATGAAATTCAGAATTCGTATCAAGAAGTTTTGGGGATACTGATTCAAGAAATACTCCTTGTATTCAAAAGAAAATCAAACTGAAACCTTGCATAGAATTGAGATGTGATGTGAATAGATGTGATGAGATGCGATGTGAATCAGATAGATGTGAATGGATGGATGTAATGTGATGTGAATAGATGTGATGAGAATAGATGTGAATGTGTATGTGAAGAATGGATATGGGTGTGTATGTGAAGAATGGATGTGAATGTGTATGTGAAGAATGGATATGGATGTGTATGTGAAGAATGGATGTGAATGTGTATGTGAAGAATGTATATGGGTGTATATGTGAAGAATGGATGTGAATATGTATGTGAAGAATGGATATGAATGTGTCTGTGAAGAATGGATGTGAATGTATATGTGAAAATGGATGTGAATGCGTATGTGAAGAATGGATATGGGTAAGTCTGTGAAGAATGGATGTGAATGTGTATGTGAAGAATGGATATGGATGTGTAAATGAAGAATGGATATGGGTGTGTATGTGAAGAATGGATATGGGTGTGTATGTGAAGAATGGATGTGAATTTGTATGTGAAGAATGGATATGGATGTGTATGTGTAAGTGAAGAATGGATGTGAATGTGTGTGTAAAAATAAATGTTTATGTGTATGTGAAGAATGGATATGGGTGTGTATGTGAAGAATGGATGTGAAAGTGTATGTGAAGAATGGATATGGGTGTGTATGTGAAGAATGGATATGGATGTGTATGTCAAGAATGGATGTGAATGTGTATGTGAAAATGAATGTGAATGTGTATGTGAAGAATAGATGTGAATGTGTATGTGAAGAATGGATATGGATGTGTATCTGAAAGAATGGATGTGGATGTATGTGAAAGAATGGATGTGGATGTGTATGTGAAATAATGTGATGTGATGCAAAGAGATGTGATGTGATGTGATGTGAAGAGATGTGATGTGACATGAATATATGTGGATGTGAAGGGATAGATATGAAGGTTTGGATAGATGTGAGTAGTCGTACATGCGAACAATTGGATGGATGTGGATGAATGAGATGAGATGTGTATAAATGAGATATGATGTGGATAGAAGTGATGTGATATAATGCGGATAGAATGTATGTGATGGGATAGTTATGAGAATGAATGTGGTGGATATGAATGAATGAATGTGATGGATATGAATGAATGTAATCTGATGGATGTGATGTGAATGTGATGGATGTGAATAGATGTGATGTGATGTTAATCGGGATGTGAATGAATGAGATGTGATGTCATGTGAATTGGGATGTGAGTGAATGAGATGTGATGTACATTGGGATAGATGTGATATGTGATGTGATGTGATGAGATGTGGATATTTGTCCCAGGGATAGATGTGATATGTGAGTGAATGAGATGTGATGTACATTGGGATAGATGTGATATGTGATGTGATGAGATGTGGATATTTGTCCCAGGGTGTTCACTACTATAGATGTTGTATGGTATCACGCGAGTGTAAGGGAGGGGGGTTTTTGGAAGGGGACACTTAAGCGTATACATTAGAGGTAGACCCCTCTTAATTTCCTATATTGAACTTAAATTTAAGGAGGGGATAGAGGCAAAAAAGAAGGGTGGGGGGGGGAGGGGGGGATGCATTTGATCACCTCTCTCCATAGATTGGTTTCTCCATGGCATACAAGAGACCTTGACAATGTACACTACTCCTGTACACCACAATTAAATATCTTTTTGAGCACCCGTGGCCTCGGGCAGAGGACCCTCATAAACATGGGTGAGAGAAAATTACATCCATTTTATGTCAATGCAAGGGCAGGGCACCCGCAAATGTTGATCACAATCAAATACATCCACAGTTTACCACACAAGCCAATATTGTGCCATTTTTTCATGTATGATAGGGGTTTTCATATGCACCATATATTCATAGGGATTTTCCATCCACAGATAATAGGGTTTTTTAAAACCCTTAGGTTTTCATCACAATGAAGATAACTTCTTCTTCTCCACCCACAGAAAGATTCACCGCCACATTCGAGCTTCACTCTAGCAATAGGTTTTTGTCGATTTGTCCATTGTTGTGCAAGTAACAATTTGGCCAACCTCAAGCTCTTCCTTCTTTGTATCATCTGCCCTATCATCGCCATAGCCAAAAGCTTCTCTGGGCTTCCGCCATTGCCAAAGCTAACAATTCTTCCTTGTTGTTGCATCCATGGCTCACACCAAATAAACTGCCTGAAAATCCACTGCTGATAAAGCTCCCCGTAAGCAACTCGCTACCAAAGTTGCTCGTAAATCTTCCCGTGCCACCGGTGGCGTCAAAACACCTCTCTGCTTCCTTTTTGCTCCGCAAATCGTAGCTTCTTCTGAATTTTTGAAGTTTCCTGCTACCTTGTTCAAGACTAGCAACACTTATTGCAACTCGTCCTCGACGGCATTGTGACTAGACTTGTGTCTCTCTTTCAGCTTACGATCTTTAGGTGGTTTCTTAACGAGCTTATCACCAGTTGCTCATGAGCATGATTTCCTCTATGCACATTGTTCGCAAGTCTTCTATGCCGTCTTCCTGTCTGCAACTTCTACAGCCAAGGTACATTAGTAGCGGCCTTAGCAACTTCTCTTTCAATTATAGAATTTGAACATTGCCGACTTCTTCACATCATAGGCTTCTCCATGATTCTTGTGTACTGGCCGGCTTCCTTTTCATTCTGATGCAGGTGTTGAAGGCTGAAATCTACGAAGACCTCTTCCTTGTGCGAGGTACATGAGCTCATCCTGTTCAACTGTGCTTTTCTCTTTTCTGTCTATATTAGAATGTATTGCTACCTTTCATTGTGGTCATTACAGAAATATCAAAGCCTCCTACTTGAGGCAACATTATTTCAGTGAGTTCACAAGGCTCATAAGGCCATTATGGTCTTCATCGACACTGGTTGATAGAGGGCGTTCCCTCCACACAAGGCTTTCTTCACAATCCTTCCAAAAATGCCAAACCCTTTGCATGCTAAACTGTCTTTCTTTCTTCTATGAAGACACCAAAGCATGCTCAACTAGGAACGAGAAACTCATTGAAACAAGCAATAGACCTAATATTGTAGCATACCATGCCGAGAAAACCCCATTTGTAATAGCTTCCTTTTCTCTTCAACAACACAACAATCTGAAATTTGACATCATATATTGATACATAGTTCTACACCCACTACTAGGCGCTGATGACATTAGTGGGGATGTGATAGTAGCTAGTCCATTGTCATAGTGGGGATGTCATAGTAGCTGATGACGTTAGTGGGGATGTCATAGTAGCAACAATATTGTCCATTGTCCCAAGGCAAGACCATGTAATCCTTCCATCCGTGCAAGCTCTTGAATGAGTTCTTCAAGTTGATCAATGCACATCCCAAATAATGTTGGTGACAAGGGGCATCCTTGCTGATATTTCATATAATTTTGATATGGGATCCAGAGGGGTTCTTTTGTTTATAGATCTAGGAATCATGGGTATTTCTAGCACTTCAGTAGCACTCTGCTTATTCTCAGAACCACGTCAGTTTGCTCCTTCGTGGTATTCCTTCTTGTTTTGGGCTTCATGGTTCCCATCGAGACACACCCTGGGGGTATGGGTGTCACCATGCCTAATCCTCTGGAGTCCGTTTACAGATATGATTTGACATTTCAATGGATCATCCTGGTTACTTTAGTACACAATTAGAAAATGATATTTGGGGGCTCACTGCATTTGAGATGCCTAAAGAAGGCCATGAAATACTTAACATTTTTCAACTTAACAAACATCCCAAAAGTTATTAGACACCGATCCTCTAGTGAGGTCTTAAGTGCTTCTGACTTTCATTGCTTTGGTATAAGTCTAAAAGTGATTCCGTTATATGATCGTGCTTGATCTGATCTAATGTCGATACTGTTGTGATTTATTGTGTCTTTATTACGGCAATATTCTGATATGGTGTGTATCTACTTCATCGACTTATTTATGATCTCCTCTCATAGAAATACACATTATAGAAATTGGTGACATTTACTTGAAGAGTTTCCTCTTCTTATAATCTGCAATATCACAAACATTGTGTTTTAAACAAATCTGTTTATTACAGATCTGTTCAAACAGATCTGTAATCAGATTTGTTTGAACAGATCTGTAATCAGATTTGTTTGAATAGATCTATAAACAGATCTGTTTTGACAGATCTGTTCAAACAGATTTGCAGATATGTTCAAACAGATGTGTAATCAGATCTATTTGAACAAATCTGTAAACGCAACTTCTCCTTTACTCTCTCAAAAATTACTTTGATTGTGAATAACAAATCGACAAAAATATGTGAATAATATCATTCTCTACATGGTGAATTTAAATTTAAAAATTGTGTTTTTTTTCTAAATATTTCATTTATCAATGTAGTAATTCTATTCCACAAGAACCGCATCATCATGTGGGAAATGATCAAGAAGTCAAGACCATTAGTGAATATGCCAATTGCTCGGGCCCAAATACTTCTTTAAAAGGGAGACATGAAAGACATCATGGATCCGAGTAGATGAGGGTAACTCTAGCTGATAACCTTGAGGAGCTACCTCCTTTGGATGAGGTGGGGCAAATTCAATATATTTTTGGGAAAATCATTGGCTTTTCGGACCATGCAGATATATTTACAAATTTGTTTATCTAATTTGTTTTAAACAGATCTATAAACAGATCTGCAGATCAGATCTGTTTGAACAGATCTGCAGATCTATTCAAAACAGATCTGTAGATCTGTCTACAGATCTGCTTAAACAGATCTAACTTGTTTAAAATAGATATGATCTATTTTAAACAAATCAGATCTATAAACAGATCTACAGATCTGTTTTGAACAGATCCATAAACAAATATGCAGATCTATTTTGAACAGATCCATAAACAAATATGCAGATCTATTTTGACAGATCTGCAGATCTGTTCAAATAAATTTGTGTGCAAACGGATCTGTAAACATAACCTTTCTACTTATCTGATTGTTGTTTTTTAATGTTCTGCTATAATTTTTACATCCAGTGTGTACCTCGAATTCAAATTCTTTATCCAACTCATCTGCCATGATAGGCTGGAATTGCATTTGTTTGACTCTTGCATTTAGATCCCCCATCACTATGACCCTACCTTGGTCTTGAAACTCAGCAATGTCTAGACAAAGTGCCTCAAAGGCCTGATCGGCATTTATTCCATGCCTGTAGTAAAAAGGAGAGTCATGGAAGGGCAGGACATAAGGGAAGAACAGAATGCATAAGGAAAGGGCACCACAATGCATAAGGGAAGGGCAGGTTGCAATGCCACAAGGTAAGGTCAGAATGCATAAGGGCATGTCATAATGCATAAGGGAATGTCACAATGCATAAGGGAAGGGAACAATGCATAAGGGAAGGGAACAATGCATAAGGGAAGAGCAGGTTGCAATGCCATAAGGGTAGGCTAGAATGCATAAGTGCAAACCATATTATCATAAGTGCAGACCATTATGTTCCAATATTTCTGATTATGTTCTAATTATGTTCCAATCATGACAGAAAATCTAGCAAGCAGTTATGTGTTCTAGTCATTGTCTAAGTGGGTTGTTTCTACAGGTATCTTCTCTAGTGGTTGGGTAGGGAGCTTTGGGACTGGTGGCTCCTGAGTTTCATGTCATACATGGGCACATGGGAGATGGGAACTCCAACAAAAACAACTAAGACATCTACCCCATAGGTATTCACTTGTCTCCACTTTAGAAATTCGTGATTTTGAGTCATTAGCCCTTTTTTTGTTGGGTAGGCATTTTCAACTTATGTGCTTATGTTTCAAGCTTATTATGGGTAGGAACAACCCCCTAGCATTGTGCCAATGTTGTATCCTAAGTGGACAGCTGCTTTCTTGGTTTGTCTACATTGATTTTGCATCATTCAAAGTGGGAATCTCTTGCTCTGTAGTTTGCTAATGTTAGATAAGTATGGCAAGAAAGGAAATATTGATTCGTCTAAATGAGGGTATAGATCAAAGCCATGTTTTCGGATTTGTATTTCTCAAAGAAGGAGGAACCTATAAAGATTTATGAGAGGAGATTGTCCTTGATAGTCTCATCTCAAATGACTTTGTCTTTTTGGGAGGTTCTAGAATACTTCATGTTGGATCAAAGCAAGAGGAGAGATGGACAGTTGATGTAGAAGAGGTCACCACTCAATTGAGAGAGGAGAGTGAGTCACCATGCAAGTGTCAAAGAGTGAATTCAGAGGGGGCTAGCAATGAGCCGGAGCTAGAGCTAGTGATCTTCATGTATCTAGCAATGGGATGGAGTCGACAAGGGATGATGTGAGTGTTGTCCAAGATGTTCCAAAAAATAGACTCAAAAATTTTCTTGCCATATCATCTGAGATAAAAAGGTGGGAGAGGGATATCAAGAACGCTAAGGAAAAGCTAAAATCCATGGGTCGACATGATAGGTTTGAGCTTATGTCTAAGGATAAGGAAGGGAAAGCTTTGTTTCAAATTTGGTGTGAGGAGTGTGAATGATCTTATGGTCAAGGAGGGCATGATACTCTATAAAATTTCACACACTCGCATATCAAGTCATTATCTCATTTACGATCTATTGGCTTGGATAAGAAAGGGAAGCAAAGGCATGACATGCTTGGAGTCACACCATCATTAGAGGAGATAAAGACACAAAATAAACAAAAAATAGATGAAGCAATGTTTGAGATTTCTTCTTTTGGAAGTGAGAATGATCTAGAATTTCAACTTGTTCCTGAAACTATCGGAGACTACACTACCTTGTCAAAGGTTTTCATAAGGTGTCCATTGGATGATAAGTGGCTACCATTGTTACCAAAGACAGGTTCTTTGAGATTGTGCATGATAGAGCACATGAAGTCAAAGCTTCACATGTGTGAAAGCCGCTACTAAAGGAGATGGTGAGATGAGCTTAAGAAAGTAGGCCGCCCAAGTAAAGTAATGGTCTTGGACAGGTCAAAATAATCGTCGAAAAAAAGATGTGTGGTAAAATTACTTTTTTCGACTCTTGTTTTGACGCTTATTTCGGCGTCTATTTCAACGTTTCTATTTCGACGCTTTTTTTGACCGGTATTTCGACGTTTAGGGGATTTTAAGCTTTAAAGTAAAGCGTTGAAAAAATTGTGGATAATGGCCTCGCCTCTTGTAGTGTTTTACATGATCTAGAGCTACGACATTCTCACTAATTGCATGACCCAAAAGTACTACCCTAGCCTAGTTTGCATTTAGCAGGATTGAGTTAAGCTCCATCTTCATCAGGCCTTTTGAATATCTTGTCCAACCTCTCCACATGTATCTATCACTATAAACATAAAAAATTTCCATAAAACCTCTCGCAAAGGATCCAAGATATGGGCCAAGAACCTTATCCACCCAACTTTGAAAACTGGAATATGCATTAAGAAGCCTAAACAACATTACCCTCTAACAAAACACGCCCTAAGGAGTGATAAAAATGGTTTTCTTTTGGTTTTTTGGGGTTATTTTAGTGTGAAAATAGTAATTAAATCCATGACAAACTAAATATCTTTCATGCCTTGAAACATGATCTAGTACTCGTGGGGGGTGTAAGTATAGCACGTGAGCTCAAATGAAGCAATTTTTTTAATTCAAAATTTTAAGGTAAATATATACAAATACATTAAAAAGAGATTTTTTAATCAATTTTGAAAAAAAACCCATAAGTCCGTAAAGAAAAAGGGGTCATTTTATTCATGAAAAATTCACAATTAAGGGGTTTTTTAAATACCCCTTGAACGCACGTGATATATAGGGTTTCTTAGTAGGGCACCCCCCGAGGTCTAGTATCTCATCCTAAAATGGGAGAGGATAGTGATGCCTTTCTGTGGCTAAATTAAGAGGTTTGTAATCCAGACAAACCCTCCATTTATTGCCCTTCTTCATTAGGAAAAATATAGACTACAAAAAGGGCCCTATAAGGATTAGCTTAAGTTGCTAATTTTTTAGGTTTAGAATGCTAAACTTAGCTCCATAGTAGGGAAAAAGCTAATGAATACCCTACTTTTGGGTCCCTTTTTAGACTAGCAACTGATAGATCCTCTCCTATTATTTCTCTAGGGTCCCCTCACTTTTTAAAAAAGTTACCACTATTTCTAGAGACCATTCTCATTTTTGAAAACTTTATGTGTGAGATTCCTTAGACCACTTGCGTTTTTTATGTGGTCCCACACTTCTGTCTTCCCCAATTTTGAAAAATGTGGATCTAAGAGACCCTAAAATTAGGGTTATTTTTTTAAAATTTTAACATTTTTTTTAATGAACCCTAAAATTAGTGTTATTTTTTTTAAATTTTAACATTTTTTAATAAAAAATGGGTCCCTCAATCATATGTAACCTCCAAAAGTACCTTTTTAAGGTTACTTTTAGTCAATAACTACCTCTTCAAGTCCCATACATTTTCCATCATATCTCATGCATTTATATGTGGTCCCACACCTCTCTCTCTTCCCCAAATATAAAAAACGTAGGTATAAGGGACCCTAAAATTAGGGATTTCTTGAAATTTTTA
This sequence comes from Cibotium barometz, assembly GCF_041138505.1. Lineage (NCBI taxonomy): Eukaryota > Viridiplantae > Streptophyta > Polypodiopsida > Cyatheales > Cibotiaceae > Cibotium > Cibotium barometz. Next base: position 25,704,930 of record NC_141053.1, on the reverse strand, counting down.
ATTTTTTATATTTTTTCAATAAAAAATGGTCCCTCAATCATAGGTTACCCTTAGAAGTACCTTTTGAAGAGGTCATTTTCAACAAAAACTACTTCATTTCTCTTTAATCATCCTTTCATCTTACTCTAATCCTTCTTTCATTGTGCTCACCTTAGTCTAAACCATGCCTCCTTTAGAAAATATTACTAACACAAGAAAACATAAGATAGATCTTCATATTCGTGTAGAAGAGGAATGTGCATCAATGAAATGTCATTACGTAAGACAACCATTGGATAATGCATCCACTTCTTTACTTAGGGCTTAGGGAAAGAAACATATAGACTTATTATGGGTTGATGGTGCGCTAACACCATATTAGTGAATTTGGGAATTTCCCAATTCCCATTTTTGAATACTTAAAAAAGGGGACATGGATAACATGTTTGTAAGTTTCTCAAAACCCTATCATATGACCTATCGTTGGAAAGCGCTTGAAAAATGGAATCTAAAGAGCTATAAAGCACTCATTTTGGATTAGTGGTGTAAAGTTATGATTAATCCAAACTTTTGACCACGTGTCCCAAACTTGTGGGAAATTTTCATATTCCCCAATATGGTGTTCTGACTAATTTGTCTAGTTTAGTATGTCACATTGGTGGTGGGAAAATTTGGCTTCTTAGATATTATAAACGTCTAACAGTTTGTGGCACTTGAATAATTTTAATAAGAGTTCTACAACTAACACTTTTCTTTAATGTTTATATTTTACGAACTTTTTGATTGATGCATCGAGAATTCACAAATATATACCCAGAGTCTTTTGAAAGCTTGCATTAGGAAGTAGGAAATGTTGGCTATTATTTGTAACCCCAATTACAAGGGATTTTGTGAGGTTTTGGACGAAAGATTATATCAAGGACATTGATGGATTTTGAGTGCAAATGATATTCAAATTGCTTGTGTGATGAAGCAGGTATAAGTTGCAAAGTCTATGAGTCCATCCATGCCATCACAAAGGAGGCTCCTCTTATAAGTGAGGGATCAAAAGCCACTTACTTCCAGCTCCATACAAAGTTTCATTAACAAAGAAGACAAACAATGCACATGTAAGATCACTTGTTGTGGTGAGTATTTCCATGTGGAGGGAACAAAAGTATTGAAGGACAAATCAAAGGGTGATATCAAAGTACATTACGATGCCTTCAACCACATTTTCATGGATTTAAAGATACTTCAACAAGCAATAATGAAATTTCATAAAGTCTCTCATGAAGGTTTGTATGATTTAAACTTTCTTATTCATGGTGAAAAATCAAATAGCATGTATATCTAATCATGTGTTGCTTCAAGATTGTAGAGTCGATGGGAGTTGTCTCTTTCACAAAAGATTCTACAATTGGACTACACCGACTAGTCCACACCTACCCACTCTTAGTGTGTTCACATTATGGACCGCTTGTATATACTCTATTATGTGTGTTAGTCACTTTATCTTCTTTGTAGACCTCTTTTGTTGGATGAAGAATAAGAAAAATTTTCAGCCTCTCACCTTGTGTGTTATCTTATAGGATTTGTTTGAGTGTGTGTGTGTGCTTGCAAGAGCTCAAGCTCTCTTCTCCCTTGCATATTTTCATGGTATGAGAGCCTGGTTCATGCTAAAGGCTAAGCGGCAAGAAAGAGAAGCAGAGGAAGAGGTAGGAGGGTAAGAGCTTTATCTACTCTTCCCCCTTTGTGTTGGCTACTACACCCTTGTCGCTCGGGAGCTCTTCGGGAGGCATCGGCAAACGAACTCGATTGAGGAGTTTGCTTCACGGTAGCAGAGCTACAAGTCTAGACAATATTTTTTGTGTCGAAATTACGTTTTGAGCGCGTCAGGACCTTTGTTTTTCAGTTCACAGGCGTTCACAGGCACTATGGGTAAGTTTTGATTCTATGCAAAACTCTGTTTTTGGAATTGCAGGAATGGCGATTGGTTGTACAGACACTGTGTGTATTGCAAAGAGGTATTAAAGTTACCATTGGGTTTATGTATGCAAATTGAGGTCACCAGTTGTGATAGTTTGGGTGCAGTATAGTACGTTGTGCATAGAATAGGGCAGTTTATGCAGGTCAAACAAGAGTATTATTTTTTGGTAAATTTGTGTTGCAGACAAGATTTTGAATTATGGAATAAACGAAATTGTTGTAGAGAAGCTTGATAAGAACAACTTCCATTATTGGAGGTTTAGATTGACAGTTTTCCTCATGGGAAAAGGTTACTCGGACTACATTGAAGGTGAACATGAGGAGGCACCAGAGATACTAGAGATTAATCCAAATGTTGCAGATGTAAAAGAATTCAAGGAGCAAGGAAAATTTTCATGTATTTTATTTCTATTGGTATACAAGACACCATGATTGGGCATATACAAGATGCCAAGTCACCTAAGGAGGCATGGGACACCTTGGTAAAACTGTATAAAACTAACACCAAGGCACAAAAGATTTAGTTGAAGAATGAGCTTCATACTGTGGAGAAGAAAAATATGTCTGTGAATGATTATGCCTTGAAGATCAAGTGCATTGTGGATTCCCTTGTATCATTTGGTGTTTCTCTTGATAATGATGATAAGGTGAAAGTGGGTCTACGTGGTCTCGGGACACAATACAAGGGGTTCAAGATGTCTATTCAGACTCGAGAGAACATTCCCAACTTTACAGATTTGGTGTGAATGCTGATCATTGAAGAGAAGAATTTGGGTGAAGATCAACAGTCTTCACAAAGCAAAAATAGTTTAGAGCAGTAGGCCTTCTAAATAAGTGTAGGTAGAGGACGAGGTAAAGGTTGTGGACGTGGCCAACGTGGTGGCCGAATAGGTAATCAAAACTATGGTCAGCAGAGCAACAGTCCCAAGATTCGAAACAAAGCGCAAGTGGAAGATGCTAGTTTAGAGGCAGGGAGAGTCAAGGAGGTCATGGTAATTGGCAAAGGCAACACAATGATACACGAGGCTATTTTTACTGTGGTAATTTTGGACATGTGCAGAAAGATTTCTATAAGAAATAGAGTGACATGTAAAATGAAAAAGTGCAACAAAACAACTATGCATCCTCTAGCAGAAATAACGAGGATAATGAGAGGTTGTTTGTTATGCAACATGTAGTTAATGCTGTGTCTGGAAATGATGTAACAGCATGTAAGGATGATGTATGGTATGTTGATTCACGTGCTTCAAACCACATGACAAGTCATGGTGAGTGGTTCAAGGAAATGAAGAGTCTTGAAAGACCAGGTTTTGCTCATCCGATTGCCCATGTTGGAGATGTGCCATTGTTTATGCATGATGGTAAGGTGAAGTACCTTGTAGATGTACTTCATGTTCCAAACATTAAAAAGAATCTAGTTTCAATTGGCCAGATGATTGAGTAGGGTCTGCACGTTTGGTTTAACCCTATAGCCTATTATGTAGAAGACTTTAAAGATAAGTGCAAGTTGGTTGCAAAAGGCAATAGAGTGGGCATAATGTTTTTTATTGAATGTAAATATGCCTGAAGTAAGTGCTGTAATGTTTGTAAATGGTTCAGGAGTTGTTGTAGATACTGACATTTGGCATAAGAGAATTGGGTATGTAAATGTGCAAAGAATGAAGTCTATGTAGAATAAAGAAATTGTGACAAGGTTGCCTAAGTTTAAGGTTGAAGGTATGCAGAAAGTATGTGAAGCATGTCAATTTGGAAAGCAAACAAAGTATGTAATTCCACATGACACAAATCTAAGCAGGAATGTACTGGATGTTGTGAATTCAGATGAATGGGGTCGTTTGAAGACTTTGTCTCTATGGGTGGTTGCAGGTGTGAGGCCCCTCTGCCCCCTCCACGTGCACCAAATTCCCGGTTGCTAGCGGAGCGGAAGTAGCTTCCTCTTACGTGGGGCAGGGTTTCCCACTCAGGGCCTCGCCCTCGAATGTCCGGACATGAGACTAATCTGGTGGTCATTCCAAAACCGAAACCAAGAAAATTTCCCTTGCCCAAAAAACGAGGACGATTCCACCTATTTGGTTTTCTTAATGAATTTTCTAACGGGGTCAAGAGACTAAACTATTCTTCACCTGATTAAACCAGATAGAAGGAAAACTATCACTGACTTAATTTGAAGAAATCAATGCTTTTTCCTAACCGAAATCAGGCACAGCCGTTGATCTAATCATTTGAGGAAATCAACGCTTTTTTTCTAACCAAAATCAGGCATAGCCGTTGATCTACTCATTTGAGAAATTCTTCAGGGTTTTATTTAACTACTCGAACTCTAAGCATATTCCTATTATTTTAATTTAATTATTAAAACTCCATTGATTCGAGCCTCGGTCCATGGGTTAGCTGCTACCCAACCACTGGAATCGGTAGAACCAGATAATTACTCACCCACCCATAATTGAATGCCTTTCTTAACTTTTGCTTTCGAATACAGATACTCACACACTCCTCTTTAAAACTTTAACTTATAAAATATTCCATTGACAAATAGATATTGGTTACAGATATCATAACTCAAATTTTCCATCCAGTCCCTTGTTTCTCGAAAAATAGTATCACTCTAGACTCTCTGTTTTGAGACCAAGTGGTCAGCAAACAACGAGATCCAGTAACAGATTACAATACTCATTTCGTCCAACATACATATCTTCCACGACATACGCATGGGTATCCTAAGTACGGTGAGCCCGTGCATCGCCTGGTCAAAACCCTCCAGGATCCTCCTTAGGTGTCCTGGCACTTCACTCAGGGACAGCTTCGTGGGCCCTTGCCCATCGTACCGGAAGCACACAATTTTTCAACCATACCGAGTCTGGTCACTCACAGGCTTTGCCACACGTGAGCCGTCCTTTGAACACTCCTCGTTGCTAGAGCTGGTGTAACCGAACTTCCCTTAGAAAAACATATACCAAATGCTCCCTCTCCAGCATTTTGGCGTAAGACAGTCCTTTAAGAAAACAGGGTTTCTATGCAAGCTTTCAGTTTGATTTTCTTTTGAATATAATGAGAATTTCTTGAATCGGTATCCCCAAAACTTCTTGAATGAAATTCTGAATTTCATGCCAGAATTCCTCGAATTCTGTAACCATGATCCACAAATCAATTCGAAGGGTCTCAAACTTAGTTCCAGATTTGGCAGGAGTTTTGAGAGTATTTTTCTAAACTGATCACACCTTCTTTCCTCAAAAGAGTTTGGTCTTGGTCAAAGTCAGGTTCATGGTTTGAATCGGATAAGATTTCTCCAGAAATATCTTTCTCGAAAAGGTTTGATAATTCAGTTACTATTTTATTGAATTTCTGTCTTTGAATATTCACTTAGCTGATTTCTAAATTAGTTATGAATTCCAATCAAGAATAAATTAATCATTTATCTAAATAATTCGATCTCGATAGATTTCTTGAATTTTCTTTTTACAAACCGTGTGAATATAAAACGATTGAAATTTCTCTCTTCGAGTATTTAATTATTCATTTACCAATTACTCATAGAATTTCAACATAGAATTTAAGAGAATTTTAATTTTGATATAAAAACTCTTTATGCATCTGTTTACGCATAAAAATCAACTTCAATGGGAATAACAATTTTATTAAAAAAATCTCTTTATGCATAAAATCAATTTTAATAGGAATAACACTTTTAAAATAAAAGGAATTTCTTTACGCATCTATTTATGCATAAAAATTAATTTTTATAAGAATAATGCTTTTATAATAAAAAATTACTTTATGCATCTTTCAATGCATAAAAATCAAATTTAGTAGGAATAACACTTTTAAAATAAAAAGAATTTCTTTATGCATCTATTTAGGCATAAAAAATCAATTTCAATGGGAAAAACAATTTTATTAAAAAAATCCTTTTATGCATAAAATTAAATTTGATTGGAATAACACTTTCAAAATAAAAAGAATTTCTTTATGCCTCTATTTATGCATAAAAATCAAATTTTATAAGAATAATGCTTTTATAATTAAAAAAACTCCTTTATGCATCTTTCTATGCATAAAAATCAAATTTAATAGGAAAAACACTTTAAAATTAAAAGAATTTCTTTATGCATCTATTTATGCATAAAAATCAATTTCAATGGGAATAACACTTTTATTAGAAAAAATCCTTTTATGCATCTATTTATGCATAAAATCAAATTTAATAGGAATGACACTTTTATAATAAAAAGAATTTCTTTATGCATCTATTTATGCATAAAAGTCAATTTTTTAAGAATAACGCTTTTAGAATAAAAATGTCCTTTATGCATCTTTATATGCATAAAAATCAAATTTAATAGACAGAACACTTCTGTAATATAAAAAAATTCCTTTATGCATCTTTCTCTGCATAAAAATCAATTTCAATGGGAATAACACTTTTATAATTTAAAAAATTCCATTATGCATCTTTTTATGCATAGAAATAAAGTTTAATAAGAATAACACTTCTATAATAATTAAAAAAATCCATTATGCATCTTTCCATGCATAGAAATTAAATTTCATAAGAAAAACACTTTTATAATAAAACAATTTCCATTATGCATCTTTTTATGCATAGAAATCAATTTTAAAAAAATAATATCAATGATATCCATGCATATTCATAGGCGAATATGTAAATGGAGTAATTAGAATATTTCTTTTAGAAAATGGTGGGAATACTCTTTTGGAGTAACATAAAAACGACTTTTTTTCCATAAAATTTTGAAAAACTTTTGCCATAACCTCCTTCGTATGGTTGACCATTTCTCATTTTTATCATTCATTATTTAACTTAAATTAACCCAAATTAGATTCATAGAACTCTAATCCACACAATTTTCTAAATTCAAGAGAGTAAACAATAAGAAGAGTTTAATTAATCCCTTAGTTAATCTTTCTAGGATTAAGAAAGGCTAGAATGTAAAGAAGAGAAGGGGGTGGCCTTTTTATCAAGGCATAGCATTTGAATTTAATTCAATTAACTGCAAAACATAAAAATCAAGAAAACCATAGATTTAAAATTTGAAAATAAGTAAGAAAACTAGCTTACATGAAGCTTGTAAGCTCTCCTTTGGCTTGAGGAATGGAGGGTTCTACTCTTGTTTGAAGCAAGAGTGGCCACCAATTCACTTTGGAGAGGATTAGGCCAAAAATAATAGAATTATTAAAAAATTCAATGTAGATGGCTCAGGGCAAGAGTAGAGTAAGAGAGCATAAACACCATTAAGATTTTACAAAGAGGAAGGCTTCTATTTATAGGAAAAAGTGAGCCTCTAAGCAAATTGATTCTAGAATTTTCCAGATCAGTTTGGTCAATTTTTGACCATTTTTGGGTCAATTCAGCTTACTTTTTGGAGCTAGTTTTGAAATAGGAGAGATGAAATATCTCATTTTATTGATTAAAAATTCGAGGTAATGATGAGAAAAAAGGTGCCTACTTCATGAGGGGAGATCCCCACTCTAAGGTGTCAAAATTCAGTTTTTTAATTGTTTTCTTTGGTCCTTAGTCCACTCTTCATCTTATGTGAGCATTTACTCATTTTATGGGGGGTTTTTCTTTTATTCTTCAATTTATGTCCTCCCCTACATTTGGATTAATCTTATTGGTCCATAAGAACCTTCATCCAAAATTTCAAAAAATTTGGACCCTTAGGCTAAGGTTTTTTGTGCACATTATAATTTATTTCTAATGCACGTTAGGAATTTCTTTTTAAACTTCTATTTGCGGGGAATTTATTTTAATAAGAAGGGTTATTTTTCCATCCAAAGATATCTAAAAACTAAATTATCTCTCTCTTGAACATTTTCTCTCTCTAGGTCAAAATAGGTAGAAACAAGATCTCCTATTATTCTGAAAAGAGGATTGATTAACAGGTGAAGAGACTAGACATCTTGAGGGGTTGGGGAGAAATATTACATCCTCACCCACTTGCAAAACGTAAGATGTCCTCATCTTGCAAACTCGGGGTAATCCCGCATCAGTTCAGCTTCTTTCTCCCAGGTGGTGTCTTCAAAAGGATAGAACTTCCATTTGACTAATAATTCTCTCAGAATTCTGTTCCTCAGAACCTTCTGTTGAACATCAAGGATTTCTTCACGTTGGAGTTCCATCTGCCCTTCGATTGAAGAAGTTAAGAGTTTATCTTAAGCACATGATTCGGGCTCGGTACATACTTCTTAAGTAGGCTGACATGAAATACATTATGTACTTTGAGATGAGGGAGCAGAAGAAGTTCATAGGCTAAGGCACCTACTTTCTTTGTAATCAGATATGGCCCATAGTATCTAGGGGATAACTTCTTATACTTCCCAAGAGATAGAGAACTTCTTTTGGGGCGTACTCGATTGAAGACCATATCTGCTTCTTGGAATTTTCTGTCTGACCTCTTCTTATCTGCATACTCCTTCTGTCTATCCTAGGGAGCTTTTATATCCTTGCGGATTGAGTGCATCTGCTGCTCCATGTCATCAAGCATCTATCTGGACATCTCGACCCTAATGAATGGGTCGGACCAAGTTAATGGTATTAGGAAGTCTTGTCCATACAAGGCTTTGAAAGGGCTCATCCCGATACTTCGGTGATAAGAATCATTGTAGGCAATTTGACTAGGTGCAGATAGCTTAGCCACTTCTTGGGTTCCCTACCACAGCATGACCAAAGTATATCTTCGATTACTTGGATCACCCTTTTTGTTTGACCATTGGTCTCGGGGTGGTAAGTTGTGCTGAGATCCAAGAAAGTTCCTACTGCTTCGAAGAATGTAGTTCAAAATCTTGACGTGAATTTGGGATCTCGATCACTTATACTATTCTCTTAGGTAGGCCATGCAATCTGAAGATTTCCTTGAGGAACACTTTGGCCATATCCAATGCAGTGTAGGTTTCTTTTACTGTAATCAGATGGGCAACTTTGGTTAGTCTATCATTAACTACCACGAAGATGGAGTTGTAACCTGAATGCACTAAAGGTAGTCCAGTAATAAACTCCATACTGATACATTCCCACTTGATCTAGGGGATGTTTAATGGATGTAACTTTCTAGGCATTTTTACTCTCTCGGCTTTGACTTTCTGACATATCAGGCATTGACGTACATGATTAAGTACATCCTTTTTTAGTCTAGGCCAAAAGAATCTTTTCTTTATAGACATATAGGTCTTGATGAAACCTGGATGTCCTGCTACTATAAGGCTATCATGGACTGCTTTCAGAATCTGACCCTTAGTTCCCTCATCATTGGGAATGCATAGCCTGCTATTATAATACATAATTCCTTCATCAAGGTTGTATCCTTGAACTCAGTTCAACTCCTCAAGAGTTTTGCTTTCTTGCATAAGGAGGGTAGCCAATAGGGCCAAAGAATCTATCCTGCATGATCTTCTCTCTTGCTTCATTAATCAATGGATTTGACACCACTACGATTGCAAGCAAGGAGGCTTTTCTATTGAGGGCATCTGCTACCACATTTTCTTTGCCTGGGCGGTACTTGATTTCAAAATCAAATTCCTGCAGGGTCCGCATCCACCTTCTTTGGAGGGTGGTTGCAAGATCAGGGTGCCCAGTTTTGTCCACTCAGGCACCCTGTAAATAGTAAAAAAACAGGCATTTGTTTACCTTTAGTGGCTAATCTCTCCTAGTAAATTAAGGAATTTCGTTTCAAGTTCTTTTGTTGGAACATCATATTCATAGTTGGAAATATAGTTGCATAACTTGATGAAGCATTAGATAGTCAAAAGTCCTCATTTTCTTAGGTACAAAGTCAATGTATACACCCTGTCCCAAGTTTGAACTGATTCCATAAAATGCTAATATCTTTTACATATAAACTCATATGAGATTCCCATTTTGTACCTTAGATCTTCACATAATATGGAGCTTAACTTGATTTTTTGAGAAAATTTTAAGATATTTGTCTATTTTCTTTAAATATTTCAAGGTCTTTAAAGTGTTATAATATACGCCACTTTTTGTACCCACAAAAGCTACCACTTAAAATCCTTAACTTTGTAGATCAAAAGAGTGGGTAGATACTGAGACATTAGTAGAATGTGGTGGTTAGTAAAAATTACAAATCCAATGGTTGGATTTTAAATTATCTCTTTTTCAAAATTCTTCCAGACTATCAGAAGGGCTGTAAATATTAATAATCTAATTAGTAAAATTACATTTTTGATGTGAATCATATAAAGCCTATAGGGACTAGTGTGCTTGTAATGGTGCATCTATGGAAAAATAAATTGGATCACTCTAAGTATGGAAAGATCATTTTTTATCATTTCATCATATTTTTGATTAATTTTGATTAATTAGACTAATTTATATTAATTTAAGTTATATTGGGTTATTTGAAGGGCAAGCGTGTTTTCTATTATTTGCTTGATCTCATTTTAAGTACCTTGCCCCCCCCAAAACTTGCTCTCCAAGCATTGTCCCAGTCCAGCATAAATTGGATAAAATTGGACACCCTGATCTTGCAACAACCCTGGAGCATGTTGAGATTCTTCTGAGTGAAGATCCACTTTAAGCTCTGATGATCTATCATCAAAGTGAATCTTTGACCCAGTAGGTAATGTCTCCACAATTTCAAGGCATAGACTACTGAAAGTAGCTCCAAGTCGTGGACAACAGTTTAGTACTATCTCAAAGGGTAGAGAGAAATTTGGCAACTTCAGAACGGGATTGGTTACCAAGGCGGTCTTCAGCTTAACCAAAACGCTCTGACACCTAGCAAACCATTGAAACGGGGTATTCTTCTTGAGAAGATTAGTCAGGGGAGAAGTTATGAGAGCATACTTAGGTATAAAAATTCTATACCAACCTATTAATCTCAAGAATCCTCTAACTTCTTTCACTATCTTTGGTTCACGCCAATCTATGACTAATTGGACTTTTGTAGAATCTAGAGAAATTTTGTCTGTGGATACCAAAAAGCCCAAGTATTCAACATGGTCGACAGAGAAAGTGCATTTGCTCTTTTTTGCAAAGAGTTGGTGCTTTCTTAGAATCTCAAGAACTTTACGGACATGAGTTTCATGGTCAGCTGCATTCTTTGAGTAAATCATAATATCATCAAAGAAAACAAGAACAAAATCATCCAAGTATTCTCTAAGAATGTCTTGCATTAGGCGATTGAATGTAGCTGGCGCATTTGTCAATCCAAATGGCATAACAGTAAATTCATAGTGTCCATAGCGAGTATTGATGGCTGTCTTCGGGATATCTTGATCATTAATCCTAATCTGGTAATACCCTGATTTGATATCTATCTTTGTGAAGATTTGGGCTCCATTTAGCCTGTCTAGAAGCTCATCAATTCTGGGGATATGATACTTATTCTTAACTATCAGCTAATTGAGACCTTTGTAATCCACATAGAGTCTTAACGTTCCATCCTTCTTTTTCTGAAAGAGAATTGGCACTCCCCAAGGTGAAACACGGGATCTTACAAACTCTTGTTCTAACAGCTGCCTAAGCTATTCCTTGAGTTTAATGGCTTCAGGGACTGGCATTTTATACGTGTGCTAGGCTACTGGGGCTGAGCTCCGAGGGTCAATTCTAGCTCATGATCCACTTCCTGAATCGGAGGCATCTCAGTTAGCTCTGCTGGAATAAATCATCATTTTCACTTAACCATTCTAGTTCTTTAGCCTTTAACTTTGTGTCTACCGGATTAATTTTGACAAAATAAATGAGCTGCTTCTTTCTAAGTCCTTTCAATAACCTAGAAGCAGCTTTTACTAATTGCATATCTGGGGATCCAAAAATTCAGTTCTCGTGAAGGTCACGGAAGGAAATGGTTCCATTGTGACAGTGAATGTCAGCTTGATTTTTCTGGAGCCAATCCATTCCAAGGATTCCGTCAAAAACTCCCAAAGGTAAGACTCTAAACTGGTAGTCAGTTACATTCCCATCTAGATTGAACTGAATACGGTCTGTCTCATGGTGAGTGAAAAGAATCTTCCCACTTGGGCCAATTCAACTTGCATAGGTTTCCCTGATTTCTATTCTAAGACTAGCTTAGGTAAGCATCCTGGGGAAATAAATGAATGAGTACTGCATGAATCAATCAAAAGCTTGAATGACTTATCCTTATACTCAACTCGAGTATGGATGACTTATTCTTATACTCAACTCGAGTATGGATGACAGAGAATTGACGATTTGGCCCTTGGTTTTCAATCGCGGCATGAATCTAACCTCTTTCCTCTTCCACTTCTTCTGCTATCGTAATTGCTCTGGCTGCTGCTGCAGATTGGGGAGAAACTCTTTCTCTTTGGTTACCCCAATTCTAGGAAGGAATTTTGAGACTATGAACAGAGGCAAATAGTTGAGCTGGAGTCCTCCTGGGATTTCCCTGATTTTGGTGAGATGATTTGACTGATACGAAGGGGCTGGTCTCTGCACTCTGGGTCCTTGACTTCCTTGTCCTCTTGACATGGTAGGAGTCAAGCAGTCTTGAAGCTGGTGACTGAAACCCTGACAACCAAAACACCTATTCTCACTTCTAAGCTCATCCCTCTCAATCCTGGAAAGAGGTGGGACTCCTGAGAAAGTGTTCTGAGGGAAGGGTCTTCCTTCACTTCTCAATCTCCCAGCATCTTGATTCTGATTAGGGTCTTGCTACCTCTTTGGGGGTGGAAAGTTTGAAGCACTTTCTAAGGTTTGGAACCTTTTCAAGTTTGAGGGTTCTGGCTTTGGCAGGACCTTAACAACAAGTGCTTTGGCAAAGTACTTTTCCATTCAGACAGCTTCTGCCATTTGAGACAACTTCTACCATTGAGACTGGTTTGGCGTTTTTCACTAATGTGTCCAATGGCTCGTTCATCTCTCGAATGAATCTGATCATCAGCTTCTCTTCATCCAAAAGTGGAGAATATTCGAGAAGTGAAAATGCCTAATGGTATTCTTCAATCGTCCGGCTATGCTTCAGTTCCAAGAACTCATTCATTTTGGTTTCCAGGAAGCCCGGAGGATAGAACCTCTTCCTGAGGTAAGCTTTAAGATTTGATGAGGTTTGGGTATTTTGGTCCAAACGGTTTGTCTCGCAATGGTTCCTCCATGCGACCCTGGCCGTTTCTACAATTTTCAATCTAGCAAGAGCCATCTTGCTCCTCTCATTATAATCGGTTAAACACCATATTGGGGAATATGGGACACGTGGTCAAATCTTTGGATTAATCATAACTTGAACACCGTTACTCCAAATTGAGCGCTCTATAGCTCACTAGATTCCATTTTCCAAGCGCTTTCCAACAATAGGTCACATGATATGGTTTTGAGAAACTTATAGGCATGTTATCCAGGTCCCACCTTTTTAGTATTAAAAAAATGAGAGTTGGGAAATTCCCAAACTCACGAATATAGTGTTGTTACATCAAAATACTCTTCCATTGCTTCGATCCATTTTTCCACTACTTCTCCTAACTGTTTCCCTTCACTCTTGAAGGGACCAGGTTGGGATCGGTGCAGGGCTTTACAAACGTCCGGATCTAACTCTTCATCACATCGGTAAGAGGATCCGACTGCCTAGCATGGGCCGCGCACCTCATGATTCTGACAAAACATTATTTTTGTCAACTTAACTTTGTGACTATTTAATTTTTGAGATTTATTTCTTAAACAAATAAATATTCCATCATAGTTCTTGAAAACAAGATTCTCTCTAATAATTTTATTAACCAATATTCACAACCACGAAAACAATTTGGAATCTCTTACAAAACATCATTTATTATCAAAAGTTTTTGATATATACATAGAGCGTCTCGGCTCCAAAAGTCATCGCCTTAATCGTGTACGCATAAAAAGGTGATACTGCGATGGAGACATGCTATGATATACACGATTCATCACTGATAATGGTGCTGTAGTTCTTCTCCTAGGAATAAAATGGCTAAGAAGTCGAAAAATACGATAAGAAATTCTAAAATTCCGGGGTGAATGATTATTGAGTTACACATAATGAATAACTCCTAGCCTTATCAGATCATGGCTAGCGAGATATTCTGTCTGAGTCTCTATCGTTGATTGGTATTGACGTTAATACTTCCCCCTCCAGAGAACCACATATGTTGACGTTGCTCTATTGGGTCAGGGAAGTATAGATCCTCAAAGTGTTGAGCAAGTCTCACTCTGCTTTCTCGGGTTGTAGCCGAGTTGATGAGATTTTCGAAGGCAAAGGTGATCATATCTTGACTCTGGGAGAGTCTAGGAAATCCAGTTCAATTTATGAGTTTTCAATTTATGAAGTTCATTTCAACATAATCTTAACAAGTGAATACATTATTTCCCACATTGACTTTAAAATTTAAGGCATTTTCTACTGCTGTTTCGTAAGTTTACAATAGCACTCTAATACTAGCCTATGAGACCCCTCTGCCCCCTCCGCACACCGGATTCCCGATTGCTAGAAGAGCGAAAGTCGCTTTCTCTTGCGCGGGGCACGGTTTCCCACTCGGGGCCTCGCCCTCGAATGTCCGGACACGAGACTAATCTGGTGGTCATTCCGAAACCGAAACCGGGAAAAATTTCCTTGCCCGTAAAACAGGGACGATTCCACCTATTTGGTTTTCTAAACGAATTTTCTAACGGGGTCAAGAGACTAAACTATCCTTCACCTAATTAAACCAGATAGAAGGAAAACTATCACTGACTTAATGTGAAGAAATCAACACTTTTTCCTAACCAAAATCAGGCACAGCCGTTGATCTAATCATCTGAGGAAATCAACGCATTTTTCCTAACCAAAATCAGGCACAGTCGTTGATCTACTCATTTGAGAAATTCTTCAGGTTTTATTTAACTACTCAAATTCTAAGTGTATTCCTATTATTTCAATTTAATTATTAAAACTCTACTGATTCCAGTCATCTGGCCCATGGGTTAGCCACCACCGAGCCAACCATTGGAATCGGTAGAACCAGACAATTACTCACCCATCCATAATTAAATGCCTTTCTTAACTTTTGCTTTCGAATAGAGATACGCACACACTCCTCTTTTAAAACTTTAACTTATAAAATAATCCATTGACAAACAGATATTGGTTACAGATATCATAACTCAAATTTTCCATCCAGTCCCTTGTTAATAAAAAAAAAGTATCACTCTGGACTCTCCGTTGAGACACGAGATCCAGTAATAGATTACAATACTCATTTCGTCCAACATATATATCTTTCACGACATATATACAATAGATTACAATACTCATTTCGTCCAACATATATATCTTTCACGACATACACATGGGTGTCCTAGGCAGCGCGAGCCCGTGCATCGCCTGGTCAGAACCCTCCAGGATCCTCCTTAGGTGTCGTGGTACTTCACTCAGGGACTGCTTCGTGAGCCATCGCCCATCGTACACCGAAAGCACACCATTTTTCAACCATATTGAGGCTGGTCAAGACCTGGGAGGCTTTGGCACGTGAGCCGTCCTTTAAACACTCCCCGAGCTGCTGTTGCAACCGAACTTTCCTTAGAAAAACATATACCAAATGCTCCCTCCAGCATTGTGGCGTAAGACAATCCTTTAAGAAAACATGGTTTTAATGCAAGTTTCCTATTTGATTTTCTTTTGAGTACAATGAGTATTTCTTGAGTCAGTATCCCCAAAACTTCTTAAACCGAATTCTGAATTTCATACCAGAATTCCTTGAATTCTGTAATCTTGATCCGCCAATCAATTCGAACGGTCTCAAACTTAGTTTCAGATTTGGCGGGAGTTTTGAGAGTATTTTTCTAAACTGGTCACACCTTCTTTCCTCGAAACTGACAAAAGAGTTTGGTCTTGGTCATAGTCTGGTTCATGGTTCGAGCCAGATAAGATTTTTCCAGAACTATCTTCTCGAAAAGGTTTGATAATTCAGTTACTATTTTATTGAATTTCTTTCTTTGAATATTCACTTAACTGATTTCCAAATTAGTTATGAATTCCAATGAGGAATAAATTAATCATTTATCTAAATAATTCGATCTCGATAGATTTCTTGAATTTTCTTTTTACAAATCATGTGAATATAAAATTTCTCTCTTAGAGTATTTAATTATTCACTTATCAATTACTCATAGATTTTAAACATAGAATTTAAGAGAATTCTCATTTTGATATAAAAATTCTTTATGCATCTGTTTATGCATAAAAATCAACTTCAATGGGAATAACACTTTTATAAAAAAAATCCTTTTATGCATCTATTTATGCATAAAATCAATTTTAATAGGATTAACACTTTTAAAATAAAAAGATTTTCTCTATGCATCTATTTATGCATAAAAAATAATTTTTATAAGAATAACGCTTTTATAATTAAAAACATTTCTTTATGCATCTTTCTATGCATAAAAATCAAATTTAATAGGAATAACACTTTTAAAATAAAAAAAATTTCTTTATGCATCTATTTAGGCATAAAAATCATTTTCAATGGGAATAACACTTTTATTAAAAAAATCCTTTTATGCATAAAATCAAATTTAATAGGAATAACACTTTTAAAATAAAAAAAATTCTTTATGCATCTGTTTATGCATAAAAATCTATTTTTATAAGAATAACGCTTTTATAAAAAATATTTCCTTTATGCATCTTTCTATGCATGAAAATAAAATTTAATAGGAATAACACTTTTAAAATAAAAAATAATTTCTTTATGCATCTATTTATGCATAAAAATCAATTTCAATGGGAATAACACTTATAAAAAAAATCCTTTTATCATCTCTTTATGCATAAAATCAAATTTAATAGGAATAACACTTTTAAAATAAAAAGGATTTCTTTATGCATCTATTTATGCATAAAAATCAAATTTTATAAGAATAATGCTTTTATAAAAAAAAATCTTTATGCATCTTTCTGTGCATAAAAATCAAATTTAATAGGAATAAAACTTTTGTAATACAGAAAAAATTCCTTTTTGCATCTTTCTATGCATAAAAATTAATTTCAATGGGAATAACACTTTTATAATTTAAAAAAATCCATTATACATCTTTCTATGCATAGAAATTAAATTTAATAAGAATAACACTTTTATCATAAAAACATTTCCATTATGCATCTTTCTATGTATAGAAATCAATTTTAATAATTAATATCAGTGATATCCATGCATATTCATAGGTCGATATATATATATAGTAATTAGAATATTTTTTTAAGATGCAAAAATGGTGAAAATACTCTTTTGGAATAACATAAAAACAACTTTCTTTTATTTTGGAAAATTTTACCATAACCTCCTTTGTATGGTTGACCATTTCTCATTTTTATCATTCATTATTTAACTTAAATTAACCCAAATTAGATTCATAGAACTCTAATCTAAATAATTTTCTAAATTCAAGAGAGTAAACAATAGGAAGAGTTTAATTAATCCCTTAGTTAATCTTT
Source organism: Cibotium barometz (assembly GCF_041138505.1). Classification (NCBI taxonomy): domain Eukaryota; kingdom Viridiplantae; phylum Streptophyta; class Polypodiopsida; order Cyatheales; family Cibotiaceae; genus Cibotium; species Cibotium barometz. The sequence continues at coordinate 25,687,558 of NC_141053.1, read as the reverse complement.
CTAGGATTAAGAATGGCTGGAATGTAAAGAAGAGAAGGGGGTGGCCTTTTCATCAAGGCATAGCATTTGAATTTAATTCAATTAACTGCAAAACATAAAAATCAAGAAAACCATAGATTTAAAATTTGAAAATAAGTAAGAAAATTAGCTTACATGAAGCTTGTAAGATCTCCTTTGGCTTGAGGATTTGAGGGTTCTACTCTTGTTTGAAGCAAGAGTGGCCACACCAATTCACTTTGGAGAGGATATGCCAAAAATAGTTGAATTATTAAGAAATTCAATATAGATGGCTCAAGGCAGGAGTATTAGTGCATAAACACCATTAAGCTTTTACAAAGGGGGAGGCTTCTATTTATAGGAAAAAGTGAGCCTCTAACCAAGCAAATTGATTCTATAATTTTCAATATCAATTTCGTCAAATTTTGACCATTTTTGGGTCAATTCAGTTTACTTTTTGGAGCTAGTTTTGAAATAGGACAGAGAAGAGATGAAATATCTCATTTTATTGATTAAAAATTGGGGGTAATGACGAGAAAAAATGCACCTACTTCATGAGGGAGATCCCCACTTTGAGGTGTCAAAATTCAGTTTACTTTTTGGAGTTAGTTTTGAAATAGGACAGAGAAGAGATGAAATATCTCATTTTATTGATTAAAAATTGGGGGTAATGATGAGAAAAAATGCACCTACTTCATGAGGGAGATCCCCACTCTGAGGTGTCAAAATTTAGGCTTTTAATTGTTTTCTTTGGCCCTTAGTCCACTCTTCATCTTATGTGAGCATCTACTCATTTTTGGGGGGTTTTGTTTTATTCTTCAATTTATCTCCTCTCTACATTTGGATTAATCTTATTGGTCCATAAGAATCTTCATCCAAAATTTTTAGAAAATTTGGACCCTTAGGCTAAGGTCTTTTGTGCACATTATAATTTATTTCTGATGCATCTTAGGAATTTCTTTTTAAACTTCTGCTTCGGGGGAATTTATTTTAATAGGAAGGGATATTTTCCCATCCAAAGACATCTAAAAACTGAATTACCTCTCTCTTGAACATTTTCTCTCACAGGTCAAAACAGGTAGAAACAAGATCTCTTATTATTCTGGAAAGGGGATTGATTACAGGGGAAGAAACTAGACATCTTGAGGGGCTGGGGAGGAATCTTACATCCTCACCCACTTGAAAAACGCAACATGTCCTCATCTCGTAAACTCGAGGTAATCTGGCATCAGTTTGCCTTCTTTCTCCATGGTGGCGTCTTCAAAAGGATAGAACTTCCATTTGACTAATAATTCTCTCAGAATTCTGTTCCTGAGAACCTTCTCTCAAACATTAAGGATTTCTTTAGGTTTGAGTTCCATCTGCCCTTGGGTTGAAGAAGTTAAGAGTTCATCATCATGAGCACATGATTCGGGCTCGGTACATACTTCTTAAGTAGGTGACATGAAATACATTATGTACTTTGAGATGAGGAGGCAGAAGAAGTTCATAGGCTAACGCACCTACTTTCTTTGTAATCAGATATGGCCCATAGTATCTGGGGGATAACTTCTTGTACTTCCCAAGAGATAGAGAACTTCTTTTGGGGCATACTCGAATGAAGACCATATCTACTTCTTCGAATTTTTTGTCTGACCTCTTCTTATCTGCATACTGCTTCTGTCTATCCTAGGCAGCTTTTATATCATTGCAAACTGAGTGCATCTACTGCTCCATGTCGTCGAGCATCTGTCTGGACATCTCGACCATAATCAATGGGTCAGACCAAGTTAATGGTGTTAGGCAGTCTTGTCCATACATGGCTTTGAAAGGGCTCATCCTGATACTTCGGTGATAAGAAGCATTGTAGGCAAATTTGACTAGGTGCAGATAGCTTAGCCACTTCTTGGGTTCCCTGCCACAGCATGACCAAAGTATATCTTCGATTACTTGGTTCACCCTTTTTGTTTGACCATCGGTCTCGGGGTGGTAAGATGTGCTGAGATCCAAGAAGGTTCCTACTGCTTCGAAGAATGCAGTCTAGAATCTTGACGTGATTTTGGGATCTTGATCACTTACTATTCTCCTGGGTATAGGCGATGCAATCTGAAGATTTCCTTGAGGAACACTCTGGCGACATCCACTGCAGTGTAGGTTTCTTTTACTAGAATCAGATGGGGAACGTTGGTTAGTCTGTCAACTACCACCAAGATGGAGTTGTAACCTGATTGCACTGAAGGTAGTCCAGTAATAAAATCCATACTGATACATTCTCACTTCATCTTGGCGATGTCTAATGGATGTAACTTCCCAGGCATTTTTACTCTCTCGACTTTGCCTTTCTGATATATCAGGCATTGACGTACATGATTAAGTACATCCTTTTTTAGTCCAGGCCAAAAGAAGCTTTTCTTTACAGACATGTAGGTCTTGATGAAACCTAGATGTCCTGCTATAAGGCTATCATGGGCTTCATTCAGAATCTGACCCTTAGTTCCTTCATCATTGGGAATGCATAGCCTGCTATTATAATACATAATTCCTTCATCGAGGCTGTACCCTTGAACTTAGTTCAGCTCCTGAGGACTTTTCCTTTCTTACATAAGTAGGGTAGCAATAGGGCCAAAGAATCTATCCTGCATGATCTTCTCTCTTGCTTCATTAATCAATGGATTTGACACCACTATGATTGCAAGCAAGGAGGCTTTTCTGTTGTGAGGGCATCTGCTACCGCATTTTCTTTGCCTGGGTGGTACTTAATTTCAAAATGAAATACATGCAGGGTCTGCATCCACCTTCTTTAATGCATGTTGAGATCCTTCTGAGTGAAGATCCACTTTAAGCTCTGATGATCTATCATCAAAGTGAGTCTTTGACCCAGTAGGTAATGTCTCCACAACTTCACGGCATAGACTATTGAAAGTAACTCCAGGTCGTGGAGAGCATAATTTCTCTCATGCGTTCTGAGTTTTCGGGATTCATAGGCCACTGCATGACCTTCCTGCATGAGCACACCTCCCAAGGCAAAAACACTCGCATCAGCTCTACTACCTCAAAGGGTAAAGAGAAATTTGGCAACTTCAGAATGGGATTGGTTACCAAGGCTTTTGGTTTCTAGCAAGCCCGAAGGACAGAACCTCTTCCTGAGGTAAGCTTTAAGATCTGACCAGGTCATCTAGGTATTTTGGTCCAGACGGTTTGTCAATGGTTCCTCCATGCGACCCTGGCCATTTCTACAATTTCCAATCTTGCTCCTCTCATTATAACCGGTTACATCTAAATACTCTTCCATTGCCTCGATCCATTTTTCCACTACTTCTCCTAACTGTTCCTCTTCACTCTTGAAGGGACCAGGTATGTTAGGATCACTGCAGGGCTGTACGAACGTCCGGATCTAACTCTTCATCATTCGGTAAGAGGATCCGGCTGCCTAGCATAGGCTTTGTGCCTCATGATTCTAACAAAACAATATTTTTGTCAACAGATTTATGACTATTTAATTTTTGAGATTTATTTTTTTAAACAAATAAATATTCCATCATAATTCTTGAAAACAAGATTCACTCTGATAATTTTCTTAACCAATATTCACAACCACGAAAACAATTTGGAATCTTTTGCAAAACATCATTTAGTATCAAAAGTTTTTGATATATACATAGAGCGTCTTGGCTCCAAAAGTCATCACCTTAATCGTGTACGCATAAAAAGGTGATACTGTGATGGAGACATGCTATGATATACACGATTCATCACTGATAATGGTGCTGTAGTTCTTCTCCTAGGAATAAAGTGGCTAAGAAGTCGAAAAATACGACAAGAAATTCTAAAATTCCGGGGTGAATGATTATTGAGTTACACATAATGAATAACTCCTAGCCTTATCAGATCATGGCTAGCGAGATATTCTGTCTGAGTCTCTATCGTTGATTGGTATTGACATTAATACTTTGCCCTCCAGAGAACCACATATGCTGATGTCACTCTATTGGATCAGGGAAGTATAGATCCTCAAAGTGTTGAGCGAGTCTCACTTTGCTTTCTCGGGTTGTAGAGAGTTGATAAGAATTTTGAAGGTAAAGGCGATCATATCCTGACTCTGGGGAGAGTCCAGGAATGCTAGACAAATTTGGGGTATCCATCTAAAAATCCAGGTCAATTTATGAGTTTTCAATTTATGAAGTTCATTTCAACATAATCTTAACAAGGGAAAACATTTTTTCCTAGATTTACTTTAAAATTTTAGGCAACTTTTGTTGCTATTTCGTAAGTTTACAATAGCGCTCTGATACCAGCTGCTGTGAGACCCCTCTGCCCCCTCCGCGCATCGGATTCCCGGTTGCTAGTAGTAGTGGAAGTAGCTTCCTCTTGCACGGAGCAGGGTTTTCCACTCCGGGCCTCGCCCTCGAATGTCCGGACACGAGACTAATCTGGTGGTCATTCCGAAACCAAAACCGAAAAAATTTCCCTTGCCCGCAAAACGGGGACGATTCCACCTATTTGGTTTTCTCAACGAATTTTCTAACGAGCTCAATAGACTAAACTATCCTTCACCTGATTAAACCAGATAGAAGGAAAACTATCCTTCACCTCATTAAACCAGATAGAAGGAAAACTATCACTGACTTAATTTGAAGAAATCAACGCTTTTTCCTAACCGAAATCAACGCTTTTTCCTAACCGAAATCAGGACTGCCGTTGATCTAATCAAATGAGAAAATCAACGCTTTTTTCCTAACCAAAATCAAGCACAGCCATTGATCTACTCATTTTGAGAAATTCTTCAGGGTTTATTTAACTACTCGAATTCTAAGTGTATTCTTATTATTTCAATTTAAATATCTAAACTCCATTGATTCCACTCTAACCCCATTTGGCCCATGGGTCAACCACCACCCAACCACTGGAATCGGTAGAACCAGACAATTACTCACCCACCCATAATTACTCACCCACCCATAATTGAATGCCTTTCTTATCTTTTGCTTTTGAAATAATACTTTAATATAAAAAGAATTTCTTTATGCATCTATTTATGCATAAAAATAAATTTTTATAAGAATAACGCTTTTATAATTAAAAAATCCTTTATGCACCTTTCTATGCATAAAAATAAATTTAATAGGAATAAAACTTTTAAAATAAAAAGAATTTCTTTAGGTATCTATTTAGGCATAAAAATCAATTTGAATGGGAATAACACTTTTATTTAAAAAAAATCCTTTTATGCATAAAATCAAATTTAATAGGAATAACACTTTTAAAATATTTTTTTATGCATCTATTTATGCATAAAAATTATTTTTTTATAAGAATAACGCTTTTATAATAAAACAAAGTCCTTTATGCATCTTTCTATGCATAAAACACAAACTTTTCTAGGAATAACACTTTTAAAATAAAAAGAATTTCTTTATGCATCAAGTTATGCATAAAAAATCAATTTCAATGGGACTAACACTTTTTATATAAAAAAATCCTTTTATGCATCTATTCATGCATAAAATCAAATAAAAATGATTTCTTTATGCATAAAAATCAATTTTTATAAGAATAACTCTTTTATAATAAAAAAATCCTTTATGCATCTTTCTATGCATAGAAATCAAATTTAATAGGAATAACACTTTTGTAATATATAAAAAATTCCTTTATGCATCTTTCTATGCAAAAAAACCAATTTCAATGGGAATAACACTTTTATAATAATAATAAAAAATCCATTAGGCATCTTTCTATGCATAAAAATTAAATTTTATAAGAATAACACTTTTATAATAATAAAAAATTCCATTATATATCTTTGTATGCATAAAAATTAAATTTAATAAGAATATTACTTTTATAATAAAAACATTTTCATTATGCATCTTTCTATGCATAGAAATCAATTTAATAATTAATATCAGTGATATCCATGCATATTAATAGGTGAATATGTATATGGAGTAATTAGAATATTTCTTATAGATGCAAAAATGGTGGGAATACTCTTTTGGAATAACATAAAAACAACTTTCTTTTCCACAAAATTCTGAATTTTTTTTGCCATAACCTCCTTTGTATGGATGACGATTTCTCATTTTTATCATTCGTTATTTAACTTAAATTAACCCAAATTAGATTCATAGAACTCTAATCTACATAATTTTCTAAATTTAAGAGAGTAAACAATAAGAAGAGTTTAATTAATCCTTTAGTTCATCTTTCTAAGATTAAGAAAGGCTAGAATGTAAATAAGAGAAGGGGGTGGCCTTTTCATCAAGGCATAGCATTTGAATTTAACTCAATTAATTGCAAAACATAAAAATCAAGAAAACCATAGATTTAAAATTTGTAAATAAGTAAAAGAATTAGCTTACATGAAGCTTGTAAGCTCTCCTTTGGCTTGAGGGATTGAGGGTACTCTTGTTTGAAGCAAGAGTGGCCCCACCAATTAACTTTGGAGAGGATTAGGCAAAAAATAATTGAATTATTAAAAAATTCATTGTAGATGGCTCAGGGGGAGGAGTAGAGTAATAGTGCAGAAACACCATTAAGCTTTTACAAAGGGGGAGGCTTCTATTTTATTGATGATTAAAAATTGGGGGTAATGATGAGAAAAAATGCGCCTACTTCATGAGGGAAAATCCCCACTCTGATGTGTCAAAATTAAGTTTTTTAATTGTTTTCTTTGGTCCTTAGTCCACTCTTCATCTTATGTGAGCATTTACTCACTTTTTGGGGATTTTTCTTTTATTCTTCAATTTATCTCCTCCCTACATTATGATTAATCTTATTGGTCCATAAGAACCTTAATCCAAAATTTTTTAAAAATCTGGATCCTTAGGCTAAGGTCTTTTGTGCATATTATAATTTATTTCTAACGCACCTTAGGAATTTCTTTTTAAACTTGTGTTTCGGGGGAATTTATTTTAATAATAAGGGTTATTTTTCCATCCAAAGATATCTAAAAATTGAATTACCTCTCTCTAGAGTATTTTCTCTCTCTAGGTCAAAACAGGTAGAAACAAGATCTCTTATTATTCTAAAAAGGGGATTGATTATAGGGGAAGAAACTGGACATCTTGAGGGGCTCGGGAGAAATCTTACAGCATGTACTACCGTTCACATTCATTGATGACCACACGAGGAAATTGTGTGTGTATTTCATGAAGGAGAAGAGTAAAGTGTTCACTCATTTTCATAATTTTAGAGTGATGGATGGAAAATAGATAGGAATGCATGTTAAGTGCCTAAGGTCAGATGGAAAAAAAGAATACTTCTGTAATGAGTTTTTTGAATTCTTATGAAAGAATGACATTCAAAGATAATTTACATGTAGTAGATACACTCTGCGCAGCAAAATGGAGTTGCTGTGAGTGGAAAAACATGCACATTGTAGAGATAGCACAAGCCTTGATGGTAGAGAAGAATATGTCGCATATCTATTGGGATGAGGCTGTGTCTACAAAAGTGTATATCATGAACATGACTCCTACTATAGCAGCCATACATAATGTAACATGAGAGGAGAAGTTTACTGGCAAGAAAACTGATTTGTCTCACTTGAAAGTTTTTGGATGTATTGCATATGTACATGTGTTAGAAGATTTGTGTAGTACTAAGATGGATCCAAAGGAAGAAAAATGTGTGCTCATTGGGTATTCCCTTAAGCAAAAGGGAATATAGATGCTATAATCTTGCTACACGTGAATTGAAGGTAAGTAGGAATGTTGTATTTGATGAGATGAGTAGCTGGTATGCTACTAAAAAAGATGCTGTTAGGGCTGATGTAAGTGGAAACGTGATTGCATAGAATGCAAGTCAGCAATCACAGTCTCATTAAGTGGATCAGGAGAGTCCTCATCTACTGGTTTTGTTGATAGACCATGGAGTGGCAGGCTGTGTCATGATACCAATCGTGGAAATGTAGTTGGTACATCACATAAAGGCAAAGAGAAAGTGGTTGAGACCCTTTGTATGCCTAATATTTTTGCAGGGCATTCTCTTGTTGATGGAGAGTATAGTGGCTCGGAGATGAGCCTTGATAAGGAGCTTGGGATTTCAGCAATGAGGACACTGGTGTGAATAAGGCTATGGAAGCCATGAATGCAAAGTTACAAAGATCTAGAAGAGACAAAAACCCTATGCAAAGGTTGACTTATGATGGTTATGTGGCACATCATTATGTTTATATGGCAAAAGTTGTGCAGGTTGTTGTAGAACCCACATGTTTTGATGAGGCTATTGGAAATGTGTGTTGGGAGAAAGTTATGGATGAGGAGATGGATGCATTTTATGGAAATGAGACTTGGGATTCGGTGCCATTGCCTAAAGGCAAGAAAGCTATTAGTTACAAGTGGGTGTATAAGGTGAAACATAACAGTGATGGGAGCATAAGCAGGTATAAGGCTAGATTGGTAGCCAAAGGATATGCGCAAACACATGTAATTGATTATGAGGAGACATTTTGCACGGTTGTTGCAAAGATGGAAAGTACTGTGAGAGTTGTGATTGCAGTGTTTGTAGCTAAAGGTTGGTTTTTACATCACATGGATATAAAAAATGCATTCTTGCAATGGTGACTTGCAAGAAGAAGTGTATATGGATCATCCACTTGGTTTTGAGGATAAAGGTCACTTGTAGTATGTATGTAAGCTTTGTAAGGCTTTGTATATGGGCTGAAGCAAGCTCCACGATCATGGCATGACAAGATTGCTAAGTATCTTCTCACTATTGGGTTTCATATGGCAAATGTAGATCACTCTTTGTATGTGCGCAAGATTGCTAAGTATCTTGTCACTATTGGTTTCCATATGGAAAATGCAGATCACTCTTTGTATGTGTGCAAGAGTGATAAGGGTATTGTGATCATCACCATCTATGTAGATGATCTTATTGTTGGGGGTGACAGCTTGGATGAGATTGAGCATGTGAAAAGTCTTCTCAAAAGAAAGTTTGAGATGAAGGATTTGGGAGATCTGTGCTACTTTTTGGGAATTGAAGTCATTCGCATACTTGAGGGTATTTGGCTGTCACAAAGATAATATGTATTGGACATGTTGTCCAAGTATGGTATGGCTGATTGTAAGTCAATCTCAATGACATTAGATAAAAATAGCAATCTTAGTGCAGATGCAGGTTATGTGTTGGAGGATCCTACTATGTACATGAAGATTGTGGGGGGATTTTGATCTCTGTCACGATCAACGGGCTAGATTTGAGGTACATTGTTGGCTTGGAGAGCCAGTTTATGTAGGGTCCATGCAAACCACATCTTGACAATGTGTGACACACACTTCGGTATTTTTGGGCCATTGTTGATTATACACTGTTTTATGCAACAGGTGTACCATTGGAGCTATATGGATACAGAGATGTAGATTGGGCATGTAGCATCTCAGACAGGAGATCTACCAGTGGAATTATGTTTTCATTGGGGAGTGTTGTGACATGAAGCAGCAAGAAGCAGCCCATAGTTACCTTGTCGAGATCAGAGGCAGAGTAAAGAGGATTTGTGGTGGGAGCGTGTGAGGTAGCTTGGTTACGCAAGCTACTTGGTGATTTGGGGTTGCATGTGGAGAGAAAGGTTATCATATATTGTGACAATCTTAGCAATATATAGTTGGTTAGGAACCCAATTTTCAAATATGCGCATATGAAACACATTAAGGTACATTACCACTTCATTAGGGAGAGAGTCTTGGCAGGCGATATCGACTTGGCCTACATCATCACACAGGATTAGGTTGCTAACATCATCACAAAGGCCTTGGGAGAATTTTTTGAGATATGCTTGGAGTTCATTAGCTGGAGTTGAGCTTAAGGGGAAGTGTTGAGATGTCAAACTCAACATGAGCTGACACTCACGAGGCACCTGCATGATCGTTTGACGTTTATCACTGGGAGGGTTTGGATTGACATATCTTCACGAGAGATTCTACAGCTGGACTACACCAACTAGTCCACACCTACCCACTCTACTTAGCATGTTCACATTATGGACTGCTTGTATATACTCTACTATGTGTGTAAGTCACTTTATCTTCTTTGTATACCTTTTTTGTTAGGTGAAGAAGAAGAAGAAGAATTTTTAGCCTCTCACCTTGTGGGTTCTCTTCTAGGACTTGTGTGAGTGTGTGTGTGCTTGGAAGAGCTCAAGCTCTCTTCTCCCCTGCATCTTTTCAGGATGCAAGGCTTCGTAATAAGCAGGAAAAGGTTTGGGCTTATTTTGACGAGATGGTGCCGATCATGCTGTTGAGTACTACCAATGCTGAACAACGAATCATATTCAAGACAATAGTCATCGAGTTTACTCAACTAGACATTGAAAGTGAGGGAAAAACATGAATCACCCATTACATGGAACTTGTTGGTATTATCATGTTGTTATAATCTATATGTATTTATAATCACTCACGTAATTGCTTGTTTCCAACATGTTGTTTATGCTTATGGATCATGTGAGAGATCCTTGTCCCCACCGCGCAACAAATTCAGGGGTGCTAGCAGCGGAAGTAGCACTTCTTGCGCGGGGTAGAGTCCCACACTCGCGGCCTCGTCCCACGGATATCCGAACAAGAGACTAATCCATTGGTTCTTCCAAAACTGAACCCGGAAAAACTTCCCTTACTCGGAAAGCATGAGCGATGGAAAAAGAATTCCCAGTCAGCTATCTTTAAAACAATCATTTAATGAAACCATAGTGTCACTGATCATAATCCTCCAAAATATCCGGTTGAATCCTAATTTCCAATTATTCCCTCATTAGTGTACCTATGGCATCATTGGCAAAACCAGAACGCTCCACTTGTTCCTCAGGGGCCTTTTTGATAGTTCCTAGCTCATAGTACTGTGACACGAAGTTGGGGTTTGGACTTCGGTCACTTCTCAGAATCAAAACACACTTATATGAAACCTCACAGCCTCCTTACCTCCCTTTCTCTCCCTAAGATAAGACAAAGATATACACATCGAAGGTGAGATCATAATTCATGGAAGGAAAGATGAAAGGCTCCGGAGAA
>NC_141053.1:25491576-25669076 GCF_041138505.1 Cibotium barometz | reverse complement strand
TATGTGAGAGTGTGCGTGAAGACAGAGAGAGAATGTGTGTGTGTGTGTGTGTGTGCATGTGAGAGAGAGTGCATGAGAGAGAGAGAGAGAGGCTGAGAATTTCTATGTAGGAGATAGTTTGTGTGGGAGGAGATAGTGTGTGTTTTCATTAGTGTATGTGCGGTGTGTACATGTGTGTGTGTGTGTGTGTGAGAGAGAGAGAGAGAGAGAGAGAGAGAGAGAGAGAGAGAGACGACAGATAATTTCTACGTAGGAGATAGTTTGTGTGGGAGGAGAGAGTGTGCGTTTAGATTAGTGTATGTGCAGTGTATACGTGTGTGTGTGTGAGTGTGTGTGTGTGTGTGTGAGAGAGAGAGAGAGAGAGAGAGAGTATATGCATGCATGTGCATACATCTGCATCTATGTGTAGAATGTGCGAGAGAGAGAGTGAGTGAGATGGGGCAAACCTGGAGAGAGAGAGAGAGAGTGAGATGGGGCAGACTTGGAGAGAGAGAGAGATGTAATGAGGGAGGGTGAAAAGAGAGAAAAAGAGAGTGAGAGATAGAGAATAAAAAGTATCTTTTAATAAAATATAAATTAAATAGAAAACATATATGTATATGTGTGTATACATGTGTGTGTGTGTGTGTGTTTTTATTTACATTTATATATACATACATACATATGTATATATATATCTATATATATATATATATATATATGTATATATATATATATATATATATATGTTTGTGTGTGTGTGTGTGTGTGTTTAGATGTGTGTATGATATATCTATCTATATATTTAAAAGTGACCACAACTTATCACCCATCTCCGCACATCAAAATTAATTAAATTATGTCGATGTTTGTATTTATATTTTTAAATACATGTATATATGTATAAGTATATGTGTCTATGTATAGGTTTATGTATCTAAAACATAATATTGTATATACTATATATTTACATATGTGTATGTGTGTGTGAGAGAGAGAGAGAGAGAGAGAGAGAGAGAGAGATTGAAAGAGAGAGAGAGAGCGCTTCTATGTGTGGGAGAGTGTAAGAAGAGAGAGGGAGTGTGTGCATGTGTGTGTGTGTGTGTGTGTGTGTGAGAGAGAGAGAGAGAGAGAGAGAGATGGTTGTAGAGAGGGAATAGTTCTTTTCTGGAACCTTGGTCGGCCGCAGCAACGCGCGGGTGCAATACTAGTTGATTATTAAATTGAAGACTTTTTTACTTTGAGAGTGTGATAAGATAATAGCCAAGCCTAAGTGGCATGTAGGTGGAGATCCCACTTACACATGGCGGAATTCTCCTCTTCCATGTAGGCATTCTAGAAGAATCTTTCCCAATTATGCACCTACACACACTCCTCCACATAACTTCCACACTCCCCAACTTGTAGCCTTATGGTGAATACCATATTAATAATACAATTAAAATCCATGTGAGCATGAAGGCCCACTTTTATTTTCCACATCACTAGCCTATCTACCATACCAAAGTATTTATCGAGCATACTTGTGGCATTTACAATGTGTGCACCCTAAATCAAGTAAAACCATTATATTTGAAGATAGAATGTTGTTATCGGGGTAGCCGCCAAGCCGCCGCATCACCACGCCGTTATTCCATTGTGGGCGCCGCAATCTTCTTGGACAAGCTTCCACCTTATTACCATTGCGAAACCATCAAAATATGCACAAAATTGACAATGAAAGATATCAATTTTTCACGTCACATCTTTCCCCCCCAGCAGATCCTCCATGCTTGTCTGGGGGGTCTGCTGGCCATGGTGCTCGAGGGTAGAATATCTTTAGCCGGTACTCATTGGCACGTCCGGGAACCTCCTGGCCACTTGCATCCTCTAGAAGATAGGTGTTATTTTTGAACTTTTGCTTTATCCTGAAGGGGCCTTCCCAGCGTCGAAGAAGCTTCTTATCTAGCCGTTTCTCCACACGGCCATCATACCTCATGACTAAGCTTCCTTGCTTGAGTTATGGCTTCTTCTTCTTCTTCGTGAGAGTGTCATGCCTTGCCTTGCGCCGTTGTTGTGCAGCCTCCAAATTTTGAAGTGCTTGAAGTCGCCTCTCATCCAAGATCTCCAGTTGTGCTAGGCGTTGGGCATGTGTTTCTTCTTCATTATTCAAGCGTGCAAAAGATGTGCGAAGGCATGTGATTTCCAATTCTATTGGCAAAATAGCCTCCACTCCATAAACTAACTGAAAAGGTGTTAAACCAAGAGAGAGTTTGTGAGTTGTCCTATAGGCCCATAGGACCTCTGGCAAATGCACATCCCACTTTCTCTTCATAGTATCCACTAGCTTAGACAAAGATCCACAAAGCAGTCCATTAGTTTTTTCTACTAAACCATTACATTGGGGATAATAGGGAGTTGACATAGCATGCTTTATTTTTAATTTCTGCACCAAAGCTTCAATCAAGTCATTCCTGAAAGACCTCCCCCCATCTGTAAGGATTTCCAATGGACACCCAAATCGGGCACATATGTATTCCTTAAGAAAGGATGCCACAGCCACTGCTTTATTATTGACCATTGCCTTTGCTTCTGCCCACCTTGTTGCATAATCTGTGGCCACCAATATGTAATACTTCCCATGTGAGGAACGAGGAAGTGGGCCCACAAAATCTAATCCCCACCTTTCAAATGGACCATATGCTGGGATAGGGTTTAAGGGTCCGGGAACCAATTGCTTATGCCCATATGCCTTGCATACTTCACAGCTTCTGCACCACTCATGGACATCTTTGTTGAGTCGAGGCCAATAATACCCTGTGTTAAGGATCCTCCGAGTTGTGCTGGCTGAGGCAAAGTGACCTGAACATTCATGACATAATTCCATAATCCTTTTGGACTCCTCTAGGCTCACCACCCTCCTAAGAATCTTATCCTTACCTTCCTTGTAAAGAACATCCCCTAGAATTGTGTAAGGATGAGCTTTCTTGGTAAGCCTTTGCTTCTGTTGAGGATTTAATCCAGGAGGGAAGTATCCTGTATCTAAATAGTGTTGAACATCTTGGAGCTCAGGCCAACCTGTATCCATTAACGCAAGAGTAGCTACTTTGAAAGAAGCCAAGGTTTTAGTAGCCAATTCATCAGCCTTTTGATTATCCTTCCTGTTAACATGCACAAATTTACAAAACTCAAAAGCTTCTTTCAAATCCATTGCCCTTTTATACAATTCTTGGAGATTAGGACTCCTTGCCTTATACTCTCCTTTCATTTGTCGGATGACCAATTGTGAATCCCCTTTAACCTCTACCTCTTCAATTCCACCTTTTATGCAATCTTCTAATCCCCAAATTAATGCATTATACTCAGCCACATTATTTGATATAGCCTTTGGAAATTCCCTACCCTTGGCCCATACCTCTTTTCCTTTTGGATCGAATAAAACTATCCCCCCAGCCCCACATTGCCTGGAAGGGCTGGCTCCATCAAAATGCATAGTGAAAGCAGTTGGTGGTGTCTCCAAATCTTCATATACTTCTTCCTTTGCTCCTGTTCCTTCTTCCTCTTCCTTCCTGGTAAGCAAATCTGCAAGAGAGGCCCTAGTGGTGTTTTCTGTAATAAAAGTGAAAGAGAATTCTTGAAGCTCACAAATCCACTTTGCAAACTTCCCTCCTGCAGGATTGGGCTTGCGGACCAAGAATTGTAAACAAGGTTGAGATGTGAGGAAGAAAAAAGGGCGAGGTAACAAGTATGACCTAAACTTCTTTACTGCAAAAACAAGAGACAAACCACCTTTCTCCATTTCACCATACCTCTCCTCGGCATCAGTGAGTTGTCGGCTTGCATAATACACTGGTTGCATATGCCCTTGCTCTCCCTTTCGCAAGAGTATAGCACCCACTGAATGTGATGAGACACTTGGGTTCACATAAAAGTCCTCCCCCCACCTAGGAGGCTGCACAATTGGACTTTGACTCATGCATTCCTTGAGCAAACAAAAAGATTGAATTTGATCGGGCCCCCATTGGAAAGAAACATTCTTCTTTGTCAGCAGATTTATAGGATACATCTTCTCAGAGAACATGTCAACAAAGCGCTGGTAATACTTTGTTTTACCCAAAATCCTCCTTACCTCCCTTACATTGGTAGGTGGTGGGAGGGCCACAATTGCCTGCACCTTCTCAGGATCCATCTCTATGCCTTCTTCTGAGATAACATGTCCCAAGAGAACCACCTTCCTTCGTGCCAAGCGACATTTTCCAGGATTAAGACACCCTTTTGCATCATCAATACTTTGCAAGGCCAACCTCAACTTTTCCAAGTGATCCATGCGGCTTGAGTAAATGCAAAAATCATCCAGAAAGACCCTTATAAACTTCCCCAAGTAAGGTGCAAATACCTGACTCATGAAGCGTTGAAAAGTTGCTGGTGCATTGGTCAAGCCAAATGGCATCACCCTATAGGCGTACACTCCCCAAGGGGTGATAAATGAGGTTTTCCTTTGATCTTCTTCACAAATTTGGATTTGAAAGTATCCAGAGTATCCATCACACACTGAATACAACTCATGACCTGCAACTTGATCCAAAATCTCATCCTGAAAGGGTAGAGGGTAATAATCCCTTTTTGTGCATGCATTCAGAGGGCGAAAGTCCACACACACACGCCATTTTCCACCCTTTTTGGGAGTGACTACAACTGGGGAAATCCATTCTGAATTCTCTACTGGAAAAATAAATCCAGCTTCAAGCAAATTTGTTACCTCTTTCTTAAGCACCTCTGCTTGCACTACTCCCAAACGCCTTAGCCGCTGTACCACTGGCTTACTTTGGGGTTTGAGATCAATCTTGTGCTCTACTAAGGTAACTTGGCGTACTTGTGAGTAGCTATTTGCAAAAAGGTTAGGAAATCCATCCAACATTTTTAAGTAATCCTCCCTTTCAGTACCTGCTATGGACTCATCAAGAAGAAGTTCATTTTGGTGGTGAAGACTAGTGAGGTCCACATCTCCTTTCTTGCACATGGTTGAAGAAGCTTCCCCTTCCAAGGCTCCATTGTCTTTAGCATCCCCTTGATCCCTTCCCAGGGAAAGACCAAATGCAACTCCCTCCACCTCTCCTTCTAAGATGGAATCCTCGGAGCTACCACTTGTCTCTTCTTCATCGGATGACTCTGACTCTGAACTTTCGGAAGTTGAAGATTCACCTCTTACCACCTTCTTGCGACGACTCTTGATGTTGTAGTAGACCTTCTTATTCTCACCTTGTAGAATAAGATCACCTGTCTCCCACTTTTGAATCGCCTTCACTTGGTGAAGCCATGGCCTACCCAATATCAATGGATAAGCCCTAGCATCAGGCTTTGTAGGAATGACCTGGAAAGTTGTAGGCACAGAAATACCACATACATCCACTCCCAAATTCCTGACAATTCCTAAGGTTTTCACCCTAGTATTATCAGCAAGTTTGATGCGATAGGGAGAGTTAGTAGAGGACAACTTTAAATCAGCATCTTTCATTGTTTTTTCACTCATGACATTGATTGACGCTGATGGCACGGAAGCGGTAAAGCTGTTTACGCCCTTATAGCCTGCCACACTTCCACACACGCATGCAAACACACCAGAACACCAGACCAAAGAGCATGAACAAGACTTATATTTCAGAAAGGACCTTGACCTTTACAGAGGTGGATATCCCAAGATATCCCAGACACCAGCTACACCAAGCACCCGCTCACAATCAGCCTGCTCCAGCTCCTGGTCGATCCAAATCCCTTCGCTCTTCGCTTCTCTGCAGCAGCCCTTCTCGCTCTCTGCTCTGCACCTTAGCTGTAGTCTTCTCTGCTACACCATCAACTCACTGCCAGTCCTCAAGGCAAAACCAACATCCAGCCACTGCTCTCAACCTCTGCCCTTCTTTGGCAGCTCCCCACACTTTCCTTTATGGCTTTCTCTATCTGCAGCTATGAACACACGAAGATAAAGCTGCGCCAGCCTGTTTTGCCTCTGCAATGCTAACCCTCACACACACGTGTGGCTCCACGACCACAGTCTTTCTGTCTTTGCTCCTCGCCTACCCGTCGGCTTCTTCAGCACTTCACCAGCCCGTCTTCAGCTCAAATCACCTGCCACTCTGCTTTTTTCTCAGGTAGCGCCCCAGCGCTCACTCTCTTAGCTCTTTTTCTCTCTGCTGCAACCAACTCCACACACAACACCTTCTCTCTTTTTGCCTATGGGAGATGACTCCTCTCTCTTACCACAACCAGAGGCGGCTCTTGCTCTCTGGTCGCCAACGCTGTGCCTTCCACCTGCTCACCGACTTCACTCCTATTCGTCGCCAGCCACCAGTCTTCGCAGCAGCCCACTTGCTCCCTCTGTATTCCTTCACAGCAAGTCACCAGCCAAACTGTGAGGCCAATAGCAACTTCACCCACCTGGCTGCCCTTTCTCAGAGGCGGCCTCTCCAACCACACACCCTTAAAGACCACACTCTCTCCCCCTCCCCTATCGCTGCAGCTCTACGACCTTCAGCAAAAATCCCTCCACTGCACACACTCCCGGATGCACACACAGCAGCACCTTTTTTTGACCCTTCACACGGCGGTTCGTTCGCATTCCAGCTGCGCCCTTCTGCGCTTGCAAACACACGTCTTCTTTGCGCCTGTGTGGCTGCAGCTAGCCACCCACACACAACACCCGCGCCCCAGAGCCCCTCAGCTCTTGGCTTCGTCTTCCCGCTCCCCCACACGGCAAAACATCTCCCTCTCTTCGTCCAGCTGCGCCGACCAGCTTCCAGAAGCACCTAGCTGGCAGCAACTTAATCTTCCACGCCACCTTCCAAAATAAGGCCACATTTATTTTTCTATTTTATTTAATTTTGAAAATTGGCCACCATATTGCTTTCACACCAATGCAAAGGCTCATGGCTCCCTTTTTTATTATTGCCCTCATGCTCCACACACACTTCAATACAACCTCGAGTGGCCGCTTACTTTTTGAGGACGCGCACACAAACAAAAACAATCGAATGGCTGACACCATCTCCAGCATAACACGCTCCGGACGAGCTGTGTCTCCAGAATTTCAACTTTGTCCCCGCACATACACTCCCATCAAAACCAAAAGCCTGACTGCCGCATCCACGACGCCGACACTGAGTCAATGGGTGCTCCCATGACCTTATCACAACACGAACATCACTCATATACACATGTACAAGTTGAGTCTGAGGTTCTCAAAAAACTACACACATATTTAGCAACCCCCTTTCTTCTGCTGAGACATTTATGTCCAGCAGCTGCTCAATCAGAAACCACTTATCCCCCTGGATCAGACAGAAACCTCGGTGCATCTATTTTCCAGTCCTTCAGGCATTCTCCTCCATCAGACAACCATTGATACACCCTGCCATAACCTTCTACTTCCAGCAACCCCCTGGGCTCTTTATACATGGCCTCATCACCATCCACTGTCACACTTCCTCCTCCAGACCAGCTCTCATAACCTTGTGATGGAGACCACCACTCCTCACCTCTACTCCCCTTTGACACATCTGAGTTCCACTCATAATCATATACCGAGATAACACACATCTCATCATCAACTCCCATCTCATGGTCACCCAATTTGCCACCCACATCACTGGCTTCCAACCCTTCCTCTGGGCAATCTGCCAGACTCGAACTATAACCAAACCACTCATCCATTTGCTGAGCATCCACATGTGGTGTGTCCATCATACACTCACTTCCCTTCAGCCCATCAACATCACACACAGCAACTTCATGCACTGCAGACTCATCATTGTCACTTTCCTGTAGTTTCTCCAGCTTCAAGACCATTGGCGATCCTGCAAGATTCTCCACATCTTGCATAGGCATCTCTACCAAGTCTAAGCTCCCCAAACTCCCAGGCAAAGCATCTTGGTCCCCCTGACCAACAACAATAGCCTCACATGCATCCTCACCACTCACAACCACCAACTTATTCTCTTGGGCATGACAAGGAACACACACCTTATGTTCAGCAACCACACATCCAAAATCTATCACACCATCAACCAAAGGAGCATCAAGCTCACCATCAACCACACCATCACTCTCTTCCTGCACAACTGGCATGCAAGTAATCTTCTCCTTCTCCAAGGAAGCCATCTCCAACAGATCATCTAGTGCACTATCAAGTACACTATCCAACTCACCATCCACACTCTCACAGGCTGCAATATCCAACTCATCACCCGGATCATCCACTTGCACTTCATCCACAGCATCTTCATTAGTAACACCTTGATCATCACATTCCACCTTGACTGGCTGAAGTACTGGTACCTGCAAGTCATTACTCTTCTCTGAATCAAAGAGATCATCCAAGCCATATCCATACTCAAACTCATCAGGCTCCTCAGCACTAGCATCACTCTCACAATACACAGCACCATCAATACTTCCATCCTTCTCCTCCTCACCTTCTGAAGGCTCTTTAGGGCTGATTCCAGAAACCTCACCCTTCTCCATTCCCAACAGGCTAACCTGTCTCATACCCTGTTCTGCAAATGTGACCTTATGGGCTTCACAAACAATGGGCTGAACTGCATCTTTCACCTGCATATTAGGGCCACTCACCCTATCACTCATTCCCAAAGACAATTGATATATTCCACCATTAGCTTTGGCTGGTCTCTCACATTGCGGACTCATATGACCCCACTCACCACAATTCTGGCATTGCACATCACTCAGATACCCTCTCCCTCTTCCTACAGACTCTATCCAACTCAAGCTTAAAGACTTCATGAGCTCCACTGCATCATGAACTTCCCTCTTCAATGAGTCCTCCTGTCTAGGAACAACAGCAGTTTTTCTTCCAGGATACATACTCTCAATCTGTGGCACCTTCACAAACCTCTTCGGCTCTTCCCGCATTCCCATCTGCCTCAAACGCTTCACTTTCCACTCCTTCTCATGAGCAACTCTGACAGCCTCCTCAAAGCTATCCAGGTTCTTCAGCTCCACCTTCAATCGGATCGTTGGCTTCAGACCAGCCACAAACCGCTCCCTCTTTATCATCTGCGGGGGTACTTCAGGAATCAAAGCCTCACACCATAGACTCCACAGTCTACCAAACTCTATCAGATACTGATCCACATCCTGACCGTCCTTCTGCTGAATGTTACACAACTCTTTCCACACCTCATTTGGACTCTTCACCTGGACAAACTGTGCCAAAAAGGCAGCTCTGACTACACGGTACTCAGGATCCTGTTGATGACCATTCCTGTGTGCAGTCACAAACATCTGTAGCCGACTTTTGCATCACCCTGCAAGCAATAAGTCAAAATCCGAGAAAGGATCTCCGGGGTTGCCCTGTCCTTCATCAAGGCTGTAAATTCCATCTTCTCCAGAAACCTAGTTGCATTCTCCTGTGGCAATCCCCAATACTCTGGGAAATCTTGAGCCATTTTCAAATCTTTCTTCACACAGCCCTGTCTTCTTTCACAGTCCAGAGGAAATCTGCTCCTCTGTGGAGGCACCAAAAAGTGATGGCACGGAAGCGGTAAAGCTGTTTACGCCCTTATAGCATGCCACACTTCCACACACGCATGCAAACACACCAGAACACCAGACCAAAGAGCATGAACAAGACTTATATTTCAGAAAGGACCTTGACCTTTACAGAGGTGGATATCCCAAGATATCCCAGACACCAGCTACACCAAGCACCCGCTCACAATCAGCCTGCTCCAGCTCCTGGTCGATCCAAATCCCTTCGCTCTTCGCTTCTCTGCAGCAGCCCTTCTCGCTCTCTGCTCTGCACCTTAGCTGTAGTCTTCTCTGCTACACCATCAACTCACTGCCAGTCCTCAAGGCAAAACCAACATCCAGCCACTGCTCTCAACCTCTGCCCTTCTTTGGCAGCTCCCCACACTTTCCTTTACGGCTTTCTCTATCTGCAGCTATGAACACACGAAGATAAAGTTGCGCCAGCCTGTTTTGCCTCTGCAATGCTAACCCTCACACACACGTGTGGCTCCACGACCACAGTCTTTCTTTCTTTGCTCCTCGCCTACCCGTCGGCTTCTTCAGCACTTCACCAGCCTGTCTTCAGCTCAAATCACCTGCCACTCTACTTTTTCCTCAGGTAGCGCCCCAGCGCTCACTCTCTTAGCTCTTTTTCTCTCTGCTGCAACCAACTCCACACACAACACCTTCTCTCTTTTTGCCTATGGGAGACGACTCCTCTCTCTTACCACAACCAGAGGCGGCTCTTGCTCTCTGGTCGCCACAACGCTGTGCCTTCCACCTGCTCACCGACTTCACTCCTATTCGTCGCCAGCCACCAGTCTTCGCAGCAGCCCACTTGCTCCCTCTGTGTTCCTTCACAAGCCAAACTGTGAGTCCAATAGCAACTTCACTCACCTCGCTGCCCTTTCTCAGAGGCGGCCTCTCTAACCACACACCCTTAAAGACCACACTCTCTCCCCCTCCCCTATCGCTGCAGCTACGACCTTCAGCAAAAATCCCTCCACTGCACACACTCCCGGCTGCACACACAGCAGCACCTTTTTTTGACCCTTCACACGGCGGTTCGTTCGCTCATCTTCCAGCTGCGCCCTTCTGCGCTTGCAAACACACGTCTTCTTTGCGCCTGTGGCTGCAGCTAGCCACCCACACACAATACCCGCGCCCCAGAGCCCCTCAGCTCTTGGCTTCGTCTTCCCGCTCCCCCACACGGCAAAACATCTCCCTCTCTTCGTCCAGCTACGCCGACCAGCTTCCAAAAGCACCTAGCTGGCAGCAACTTAATCTTCCATGCCACCTTCCAAAATAAGGCCACGTTTATTTTTCTATTTTATTTAATTTTGAAAATTGGCCACCATATTGCTATCACACCAATGCAAAGGCTCATGGCTCCCTTTTCTATTATTGCCCTCATGCTCCACACACACTTCAATACAACCTCGAGTGGCCGCTTACTTTTTGAGGACGCGCACACAAACAAAAACAATCGAATGGCTGACACCATCTCCAGCATAACACGCTCTGGACGAGCTGTGTCTCCAGAATTTCAACTTTGTCCCCGCACATACACTCCCATCAAAACCAAAAGCCTGACTGTCGCATCCACGACGCCCACACTGAGTCAATGGGTGCTCCCATGACCTTATCACAACACGAACATCACTCATGTACACATGTACAAGTTGAGTCTGAGGTTCTCAAAAAACTACACAAAACGCACCTCCATCAATGTATGCATTAGAAATTGTTTGCCCCTCAATGATGACATCAATCATAGGCACATCATCTCCTACATCAATATCCACCTTGTGAACCATAGGAGTCCCATTATCCCTCTTCTTCTTTTTCTTAGATTCCCTTGTGCTAGCCAGCTTACCCCATTCCTTTCTAAGCTTTGGAGAGAGTGCCAAAAGCTGCCCAAATGTGATTTGTGCTGTTTTCTCCCTAAGATCCGTTAAGAGGTCATAACTAAGAGATCCTTGTCCAAGAGGAAAGTCAGATTGTCCAATTTTTCTCCTAGATGACTTCTTCTTCTTCTTATTTTTCTCCTCTTCTTCAAATTTAGCTTCTTCTTCTTCTTCTTGACTCCTAGTTTTACGACCCCTTTTTGCCATTAATGGCATCAATGTTTCCTCTTCTTCTTCTGAGCATGTTTCCTCTAAAAGTGCTAAACTTTTATCCTCACTTTTCCTCAACTTTGGACACTCAGTATGATAGTGCCCCTTCTCTTGACATTCATAGCATGTGACACTACTTCTATCCCTAGGTTTATCCTCAGCTCGTGGAACCCTAGGTGGCCTTGCATTGACTAAGTGTAACTTCCAATCAGCAAATTCTGCCATAAGTTGCGCAATGTTATGATCCAAAGATGGAGCTTGTACTACCTGAGATGTTGAGGCTATCTCTACTCGTGGTGGAGTTGGCACACTTGGAGAAGATTGGAATGTGGACTCAATATGAAGAGTGGTCTCCTTCTTCAAAGCAATACGAAGGGCCTCTTTAAAACTAGTGGGATCTTTGCTAAGAACTTTTCCATGCAAGCGGGGATCCAAAGCCCTGATAAACTTACTCATCTTAAGGTGCTCCATTGCTAAAGAACTCTTTGAATCTTCCATAGAAGGTGAAGAAGAAGAAACAACAATATGTAAAGTAGCTTGTTGATATTTGATGAATAAGGCTTCATACCTTACTGAAAAGGCAGAAACTGACTCTCCATCCTTTTGGAAAATTTGATCCAATTGCAATAGTAAAGCATTTGGCGACTCCACTGTCCCAAATCTCTCCTTCACTGCTTTGGTCAACCTTTCCCAATCATTCTTGGACTCCTCTGGCAAAGCCTCATGCCAAGTTAAGGCCACACCCTCCAAGAAATCTGGAAGTATTTCTGCCCTCTCCTTCATAGACCAACCTGTCAAGCAGCATGCTCGGTTAAACTCTCGGAGATAACTCCCCGGGTCTTCTCCTTCCGATCCATTGAACACCGGAATGTTGAACATCTTGCACCAAAAGATGAGTAGTGACAAGGGAAATTTGCTTTTTTCAAAACAACTTGCCTTTAATCATGCGGGACCTTGAGGTTAAAATAGAATAATTCTAAGTAAAACCTGCCCGCTGCCTCCACCAAAAGATGTGACACGAAGTTGGGGTTTGGACTTCGGTCACTTCTCAGAATCAAAACACACTTATATGAAACCTCACAGCCTCCTCACCTCCCTTTCTCTCCCTAAGATAAGACAAAGATATACACATCGAAGGTGAGATCATAATTCATGGAAGGAAAGATGAAAGGCTTCGGAGAAGCAAGAATTTTTGCCATCTTGCAGCTCCAAACAAAAGGGCGATTCTTTGTTGGAAGAAAATCTTCCGACTCAGGATTATGTGAACGGAAACATACGGGGAATATTGGTAAGGTTCATCCGTTCGAATTGGGCGATTTGGTCGGAACATAATAAAGAAAATGAATATATAAATCACTTACAAGAGGATAAGACACATGGGATTGGCCTTTTGATAAGAGATTAGGAGAAATTAGTCATGATTAAGAAGAAAGAATGACCCAAAAAGCTATAAAAACAGAGATACACAGAGAATTGCAGTTTTAAATCCATATAGGGTGTGCAAGAGATGATTAGATAGGTGCATAGAGCTTGAAGAGAGCTTCGTGCCCATATAAAAACTTTCAAAAATGGATAACCAAGCAAAAAGTTATGAGCATTTTACTACAAGACTATAAAACTGCCAAAATTCACCTAAAAATTAGCAACTTTGGGAGAAATTCTGATTATCAATGAAGTAAGGGATTAAGAAATTAATTACATGAGTGGAGAGAGCATAGAAAGAGCTTCCTAGCCATATGATCAATTTAAGAAACCAACACCCGAGTGATGGTTGAAAATTGGGTATTGGACCACAAAAACTGCACTCCTCTCTCTTTGCATGAAACCTCAATTTTCACATAGCCTCTTGCCTTTCGTCTCCTTCATGATTCAAGCTAGAGGGTAAGGGTTAACATTGCTCAGCGGACAATCGTAAAGATTTACCTATGGTCCCCAAAGTCTTTCCACATGCTCATTACCGCTAAAACCATTGGTACCTCCAAAGGAGGGTGGCAATAAGGCAAGGGCTACCTTGAGAAGTCACAGGCCCGCCAAGATAATAACTCCTTATCCCACTTATCATGAATCATCAAAGAGGTCCAAAATTGGGTTAAGCATGAGGAGCTAATGCTAAATGAGACATTCACATGTAAAGAGAGTGTTTGAATAGGGGTTTGAAAGATAAGAGAATGGCAATGACACAAAATGCTCAATTGAGGAGGCTCATTCCTTGATTTGAAAGGGAGAGGAGGGCTCCTTTTATAGGTGGAGAATCACCCTCTCTTCCATTGTTACAAATTACAACATAGAAATCTTCAACCCTTCAGTGACATAAGGGTAGATGTCACCATCAATTGTCCTCTTAGGCTAAGTCTTCTATTGATTATTAAATTGAAGACTTTTTGACTTTGAGAGTGTGATAAGATAATAGACAAGCCTAAGTGGCATGTAGGTGGAGATCCCACTTACACATGGCGGAATTCTCTTCTTCCATGTAGGCATTCTAGAAGAATCTTTCCCAATTATGCACCTACACACACTCCTCCACATGCCTTCCACACTCCCCAACTTGTAGCCTTATGGTGAATACTATATTAATAATACAATTAAAATCCATGTGAGCATGAAGGCCCACTTTTATTTTCCACATCACTAGCCTATCTACCATACCAAAGTATTTATCAAGCATACTTGTGGCATTTACAATGTGTGCACCCTAAATCAAGTAAAACCATTATATTTGAAGATAGAATGTTGTTATCGGGGTAGCCGCCAAGCCGCCGCATCACCACGCCGTTATTCCATTGTGGGCGCCGCAATCTTCTTGGACAAGCTTCCACCTTATTACCATTGCGAAACCATCAAAATATGCACAAAATTGACAATGAAAGATATCAATTTTTCATGTCACAGTACCCCCGACAGTATATTCACTTATAAAAAAATCAAGATGGAATCTCTGTTGAAGATTAGCAAGATCAACCAACAGCTCTATAAAAGAGCCATGGACTCATCCGTTGAGGATCAACGAGGCCAATTAACCAAATCCATGCCCGGTTTCAAAAAACAGCTCTGACTCCTTGTTCCAATATCTTCCGCGATGCACATGTGGGTATCTTCGATGACCCAGAGCCTGAGAACTATATGGTTAGCACCCTCTAGGATCCTTCAAAGGTCACCTACTAGCGCTTCACTCATAGGCCGCTTCCTTGGTCCCTCATCCACCGTACCGGAAGCTCACCATTTAAATCGAACCGAGGCTGGTCAAAAATTCGGCCAAAACCTTGCTATACACGAGACGCGTCCTCTGTTGACTCTCTGTCAGCTGTTGCAACTTTATCAACTAGGTCTCCACACGACCTCGTTCACAAGATGGTCAAAATGCTTCCCTAACATTTTTGACATAAAAAAGTCATTTAAAGACAGGCCATAAATACAGTTCCTATAATGAACTCTCATCTTTCACATTGTTCCACATCCGTCCAGATTAATTGATCCATATCCAATTCATATGTATATCCATTCTCATCCAATCACATCGTTTTTCAATCTTATCACATCTTTCCTCATTTACATCTCATCCACTCGCATCAACCCATATTCACATCCCATCACACCTCATTCATTTCACATCTATCTCAGTTTACATCACATCTCATCTCATTCATTTCACATCTCATCTCATTCATTCTTATCCCGATTCACATCACATCACTTCACATTCATTCACTCACATCGGCATCATATCTTTTCACATACACATCCACATCCATTCTTCCACATACACATACACATCCACATCCATTCTTCCTCATACACATCCACATCCATTCTTTCTCATACACATCCACATCCATTCTTCCACATACACATCCACATCCATTCTTCCACAAACACATCCACATCCATTCTTTCTCATACACATCCACATCCATTCTTCCACATACACATCCACATCCATTCTTCCACATACACATACACATCCACATCCATTCTTCCTCATACTCATCCACATTCATTCTTCCACATACACATCCACATCCATTCTTCCACATACACATCCACATTCATTCTTCCTCATACACATCCACATTCATTCTTCCACATACACATCCACATCCATTCTTCCACATACACATCCACATCCATTCTCATTACACCACATCTTATCAGATTCTATTTTCATCTTATCATATCCTATACACCTCTTATCACATCCATTCTTATCCTATTGCATCCCGTTTATATCTTATCACATCCGCTCACATCCCATACATATCTTATCGCATCCTATTTTCACCTTATTTCATCCATTCACATGCTATTCCCATTTAATAGATTTTTTTAGGTTGATGGGACTTTTTCTAAATTTTTGCCAATTGCTTGGCAAAATTAAAGGTTCATTTTTTGGACGACTATTTCCATATTCATCCATAATTTCTCAAATGAATTATATTCAATATTCTTCTTTTGAATAAAAGAATTCATGGGATTTACAAAAATCAATTCTACCCATATTTCCACTTTTGATAAATAATCATAAATTGAATTATACTAAAAATTCCTCTTCTTCTCATTTAATTTCTTGGATCTCAAATACCATGGAAATTTCTCTTTTTGCATTTAAATAATTGCATTCCAATGTCATGGGTATTCCTCTTTTATCATCAAATATTTCTCATAAAGTAATTTCATCTAAAATAAAATACCCATATTTCTCATAGATAAAATAAATTTATCTAAAATTCATCTTTGAATTTAAATACAATACTCATTAATTTCAGTATGCCAGGAATTTCTCTTTTTCCATCTAAATGATGGAATTTCAAATGTCATAGAAATTCCTCTTTCACCATTTAAACTTATCTAAGTAAAAAGATATATTTAACTAAATCTTCTTTTAAAATATAAATAAAAATTACCATTAATTTCTTTACACTAGGAATTACACTTTCATCATTTATACAAAAAGATAAATTTAACTAGAATCCTTCTTTAATTTTTTAAATAAAATATACATTATTTTAGCGTCACAATTTTTCTCTTAGTTCATTGGAATAAATGGATTTCCATTGTCATGGGGATTACTCTTTTAACATAAAAATGGATTACTAGAAATTTCTCTTTTTTGTATTTAACTATTTATATATAAACCTAAAAATCAAATTTTTGATGATTATAATGAAAATCATTCAATTAATCTAGGATGATTAATCCTAGAATATGGTAAGAAGTCCTCTTTTCACAATATAAATGAAAATGATTTATGTGTTTATATTTAAATTTTTTTGCCATAGCTCCACTGCTATTACTGATAATTCTCAATAAATTTGAAAGAATAAAGTTTAGTATTATTCATGTGATCAGAATAAAAACTAATTGGATCATTATCCAATTATGGATTGATTCTTAATTTTACCACCATAAATTAAATAGCATAAAAGTATTGAAAAGACATTATTTTGGCCTCCAATTAGACAAGCATAGAAATTACTTTTAGATTAGAGAAATGCTTCATAGCGTCATTGGAATTGAGAATAGGTCATAGGAATGACCATTCTTTGGGGGAGAGAGAGAAATGCTTAAAAACCATTATAAATTAAGCATAAATGGAAATTTATGTGTTTCTTCATTACAATACATTAAAGAACTTCAATAGTATTCAAAAGCCATTCAAATTAATACTTCTCAAGCTTGAGAGGGGTTGAGAAGAGAAACATTCGAAGATTTAAGAAAAAGACGATAATAATCCACACTTTACCTCCTAAAATACTTGGTTCTTTGATCACAGTAGAGGCCCCCAACCAATCAATTGTTTGGTATGTTGATGAAGTCTCCAAGGAAGATTGAAGAGAGAGAGAAGCTTGAATCTCTTCAATTTGTAGATGATAATAGAAATTATCATTATTTCAGTATAATACTGGCATGGTATAGTTCTCATATTTTTTTACAAAGGGCTAAGGATCTATTTATAGGTGAGGGAGGCCTCTAACCAAGTCCAACTATTTTCTAGAATTTTCCAAGTTTAGTTTGGCTGAATTTGGACAAGATTTGGACCTAGTTTGGCTCCCTTTTGATTTGGTTTGATCTAGGAGAGCGGAGAGATAAAAATATCACAATATTTTTTATTTTAAAACTCCACCATACATGTGAAATAGGTGCCTCGTTGAAGAGCTCCCTTCTCCTTACCAAGGTGTCAAAATTGAATCATTATATCCAAAATATCTCATTTTTTTAGTAATACTCATGGTTTTTTACTAATGAACCTTGTTCGTAGTCAACTCTTCATCTTATGTGAGCATTTACTCATTTTTGGGGGTTTTTCTTTTATAAATTATATTTATCTCCTCCCCACACTTGGATTGATCCAATTGGCCCATAGGAACCTTAATTGGACCATAATCCAATTTTTTTTGAAAATCTAGATCGTTAGGCACATTGGAAAGTTCTTTTTAAATTTCTGTTTCAAGGGAAACCATTTTAGAAACTAGGCGGATTTTTATATCCAAAAATATTTTAATTTTAGATTACCTCTCTCTAGACATTTTCTCTCTCTAAGCCAAAATAGGATAAAACAGAATCTTTTTTTAATTTCAAAGAGGGGAATAATTACAAGATCAGAAGAGGAGGTTCTCACACCTGTACACCTCAAAAGCTGGAGGGAGGAATCTTACATCCTACCCCACTTAAAAAACACGAGATGTCCTCATCTCGTAGGTGGAGTACAATCTCTTTCATCTTCTTATTCTTCTTCAATCACTTCCAACGTTACTGCCTTGGAAGTGGACCGGTCGATTTGGGAACATCTCTCCTTGACTTCCCTTATTCTGAGGCAGAGGTATTGCATTACTTTGGATTACAACTGCGGGTTGGTGAGACGGTCTCTACCTCTGGGATTTCTCTGTTGGGAAATCCATACTGCGATGTCCAAATCCTTGACAGTTATAGCATTTCACTCCCTTGTTCAAGGGTGGAACTTCTGAAGTTGAATTCCAAGGGATTGAGTTCTGAGAAAAGGACATTTCTTCCATTCTGGAACTTCCCTTATCCTACGCTTGTGACCCTTATATCTCTTAGATGGTGGAAGGTTGGAATCACCTTCTGGAGCTAAAAACCTTTTGAAAGGTGATGGTTCTGGCTTCGGCGGGAGCTTGACATCAAAGGCCTTGGTGAAATCTTTCGCCATCCGCACTGCTTCGGCCATGGAAACCAGCTTGGCATTCTTCACTAGGATATTCAAAGGTTCGTTCAGTCCCAGAATGAACCTGGCCATTAGTTGTTCTTTATCCAATGGTGGTGAGTATTTGAGGAGGAGAGCGAACGCTTGATGATATACTTCAATAGTTCTGCTCCCCTGGGTTAACTCTACGAATTCGTTCATCTTTGTTTTCAAAAAGCCGGGAGGACAGAATCTCTTCCTTAGGTAAATTTTGAGATCATTCCATGTTTGAGTGTTTCGATCCACACGATTTGTCTCGCAGTGGTTTCTCCATGCTACTCTCATTGTTTCTACTATCTTTAGCCTTGCAAGAGCCATTTTGCTCTTCTCATTGTACCCAGTGACATCGAAGTACTCTTTCATTGCTTTTATCCACTTCTCCGCCCAAGTTTTCCCCTTCACCCTTGAAAGGTCCAGGCTACGATCTATGAAGAGTTTTATGAACATCCAAGTCGGCCTATTTCTTATTGATTTGGGGGTTATCATTCCTACCACGACGACCTCGATCCATGATCCTATCAATACAACAATTCTTGTTAAGTCCTTTTATTTACAATTCAAATCCGACTTTAGATCCAAATGATTATGCGGTTCTTGAGATTGGTCAGCTCTCCACAGAATCATGGGATAAAGATCCCTTATATAAAACTCATTATCAGATAACAATTCATTTAGAACATATCATTCATATTCTTAACACAATATTGGTCCAGCAAACCGAAAATTCTATCTGAACATTCCTCCATGGAAGTTTCAGTTATGCAGGTTTTTAATTTGTCATCCCTTAACACTGGATCCACTAGATCCAGTGTTAACAGTAGCAATCTGTCAGCACAATCCACTTATCTCGTAGTGATTTGCTAAAGTCCTTATCGTCATTCTAGTTAGAAACATCATCACAGGTACTCGTCCCATTCATCGGTCAGATCAAGGAACATACTTGCACTTAGATCATAGATACCAATGCTTTTTTTCCCATCGAGAGGAGGCACAGCCATTGATTATTTATATAATCTATCGTACTATAACAGAATTGAGTCTCATTTTACGGATCCATCAGTCCAGCCCCATGGGTTAGCCCAACCACTGTAGTGATGGGATCCAATTAGGAATTTGGTTAGGTTTTGTCCCGGGTACCAAGGAAAAGAGTTCCAAGGTCCCCTAGCCAGATATTCATGCAAATTTAACGCCAGTCATTCACACCACTTACACACCCCCAATATGAAATTGCCTTTTTCACAGTAAGCTATCTTTAAAACAATCATTTAATGAAACCATAGTATCACGGATCATAATCCTCCAATATATCTGGTTGAATCCTAATTTCCAATCATTCCTTCATCAGTGTACCTATGGCATCATTGGTAACCAAAACGCTCACCACTTGTTCCTCAGGGGCCTTTTAGTGTGTTGAGACGAAAGCTCCAAGGATGGTTGAAGAGAGAGGGAAGCTCCACTCTCTCCAAAAGTAGAGGATTTTTAAGGGATAATAGAAAATATGAGTATTTTAATGTAATACTGGCATGGTATAACACCATATTAGTGAATTTGGGAATTTTTCAATTCCCATTTTTGAATATTAAAAAAGGGGACATGGATAACATGTTTGTAAGTTTCTCAAAACCCTATCATATGACCTATCGTTGGAAAGCGCTTGAAAAATGGAATCTAAAGAGCTATAAAGCGCTCATTTTGGATTAGTGGTATTCAAGTTATGGTTAATCCAAACTTTTGACCACGTGTCCCAAACTTGTGGGAAATTCTCATATTCCCCAATATGGTGTTGTATAGCTCAAAGATGAGAATATAAAAGAACGAGCACAATGAATTTGGGGGTGCTAGCAGCGGAAGTAGCACTTCTTGTGTAGGGTAGAGTCTCTCACTCAGGGCCTCGTCTAGAGATATCTGGACAAGAGACTCATCTCTCAGTTCTTCCAAAATCGAACCCGCAAAAACTTCCCCCGCCCAAAAAGCACGGGTGATTCCTCTAGGATATTTTATTCTAATGTAGTCAAGAGCCTTAACTAACTAAACTCATCCAACCGAACCCGTAAGTCACATGGTCAGATCAAGGAAAAGACTTGCACTTGGATCATAGAGACCAACGCTTTTTTCCCCATCAAGAGGCACAACCGTTGATTGTTTTCCATAGAACAAGAATTATCCGGGATTTACTTCATCTATCGTACCATAACAGAATTGAGTCTCATTTTAGGGATCCATCAGTCCACCCTAACCCCATCCAGAGTCCCATGGGTTAGCCAACCGCCCAACCACTGTAGTGATAAGATCCATTTAAGAAATCGGTTATGTTTGGTCCTGGGTACCAGGAAAAAGAGTTCCCAAGCCCCCTAGCCGGAGCTTCATGCAAACTTCAAGATAGTCACACCACTTACACACCCAATATGAAATTGCCTTTTTCATAGATTTAGCTGTCTTTAAAACAATCTTTTAATGAAAACATAGTATCACTGATCATAATCCTCCAAAATATCCGGTTGAATTATTGTGTATGAGGAAGAATGAATGTGGATGTATATGTGGAAGAATAAATGTGGATGTGTATGTGGAAGAATGAATGTGGATGAGTATGAGGAAGAATGAGTGTGGATGTGTATGTCGAAGAATGGGTGTGGATGTGTATGTGGAAGAATGGGTGTGGATGTGTATGTGGAAGAATGGATGTGTGGATGTGTATGTGGAAGAATGGGTGTGGATGTGTATGTGGAAGAATGGGTGTGGATGTGTATGTGGAAGAATGGATGTGTATGTGTATGTGGAAGAATGGATGTGGATGTGAGTGAATGAATGAGAAGTGATGTGATGTGAATCGGGATAAGAATGAATGAGATGAGATGTGAAATGAATGAAATGAGATGTGATGTAAATTGAGATAGATGTGAAATGAATGAGGTGTGATGGGATGTGAATATGGGTTGATGATGTTTTATGTCAAAAATGTTGGGGAAGCATTTTGACCATCTTGTGAACGAGGTTGTGGAGACCTAGCTGATAAAGTTGCAACAGCTGGCAGAGAGTCAACGGAGGACGTCTCGCGTAGCAAGGTCGCGGCCGAGGTCTTGACCAGCCTCGGTTCTCGATTGGTGAGCTTCCGGTACGCTGGATGAGTGACCAAGGAAGCGGCCTATGAGTGAAGCGCTAGGTGACCTGCAAAGGATCCTAGAGGGTGCTGACCATACGATGCTCGGGCTCTGGGTCGCCGAAGATACCCACACGTGCATCGTGGAAGATATTGGAACAAGGAGTAAGAGTTGTTTTCTGAAACTGGGCATGGATCTGGTTGATTGACCTTGCTTGTCCTCAACGGATGAGTCCATGGCTCTTTTATATGGAGCTGTTGGTTGATCTTACTGATCTTCAATAGAGATTCCATCTTGATTTTTTTATAAGTGAATATATTGTTGGTGGGTACTATGAGCTAGGAACTATCG
Organism: Cibotium barometz; assembly: GCF_041138505.1. Taxonomy (NCBI): domain Eukaryota; kingdom Viridiplantae; phylum Streptophyta; class Polypodiopsida; order Cyatheales; family Cibotiaceae; genus Cibotium; species Cibotium barometz. The sequence continues at coordinate 25,646,832 of NC_141053.1, read as the reverse complement.
AAAAGGCCCCTGAGGAACAGGGGCCTTTTTGATAGTTCCTATCCCCTGAGGAACAGGTGGTGAGCGTTCTGGTTTCCGGATCCCATCACTACACTGGTTGGGCGGTTGGTGGGCGGCTGGATAACCCATGGGACTAGATGGGGTTAGGCTGGATTGATGAATCCGTAAAATGAGACTCAATTCTATTATAGTACGATAGATGAAGTAAATTCTAGATAGTAATTGTTCTGTGGAAAAAGAATCAACGGCTGTGCCTCTCGATGGGGAAAAAAGCATTGGTTTCTATGATCCAAGTGCAAGTATGTTCCTTGATCTAACCAAGTGACTCATAAGTTTGGTCGGATTAGTTTGGTCAGTAAATGACCTTGACTACGTTAGAGTACAAATATCCTGGGCAAGTGAAGTTTTTCCGGGTTTGGTTTTTAAAGAACCAAGGGATTAGTCTCTTGTTCGGATATCCGTGTGGGCGAGGCCTCTAGTGAGGGATCCTGCCTCGCGCAAGGAGTGCTACTTCCAATGCTAGCACCCCCCTGAATCCGTTGTGTGGAGGGGGTAGGGATCTTTCAGCTGGTATCAGAACGAATTGGCTAAAGTGGATCAACTGAAAATCCAAAAATGTCAAAAATTTATGAAGTAACAGTAAAAAGTTATAATTATGTGATAAAATTTATACAAATTGATATTCAGAATGAAGATTCATTAAATTGAAAGTGGGTCTTCAGATGAAGTATCGCAATTGTCCTGACTTGCCCAAGGAGCTATTAATATTTGTACGTACAAAATTGGGCTTTCTTTTCCACTTTTACAAAAATATCACATCTTATCACGTCCTATTTTCATCTTATCACATCCCATACACCTCTTATCACATCCATTCTTATCCTATCGCATCGCGTTTACATCTTATCACATCTTATCGCATCCTATTTTCACCTTATGTCATCCATTCACATGCTATTTCCATTTAATAGCTTTTTCTACGTTGATCTTGATAATGTGACTTTTTCTAAATTTCTACCAATTGCTTGGCCTAATTAAAGGTTCTTTTTCTCAATGACTATTTCCATATTCATTCATAATTTTTGAAATGAATTATATTCAATATTCCTCTTTTGAATAAAAGAATTCATGGGATTTACAGAAATCAATTCTAGCCAGATTTTGACTTTTGATAAATAATCATAAATTAAATTTTACTAAAAATTCATCTTCCTCTCATTTAATTTCTTGGATCTCAAATACCATGGGAATTACTCTTTTTGTATTTATTCAATTGCATTCCAATGTCATGGGTATTCCTCTTTTATCATCAAATATTTCTCATAAAGTAATTTCGTCTAAAATAAAATACCCATTAATTCAATATGCTAGGAATTTCTATTTTCCCATCTAAATGATGGAATTCCAACTGTCATAGGAATTCCTCTTTTAACATTTAAGTATTTCTCATAGATAAAATAAATTTATCTAAAACTCATCTTTGAATTTAGATACAATACTCATTAACTCCAATATGCTAGGAATTTCTCTTTTCCCATCTAAATGATGGAATTCCAAATGTCATAGGAATTCCTTTTTTACCATTTAAACTTATCTAATTAAAAAGATAAATTTAACTAAATCTTCTCTTAAAATTTAAATAAAAATCTCCATTAGTTCCTTTATACTAGGAATTACACTTTTCTTATGTAAATATTTGAATTCCAATATGGTGAAAATTCCTCTTTCATCATTTAAACTTATCTATACAAAAAGATAAATTTAACTAGAATCCTTCTTTAATTTTTTTTTAAAAAAATGCATTATTTTAGCATCACAAATTTTCTCTTATTTCATTGGAATACATGGATTTCCATTGTCATGGGGGATTACTCTTTTAACATAAAAATGGATTACTAGAAAATTCTCTTTTTTATATTTAACTATTTATGTAAAAACCTAAAAATAAAATTTTCCATGATTATAATAAGAATCATTCAATTAATCTAGGATTATTAATCCTAGAATATGGTAGGAAGTCCTCTTTTCATAATATAAATGAAAATGAGTTATGTGTTTATTTTTCAAAAAACTTACTATAGCTCCGCTCTGCTATTACTGATAATTCTCAATAAATTTGAAAGAATAAAGTTTAGTATTATTCATGTGATTAAAATAACCACTAATTGGATCATTATCCAATTATTGTTTGATTCTTAATTTTACCATAAATTAAATAGCATAAAAGTATTAAAAGACATTATTTTGGCCTCCAATTAGACAAGCATAGAAATTACTTTTAGATTAGAGAAATGCTTCATGAGATGCTTCATTCGAATTGAGAATAGGTCTTAGGAATGACCATTCTTTGGGGGAGAGAGAGAAATGCTTAAAAATCATTATAAATTACGCATAAATGAAAATTTATGTGTTTCTTCATTACAATACATTAAAGAACTTCAATATTATTCAAAAGCCATTCAAATTAATGCTTCTCAAGCTTGAGAGGGGATGAGAAGAGAAACATTTGGAGATTGAAGAAAAAGAAGACAATAATCCACATTTTACCTCCTTAATTACTTGATTCTTTGATCACAGTAGAGGCCCCCAACCAATAAATGTATGTTGATGAAGTCTTAAAGGAAGATTGAAGAGAGAGAGAAGCTCCAATCTCTTCAATTTGTAGAGGATTTTTAGAAAATATTAGAAATTATCATTATTTCAGTATAATACTGGCATGGTATAGTTCTCATATTTTTTTACAAAGGACTAAGGATCTATTTATAGGTGAGGGAGGCCTCTAACCAAGTCCAACTTTTTTCTAGAATTTTCTAGGTTCAGTTTGGGTGAATTTGGATAAGATTTGGACCTAGTTTGTCTCCCTTTTGATTTGGTTTGATCTAGGAGAGAGGAGAGATAAAAATATCACAATATTTTTGATTTTAAAACTCCACCACACATGTGAAAGAGGTGCCTCCTTGAAGAGCTCCCTTCTCCTTACCAAGGTGTCAAAATTGAATCATTATACCCAAAATATCTCATTTTTTTAGTAATACTCATAGTTTTTTACTAATAAACCTTGTCCTTAGTCAACTCTTCATCTTATGTGAGCATTTACTCATTTTTGGGGGTTTTTCTTTTATAAATTAGATTTATCTCCTCCTCACACTTGGATTGATCCAATTGGCCTCCATAGGAACCTAAATTGGACCATAACCATAAATTTCTAAAAATCTAGACCCTTAGGCTAAGGTCCTTTATACTCCTTTTCAATTAATTCCAAATGCACATTGAAAATTTCTTTTTGAATTTCTGTTTCAGGGGAAACCATTTTAGACACTAGGAGGATTTTTATATCAACAAATATCTCAATTTTGGATTACCTCTCTCTAGACATTTTCTCTCTCTAAGCCAAAATAGGGTAAAATAGAATCTTTCTTTTATTTCAAAGACGAAAATAATTACAAGATCAAAAGGGGAGGTTCTTACACCTGTACACCTCAAAAGCTGGAGGGAGGAATCTTACATCCTACCCCACTTAAAAAACACGAGATAGAGTATGCTCTCTTTCATCATCATCTTCTTCTTCAATCACCTCCAGCGTTATTGCCTTGGAAGTGGATGGCCGATTTGGGAACATCTCTCCTTGACAGCTTCCCCTATTTTGAGGAGGTCTTGCATTACTTTGGATTAAAACTGCGGGTTGGTTAAACGATCTACCACTGGGATTTCTCTGATTTTGGCAGAAAGAAACTTGATTACTCTGGAAGGAAGGAGTTGTGGTCTCAAATCTGGATCCTTAATTTTCATGACCAGTGTCTCAAAAGTGACATTTAGTGTCACTTTTGTGAAACTAAACGTTACTCACAATATTGGGCCTAGCTAAAAATAATTATGACATTTAACGTTATCAAAAGTGACGTTTAAGTGTATCACTCCTAACATCACCTATAACTCCTAAGTTTTATGCTTAGGGAATATGTTTGGAGTTATTCTGAGACCCCCTCTTGGGGGATTCACTATATGTAAACTCTCAAAATCACGTGCATTCAAGGCCTAATTAAAAAACCCCTTATCTATAAATTTCTCAAGATTAAAACACACCCCTATGCTATTCAATTTGTAAATACTCCCTTTAAATGGTACCCTTCTGAATGTAAAAAAAATGTATTAAAAAGGTATTTTAAAAACCCCTTCTGTTGAACCCACATACTACGCTTACATATTTATGAGTGACCCCTCCGAGGACCCCCTTTTCTTGTAGTAATCACAACCATAGAAACATGAGCTGTAAAAAAGAACATAGTAGACATAAAATGGTAAAAACATCATAAAGTACAATAGTCCTAGGGCTTGTGCCTTTTATAGTCTCAAGGCCTACATGCCCTAACAGCACATGTATACATGTCTCTAACCCCATCTACCTAGACCCATCCCCATGTGCATGTGCATTCTAAAATCCCCATTTATTATAATAGGAAAAACATTTTCGCCAACTAGGTAAAATAATGAGAGAGAACATTTTATTCTCCACTATTGTCCCTCTCCAAATGTTGTCCTTATACTTGGCATTGAGGTTTTGGCTTTTTACGCTATGCATGTTACTAGCCCATGCATGAAGTTAGAGATTCATGGATTGATCATTGTGTTTGGGAGTGAGAGTGTTAGTGTGGGTAAGATTAGCTCAGTGGTGGAACAATGCTTTTTTTTTATCATAAAATTATAATCAAAGGATTTTTGGTGTAATTGTTGTTTGGTGATTTTTACACCTTTTAGTTATTTTGTCTTTTTCACATGTTCTCTTATGTCAACCGTTCCTATCTTGTCTATTTCGTCAATGCGCCCTTAAGTCTCGATAATGGTGTTCTGTTTGTTGTTGCGATGATGATGTGACCAAGGCCTTGTGATTTCTATTATATCAATTTAGTTTATGCAATTTGTGCCATTTGGATACAATTTAATAGGCACCTCACAACAAGTGATGAAAAAGAACTCTAAAAAAGATGATTACTAAGTTCTATTTTCCTAGTGCTTAATTACCTAAATAGTAATTTAACTTATAAATGGAGAGAGTTAGAATTTAGAAAGTGCTACATTTGAAGTGAAGTATTTGTGCCTCGTTGGTCATCTCTGGTGTTGATGAAATAATTGAGCTCAATTCATGAGTGCTCGAGTACTAGTGTTCGAAAGAAACGTTTCATCGATCTCAATTAAAGGATGGTATTTTTTGTATTGGGTAGATATATAGAGCCAAGAACGCCAATGGCAGAGCAAAGCTGAAAGAAGGAGGGGAAGCTGAAAATGTTTTTGTAGCACTGATAGTGCCAAGAACGCCAAAATGTTTCTGTAGCACTGATAGGGCCAAGATGAAAATGTTTCTGTAGCACTGATAGAGCCAAGAACGCCAATCTGGCATCGCACAGTGTAGACCGTGCGATGTGAAGTTGTGTGGTGAAGCGCATTTCCCATTCAATAATAGAGACACGAATCGACGAGAACGCTGCCACGATATCTATAAAGAGTGATTGAATCGATGCAAGAGATGAAGGGTGATAATTGAAACTTTTGTGCTTTGCACATTTAATAAGTGGATACGTTTTGAGGGAAACAAGCTTGGGTGATTTTTGTGCCACGATATCTAGAAGCTAGAAAGTGCACAAACTCGTTTATGTGAGCAGTGAATTGAGAAATAATTGAGCTCAATTCATGAGTGCTCGAAAGAAACATTTCTCACCGTCAAGTGCTTGAGATTCACAGTGTTCAAAAGAAACATTTCACCAATCAATTAAGGGATGGCGTTTTTTTTTTGGACATGCTTCGGAATGAAATGTCTTCTTGAAAAATGCTCCAGAATGAAGAATGAAACCGATCGGGAAAAAGTTGCTGAAGCATAGTTTTATGCTTAAAACCTCATGCATAGCTTTATGCATAAGACCTCATTCATAGTTTTATGAATGAGGCCTCATGCATAAGCTTTATGCTTAAGGTCTTAAGCCATGCATAGTTTTATGCATGAGGCCTCATGCATAAGCTTTATGCTTAAGGTCTTAAGCATGAGGCCTTATGCATAAAGCACTATGCATAAGGCCTTAAGTTAAAAGCTATGCATAAGGCCTTATGCATAGCTTTAAGGCCTCATGCGTAGCTTTAGGCATAAGGCCTCATGCATAGCTTTATGCATAAAGCCTCATGCTTAAGGGCTTATGCATAAGCTTTATGTATAAGGCTTAATGCATAATGCTTTATGCAAGGCTTGTGTAACGGCTTGCATAATGCATAGTGTCGGGAATCATTCGGCTTACAAAACGGCTTAAATGGTTTTTTAATATTTGTTTATTTTTTGTGTTTTGAAGAATGAGATAATTCCCGGGGTCAATTGACATAAAGAGCTGGGAAATATTTATTTCATAATATTTTTTAAATATTTTCTTTGTTTGTATAGATGTGGCCTGGGTCCTCGTCCTCTTGTCCCATAGACCCAGAGGTTGAGGCTTTCACAACAATGGTTTGCTTGGGAGATAGAGGGTATCTTTGGCTATATTCCCACCCCCGAGTAGTCGCGGTAGCCTATGCAGCAGGGACCCCTTTACCATCAGGTCCACCCACAGCCCAACAGAGTCCCTTGCTAGGCACTTTACCTGCCATTACATTCACCCCTCATCCGTCAGCCCCAGTTAGTGCTACAGCATCTACTACACCTGCACCTTCAGGAGATGTGACACCTCACAGTTATCATGGCTCTCATGAGAGTGGCAACCGTTGTCGTTAGGGAGGGTAGGGGCGGTCATACCTCATGCCGCACTAGCACTGAGAGTGGAGGTAGAGGAGATAGAGAATGCCTAGGGCAGTGCTTTGGGTGTGGGGATAGTTCTTCAGAGTCACCACCACATCATGGTGATATATCATATTATGATATCACAAATGTGGGCGGCATAGTTGATGACTCTCGTGGGAAGGACATGGTAAACTACTTGTGCCAAGTAGTTTTTGCACACTCTAAAGACTGCTTTATACATTTTAAGCAGTAAAGGGAGAGCCTAGTGGATGATTGCATTAAAGCTGTCCACAAGAAGTATCCTAATCCTCACAACCAAAGGTTTAACAGTAGATGGACCCAGCATAAAATAAAAGACATACTTAAGAATAGGTCTCTAGTAAAAGGAGACATGAAAAGGAGGAGAAAGCTCAAAAGATGCCCGTCAAAATGGACATGGCAAGACATTTACTGCTCATAGGGGTGAGTGGAAGAAAGCCAAGAAGAAGCTCATAGAAGGAGACCAGCAACAAAGAGAAGTGTGGCAGCGAATACAAATGGAACGATATGGATTGTTGCACTTCAGATCTGGAGGTCGTGCATCATGGGGCTGAGTTTGTATAGATAGTGCAACTTCATGTCTTTTCTTTGTATTCTCTCTATTTGAGTTGTGTTATAATGTTTGTCTTGTGATTAAGCATGACATTCTGGGTAGAGATCCTACCCTAGTAGAGACTGGCTACCATCATCGCCACAGTAGAGGAGATACATGGGATTACCTTCACGATCAAGGAATCATCTCCAACGAACAATACAATCGAGCAAGGAGAACATCAATGGAGGTAATACTTTTTATTTTATTTACAAAACATGTTTTGTCCTTTATAATACTTTCTATTTTTATTTATATATATCTTCACTTTGTGTACGCACAAGGTGGACAAGATGACCCAGAGAGTGATGACTCCTCTGAGTAGTTTTCCTTGTAGTTTCTCTTCATATATAGTTTTTGTTTATGCAACTATAATTCTTTTTCAAGCCTCATGTGGCTACCATCGTGTATGGACAATTTCTTGGATATAAGATGAAATTTTTCATCTTCTTTATGTATCTATGTTTTATTCAAGCCTTATGTGGCTACGATCATGTATGGAGAAATTTTTCGATATAAAATATAATTTCTCATCTTCTTTAATCAATATTCGAAGTGTGTTCACAAATCTTTTTGTGCATATCTATCTTTAATTTAAGTTTTTATGTAGATATCTTTGATGATCTTGATTCCTCTATGTACAAGTAAGCAAAACCTTACACCAGAGAGCTGCCTACGCAAAAAATGCAGTTGCAGCTATACATTTGCACAAGTAGATCTCTGGAAATTTTTTTAATTCCAGAACATGTCTATAATAGAGGCTATAAAGGCATCTATTGACGCATCTATATGCATGTCTATAAGCACGTTTATATCGGTATAGACGCGTGTCTGTAGATGCGATTATAAATGCGCTCGTAACATTTTAAAGCACGTTGTCAAAACACGTTTATAAACATGCCTATGGTCGCTTTTCCTTGTAGTGACTATGTTCCTTATACTTGGCATGGAGGCTTTGGCTTTTTCAGCTATGCATACACATGTTACTATGCCATACATGAAGATAGAGATTCATTGATTGATCATTGTGATTGTAGTGTGAAAGTAAGAGTATTATTGTGAGTATGATAAGTTTTGTGGTGGAATAATGCTTTTTTATCATGAATTTATATCAAAGGATTTTTAGTGTAATTGTTGTTTGGTGATTTTTACACTTTTTTATTTATTTTATCTTTTTCACACGTTCAATTATGTCAATCGTTCGTACCTTGTCTATTTCGTCAATGCGCCCTTAACTATCAGCAATGCTAATGTGTTTGCTATTGTTATTATGATGATGTGATGTGATTTCTATTACATCAATTTAGTTTATGCAATTTGTGCCATTTGGGTAAATAGGCACCTCACAAGTGATGAAAAAGAACTCCAAAAAGACGATTATGGAGTTCTATTTTCCAAACAATTATTACAATGCTTAATTACATAAACAGTAATTTAAGTAATAAATAGAGAGACTTAGAATTTAGAAAGTGATAGATTTGAAGTGAAGTAAGCATTTGTACCTTGTTGGGCATCTCCGGTTCTCTCGTGTTGATGAACTAAAAAACATTTTGCTTAAGCGATACAAAAACCTTCAACTTGAAATTTTAAAAGGTTTTTATTGAAAATATAACTAAAATGCCTTAAAATTTGCAGGTTTTAAAACTTCTATTTTCAATTTTGAAGGTTATTTTTAAAAATTTATCATTCACCTAACATTAAACCTCCATTTTTCATGTCGAGTACTAGTGTTCCAAAGAAACATTTCACGATCAATTAAAGGATGGCGTTTTTTTTCTTTTCTTTTCTTTTTTGACATGCTTTGGAATGGATTACTTTCTTCTTGACAAATCCTTTTTCACTGGTAACTGGGTAGAGCCAAGAACGCCAATGGTAGAGCAAAGCTGAGACACCACAGTACATACATTTGGATTCTCTAGCGTCGTGTTGATGAAACGCAAGGCACTTTTGTTCATTTTCTATATAGTAAAAAAAAACGATTCACTAGATAGTTTTCTAGATATAAATGAACATATCTAGGAAAAGTGCAAACTAGAGAAAATGAAACACTTTCCTAGATAGCTAACTAGGAAATACAATGCATGGATTTTTCTATATAGGAAAATTTATTTATATAGTAAAAATTTCCTATATAAAATATTTTCCTACAAGGAAAAAATCTCCTATGTAGGAAGATTTTCTCTATATAGAAAAATTTGCTTACATAGGAAAATTTTTCCTATATATGTAAATTTATCTATGTAAAGAAATCCATGCATTGTATTTTCTAGGTAGCCTATCTAGGAAACTGTTTCATTTTCCCTAGTTTTCACTTTTCCTAGATATCCTTATTTGATCTAGGAAATTATATAGTGAATCCATTGTATCTCTGTCTAGAGAATGCTTATTAGCTTATCCTCTAGATAGGTTATGCGAGTGAATGAAAGGTGGGGTGCCCAATTAAGTGAGGTTTTCTTAATGAAGGTGGAACTACCATGCTAACATGATTTAAATGTTCATTCATAGCTGGTACTGCATGTTAAACTCTAGTAAGAGATCAATGGTAATGAGCTTTCATGACTGTGGTCATGTTGTGCCGAATGTGAAGAAAGTTATCAACGCTCTTGTCTTGCTGGAGGCTAAGGGCATTTAGCATCCATCATGCCCATAGCTTGATTGAGTTATCCACACAATGGCTTACAGTCTATAGGTAGACAAAAATGTATCCAAAACAATGTAGGAGATAGACTCCATCTTTCCATGTGTCAAAAAACAAGGCAGAAAAGATGGCAGGTGTAAGCTTAGAAAAAGACAAGGTAGAAAAGATGGCAGCTCTGTAAGCTTAGAAAAAGGAAGTAACATACCTTTCCCCATCCTGCTAAGAATTTTGTCTGCATGTCCAAAGCACGGAAAAACGCCACATGAAATTTAGAGGTTAGAAAAACTCATAAACTACAGAGGAAATAATAAAAGCATAAGCGAGAATACAACTCAACTTCAAGGTCAAGCCAACATGACAAACCCTTTAGTGAATGAGTGAAATGCATGGCAAATCAAACCACAGATGAGCCTATGTAGAAGTGAATCAAGCTGCCAAGTTGTAAGCCAAGATGTGGTGTAGGATTAGCAAGTGTCATTACAGTGGGAAGTAATATTTTCTCCAAGCTAAAACATGTAGTGCCCATCTTTGTCATCTTCACACCAAGGAGGGGATTGAGCCCTAGGCAACTCCGTTCACATAGGCATTCAAAGGAGCAGGACTGGACCTTGCTCGGGCAAAAGTGCCCCCTTCGTCATGCCTTTCATGCTCCATAAAATGATGCCCACTGTTGGCAACAGGCTTGGCCTACACAAAGCCATCCAACGTCCATGTTCCACCATCATAAACATACTCTTTTATAATGAGACCCTTAACCATGAACAAATCAATACCAGCATATTTAATGTTGATGAAAACAAGCCATCGAGAGACATGCCTACTATTGATCTACCAAATCCCACCTTCTTCATCAACATGGGGCATTCAAAGATCTGTCTTAGGACCAAAACATTAGGGCCAAAAATGTCTCAAAATGGGCTGTGTAAGGAATTCGCTAACTTGCTAATTAGTATAACGTTGACGGTCAAAACGGCTCCAAATTTGGCAGTTTTGGATATTTAAAGCGTATCTATGTGATTGAACATGTATCTAAGTACATATTTTAAAATCTAAAAAAATATATCGTTTTCATGCTACTCTTTAATGGCTCGTCTCGAAATTTGTCCTCTTTTAGTGACTTCGCGGCAAATACTTATTTCTCTTACTTTTGAATAACCATTCCCTCCGAACGCGCTCTCATCCATTCTCCAAAAAATTTCACAAGCTTATTCTTAGTTTCACTCCTTTGCTTCTCTAAGAACAAGCTACATCTCATTCTCATTCTTCTGCGTCTCTCATCTTCTAATAGCTCTGCTAATATTTTTAGCTCTGTTAGTAATGAGTGATACATCTAATCGTAAGTTTCATTTGAATATCAAGCTCAACCAAGAGTATGCAACTACATGGAGTGTCTACCAAACAAAGACCCCTTTCATATGCGAATGAAGCTCAACATCTTCGCACAACGAAGGAAAGAAGCATATTGACCTATGGACAGATGGAAGTCTGTATCCATCGAATTCCAAAACAGGAAGGTATCCTTCTTTTCACACACCACATGATTTGATTAGATTTGTTGGTGATGGGGTGGATGGCTTACTTGGTTATAGTTCAAGACTATCTCAATCACATGCAGAATATATTACATATCTTCAAAATACTTTATCTTTGAATGCAACAAAAATTATAGAACTTGAAAACAAAATAGTGTCTTTGAAACAAGAAAATGATCAATTGAAAACCTTAAAAGAAACTTCAATAGGGTTAAGAGCACGAGTAAAACGAATGCGGGATATAGTTAACTTGACAGAGAGATCTGGACAAAGGAAAAAAAGGTTAAAACTTGTAAGAGATCATGTTACTACCCTTCTAGGATTTGACATGTCTAATGCTCAGGAAAGGGTAAGATTTTTGAATGAGCTTATGAATAGGTCGGATATCATGAAACTTTTGAAACTTCCTGAAAATCAAACTAAAAAAAAACTAGTCTTTCAACATCTACTAAAAGATATGGACTTATTGGTCCAGCCTTCCCAAATGCAAGAAGTTTGTGACACAATGGGAGTGAGTAGAAAGGGATACAGAGCCATCTCTAAAACCTGGTTTAGGGTCCTTAAGTATTACAAAATCAAAGCTTTTGGGTTGCCTAGACCTCACAATGTTGGAAAATATAGAACTCTGTTAAATGAGGAAATTTCCAAACACATTAGGGAAAAAGGGAGCTCATTTTGGGGCCTTTTACGGTTTGGAAAAATAAGCTCTCAACCAATCAACAGAGGGCCAACGTAACGTTGGAAATTCACAAAAATAAGAGAAAATACATAAAAGAAACAATACTTTATGTAGGTACAAGCGTGCTACATTAATGTGGAGATTGGTTTTTTATTCTCACAAGATCTTTGGACATGAAGATAGAATCTAGTCTGACATTTTCTCTGACAAGGGCCTTCCCGCTTCCACCTTCCTTTGAACTTTGAAATGTTGTGCTGCCTTTTCTTCGAAAGGTCTACCATTCTACACCACTGCCTCATTGTGCAGCAGGCTCTTCTTTTTCAAAACTGCTCCCTTGATCCTGTTTGGCTTAGAGTAAGATGTTTCTTGTCAACTGTCTGTCTTCCTACTTTCTCTTTTTTGAAACTTCACTTTGTTATCTTGTTTACATTACTTTGCTGTTGTTACAGATTCACAAGGTCTCCATGGTGAATAAAAACTATGGCCGTTCTTGTGGAAGATGCTTTGTGGATGATAATGCTATGAAGGCAGAATTATACCACACATCATTACCCCGTCGACTTGCTTCTTCTATTTCTTCGGTAGAGAATTCAAGTACATTCAAAACGGAAGGAACTTGGGAAAGGTTTAGTGTTTCGAAAGGAGCATGGGTGCTTATGCAACCTAGCAAAAGAAAGAGACCCCACACAAAAAACATTTTCTTGGCATCATGGAAGGGAAGAGTACGAGATTTTAAAATCACCAGAGGGAAGATATCGGTGAAAGAAGTTTTGATTAAGCATGTGTACATGCATAAAGAACTTGTCTTGCGAGACTATCCAAATGATCTTCCGCAACACAGGCCTAATTGTATATTTTTCTATTGTGGTTTTGTTCTTTATGAGGTGTATGGATTTTTAAGATGAAGCTTTCTTTCTTTGCTTATTGACATTCTTGTGTTATTTTATTTCAGATTTATACCCTTCATCGTATGAGACATGGCAAAACATCTATTGTATTCTGGGATTTATAGATGTTTTGCATGGATCGATAGGAGAACAACAATACCAAGGTCGATGTGCAACAGAGCTAGCTCAATCGGGTATATTTTTTACTGATCATTTTTATCAGTTGGCTGGACAATGCTAACACACATGGTGTGTTAAGAAAACAAGATCATCTGGCTTATCCTAGTCTCATTAAGCACTACTATTAGTTTACTTTACCCTATTGATTCATATTGCTTTTTTGCAGGTGCTCAAAAGAAGAGAGAGTTCAATAAAATGCAAAGATATTGAAAATTTAAAAATTGAGATAACACAAACTCCATAAACAAAGGTATTATATTCAATAAAGTAAAATTTTGTACAGAAGTGTTTAATTGTATATGTAGAACATATTCTTGACAACCATTTTCTATTTATCTACAGCCTGATCCAAAGGTTGCTCTACATGGTCCAAGCTCTCCGTATCATCTTTTTTTGGAGAATCTGTTTTCTGCTACTCCATCGTGTCCTGTACAATCTCTTGGTGCTGCTCCATTGTCTTCTCTACTACCCCTGGAGAATCTGTTTGCTGTGCTGCTTCATCTTCTCCTCAATAACATCAGCAGCAGCAGCAGGTCCTTGTTCCTGTGGCTTCTCCTCATCATCTCACTAGGTCCTTGTTCCTGTGGCACCACATCAGCATCATCTGTGTCATCAAGGTGTATGACACCTTCTCGGACTTTAGAGCTCTCACCCAACTCGACAGTAGCTGGTACAATAGGTTTGGGAGAGGCATACTTCAAAAACTTCCAAATTGTATCAGCTCTGAAACTATATATATAGTTCGAGCTGAAGCTATCTTCTCTCATCTGCAATGGCATATGATGATTTAGAACACTTTGTACCAATATCAATTATTTTGAAGCTAAATGAAATTTTTTTTTTCTTACAAGGTCTGGCTGTCCTATCTCAAAATAGCTTGAAAGTATATATTTGGCACTGATCAGCACTCTCCAGTAGCCCCACAGCTACTTAAATCATCTTGTTGTGGTGTCTGTACAGTTGGAAAGATATGTTAGAAACTGTTAACATTTGAACAAAACAAAATTATTCAATAGGTTCAAAGGCATAGCATGAAATAGACATCAGTAGGGGAAATGACTTTCTACCTCTAAATTTATTGACTCTATTGAATCCAAAAGATTGACAGTAGGAGGACAGTGATCCAATGCATCTAGAAACCTTCTAATACAACTGCAATATATATAATTCAGTTCGTGTGCATTAAAACAAAATAATAAAGTTTAAAGTTAAAAATAGCACACACACCACTTACAATTTCAGCTCTCTGTGTGTGTTTTTAAGAGAGTTGAATATAAAGCATTGCTTCTGCTGGATATCAATAGAAGCAAAGCTCCAGTGGTCACTGTGTAAGGAAAAAAGCATTAAGAAATCAAAGGCTACAAGAGTTCTCAATCTTAAAGAAGAATCCCAAAAGAAGCAGTCACCCACATACCTGTTATGGTATGGAAGTAGCAAAACATCGATAACATCAAAATTGCAGTGTCTGAACCAATTGAAAATATCCATGGGAGTTTCCTTTGCATCTCTTAACCTGGAGAAAATGGCAGGATTAATAATATGAACCGTATGTTGTACAGCGTGGTTAAGCCAGCTTCTCATCATGCTACACATTGGACCAAACAATAATTAGGGTAGGGTGTGAAGGAGGTACAAGAAGGATTGTTTTGCAAACAAATGTAAAATAAAAGACACTTACTAGAGCATTGCAAGAATGATAGTATCTGAGCAATACTCATTCTTATGAGCCAATGCTGCCAAGCATGGTTTTGTCAAGTCAAAATTATTCACTGAAGTTTCATCCTCAATATGGACAACTATGTTAGGGCCCCAGCTCCTGCAACCTTCTCTGTATCTGCAGCTCCCTCTGTACAGTCTCCACATCTATAACAGATTTGGATTCTTTTATTTGCTGCTTTAGTGACTCCTCATAAGTAGCTTTCCCTCTGTTCTTTGAGTGGGTTACTTCAACAACCTTAACCTCATCTACCTTCAACTTTTTTGTAAGTGGAATTAATAATATGTCTCTCATCTTGATGTCCTGCCATACATTGCATCTTCAAAATATTTCTCCAAGTAATCCTCTGCCATTTCTTGTAAGGAAAGAATGGCAGTCCTGTTCCACCTGAAACCAAGGTGCCAACTATCACATATGTCTTTCACTAGTCTCTAAAAAGGTACCTTGGGGATTGCAAAGCCTATAGCTTTCTATTGCTTCCTGATCTCCTTTAGCACACCTGCACCATGTTTTAATCTCTTGGCCTTTTGCTGGAGCAGGCTCATTGGCTTCCCCTTCCTGCTATGTGCAACTCTTCCCTTTGGAGGCACACTAAATTCCTTGCAAGACCTGGCCCCTTGCCAGCACTCCTTGCAGTTGACTTGGTTCTAGCCATCACTCTGACAAGCTGCACACAAAGCAATGGAAAGAGATTACAGCCATGGAGAACATGGAATGATACAAAAGGGCAATGACAGGGGTGGATGAAGCAACATTTATAAATTTGCAACAAAATGCGATTTCAACAGTTTGAAATTTCTAATAGCTCACTCTCGCGTTTTCCTGCAAATACTTGAAGTAACATGTTGGTACATTCTTACAGTGATTTCTCTGTCTTTACAACTAAATACAATATCTTAGAAAAAAAGGAAGCTCATTTTGAGGCATTTTAGAAGAGAGAGAAAATAGGCTCTCAACCAATCAGGAGTGGGCCAACGTTACGTTGAAAATTCAACAAAAGGAGATGAAAATAAGAAAAATAAATAGTATTGTATGTTTATAGAAGCGTGTCACATTAATAAGGTGATCCGATTTGAATCTTTAAAAATTTTATTTTTTGTGCAGAATTTGGTGATTTTGACACTGCAAACGCGTCCGGAACGGCCGAAAACCCCAAAAACGGCACTTGAAACGCTGGAATCGGACATCCGGAGGCCCGGAAACGGCCAAAAAAGGCCCCAAAAGTGAATTTGCAACAAAACGCGATTTCAGCTGTTTGAAATTCCTAAACCCTTCTCCTCGCGTTTTCCTGCAAATTTATGAGACAACCTAATGGAACATGCCTTCAGTCATTTCAACCAGCCCAATTCAAAAGTCTTTCTACTTGTGGTATTTATTCTAATATCTAAGCTACATCACATCCCAAAAGTATGTGTTATACTATTAAACAAGAAGATAGGGATATAGAGAGTCTTACTGACCTGGAAGCTATCTGTGGGTGTGCTGTGCTGTTGATGAGTACCCTGTGCTGGGGATGAACCTGTGCTGCTGGTCAGGATGCTGATGGTGCAGAGTAGGGAGGTAGGGAGGCAAGAGAGCTGAGAGGGGAGGGCCAAGACAAGAGAGATTAAACAAGAGAGAAAAGATTAGTGCAAAATACAAAAAAGGCAGCTACTAAATGATGGAGCCGTTTTTTCACACGTGTGGATGGGACCCAGATCTCTTGGAGTTTGAAACTTGGCACTATGAATGGGACACTTTTTGCCTTGGAACTTGTGCCAATCATGATTTCATAATCAGTTCCATAACCACTCTTCCCTCCCCGTCTTTCATCCTTGCCAGCACCCTCCCATCATCCTTTTCCTTCCCTCTCTGATCCCTTCCTACCCAACACACTCCATCCAGACTGCAACCTGCCTGAAGACTACTACCACTACCAGATCTCCAGGTTACCTAGGCTGTAGCTCAAGTTTGGGAGAGAGCAGAAGATTCACCAGTGCAACTCCAACAGCATGGAAAAGGAAAAGAAAGGTCAGAGTTCTATATCCTTTTCAATGTTTTTTGATATATATTTCTTCCATCCATAGAATTCTTGATGTCCAAATATCTGGGCAATTCCCATCCACCACATTCCATATCCCAAATTTCCACATTCTAGTTTTATATTTGCAACAAAATGCGATTTCGGCTGTTTGAAATTCCTAAAGCTTTCTCCTCGCGTTTTCCTGCAAATTCATGAGGCAGCCTGCTGGAACATGCCTTCAGTCATTTCAACCAGTCCAATACAAAAGCCTTCCTGCTTGTGGTATTTATCCTAATATCTAAGCTACATCACATCCCAAAAGTATGTGTGTTATACTATTAAACAAGAAGATAAGGATATAGAGAGTCTTACTGACCTGGAAGCTATCTATGTGATTGGAGATGGATATCAATAGAACCTAGAAGTTTGCAACAAAATGCGAGGAGAGTGCTTAAAATTTTTCAAATAGCCCTATATCGCATTTTCTTGCAAATTCCTATATTTCTTTTGGTTTTCATTTCTTCTTCATTGTTTTGCTTTCTTTGGCCCTGGGGAATTCTTCCTAGTATCATCTACTGTCAAGGAATCTTTGAGGTGATCCTAGCATTTGATTGGAGATGGATAGCAATAGAAATGGAAAATTTGCACAACAAAATGCGAGGAGAGTACTTGACATTTTCCAAATGGCCCTACATCGCGTTTTCCTGTGTCCCTTTTGGTTTTCACTTCTTCCTCATTGTTTTGCTTTCTTTGGCCCTAGGGATTTCTTCCTTGATGATGAGAAAAGTTTTTGCTTTGGAGCAGTTGATTCTCAGGCCCCTCCTTTCAAGAGAAAGTTGGACTTTTCTGTTGCTATACTTAGACCACAGCAATCACCAGGTGAGTCATGTGTGCTCATGAAGGGAGTTGTTTGGTGATATCCTATACATTCCCTGATTACATATGTCAGCATATAGAATTCATGATATATAAATTTTGGTTCAGGCAAAAGGAAGAGACTGGAGCAGAAAGCTGAGTCTTCCCTCTCAAAACAAAAGGAATCAGAAGAGCACAAATCTCCAGATTTGCTCCTATTTGACTTTCTTCACAAATGCAAGGCTCAGAGGAACTTCCACATATACCACAGTATTTTCAAACAGGGAGTTCACTATGAGCTCTGTATTGGAGCATCACAGAGATTTTCTTTCAGATCATTGGGATACCTTCAAACAACTACCAGAGGCAGGAAGAATTGTGGAAGGTGAAAAGGTTTTTGTGCATATAAATCATATTGTCTCCATTGACAGGCTGAGGTACCATGTGAATAGAAGATTTGACAGCCTACCTGAGAAATATAAATTCAACTGTAGCTTGCACACCAGAAAGTGTAGAGTGCTTGAGGAAACCATGGCATTCCTTATGTACATTATCTTTAGTCAGTACTCTCTAGAAGAGCAAGGGCAGGAGGCTGAAGAACAAGACACATTTGAAGCAGAGGAAAAAGAGGATGTTCCTGTGGCAACAGAAATGGCAGAGCAAGAATTAGATATCACTCTCCAGGAAAAAGAGTCCAATCAAGATCAAAAAGAGAGTTCCGATTGGTAGGCCCTGGGAGTAATAGGATTTAGTCATCAAATATAGCACAAACATTATGTTGAAGTTGAATTGATTTGTACAAAGTCTTTGATCCTCTACCTTTCCCTTTTGCATTTGTCCCATCACCGCACGACACTTCAATACTCTTCCCACACTCAGTAGCTTCTAAAAGCGTTTAACACTCAGTACACACTCTCAGTACACACTCAGTACACACTTAGTAGCTTCTAAAAGCGTTTGACACTCAGTACACACTCAGTACACACTCAGTACCTTATTGGTAAGGATCAATAGTGTGTCTAGCATAATTAAGTAGTATTGATTGAATTTTTTGTGTGTAGCTCATGGATGTATTGATGCTTGTTTAATATAGATCACATGTTTCACAAAAAAAATACTTTTGGTGGAGTCTCAAAACATATAGGCATAACACCAAGAGTCACTTGTTCCACAAAATAAAAATCTATTGATTGAGTTTGAAAACATGTAGACGTAACACCAATAAGTTACAAACTGCTATTCATGTTTACTTGTCCATTTATGGTTTCTAAATATCTTCGAATCCCTCCATTGTCTATGTCTCTCTGCTGCCATTGAATTGTCCAAAGTTTGTCTTCGTCTTTGCTTTTGGGCTAGAATAAAAGCAAGCTTGACTTTGGAGCTAGCAACTTTTCTTTTAGCATGCAGTCTCTGTAGTATGCCTCGGTAAAACCATTGGAAGACTTCCTTCAGACTATTTGCCTTTTGACTCCCTCCGTAGTGTTGTGTGTGTCTGAAAAATGCATTACGTGCCATGTAGTGAGACTTCTCCATGCCTTGGGTAGACCAAATTGCTGGGCATCCATACTTTTTGACAAAATAGGGAAGGTGGTTGTAGATGATATGCTGTTTTCACAGAGACATAAGAATGCATAGTAAGTTATAAAAAAAGAGAGGATCACACTTAAGTAAAAGAAGAAGACAGAACTTTACCATGTAGTGAGTTATATTGCAGGCTATCCATGCGTCTTTCATTGACTTCCCAAAATGTTTAATTGCATCTTCAAAGTTCTTGTAATCACTTTTTTTCCATGTTACATTGTCACAGAACATGAAGAGTTGATCAAGGGACCTCCACACCTCTGCCTTCACATTTCATGCTTCTCCATCTGCCTCATGATCTTTCACGGCATTATGGACTTGCTTCCACAATCCATAATTAATCCTTGAAACTGTTCTACCTTGCCTTACTTGCTTACTACTGTGTTTGGGTCGAGACAAGAATCTTCTTGCCTTAACACCACCAATAGAGGGCTTGATTGGTACCTCCTTGCCATTGGTAGACTTTTTAAAATCCTTTGTGATATGAACATCACCTCCATGCAGACCTATATCAGATAACACTTTTTCCAATGCTTGAAGAGCATCCTTTCTATTTTTTTTGGGGTAAAGTTTCCAAGCAAATCCAATATACAAAAATACCAATTTCTCAATAATTCGATATAGACCATGCAATGAGCATATGTGAACATTACATAATGGAATGTCAAGAATGGCCTTGAAGTTAGGGTTAACTTTATCTCTATTAGGTGCTCTCTTCCACCATTTGGAATCCATTACTTGAGCTGATTCTTTGCAGTAAAGACAAAGAGACTTTGAGTTGCCTCCTTTACTAACGTTATACATGCACTTAAGTGTTTTAAGATCCCCTGCCATGTGCCACTCTACTTGAAAATCACCTTTTCCTGCAACATGGAGATTCTCTCCTCGCACTTGTCTTTTATTTATTCTTGGTATTTCCGTGTGGTGAAACACCCAATCTAGTGTTTCATGGTCTTCTATCTTTACCTGTGATTATAGAAAACAAAAGTCTTACTATAAAAGATTTGAAAACAATGACTAAAATCAAGTATGAAACAAAAAAATGATCATACTTGGAACGAGCCTAACCACCATATGTGTTTCTCTAACTGCACACTAAAATACTTTGAACTCGCTTCAGTCAATGATGTATCAAGTGCTCCATTCATCAATGTAATAGTAATCCTTTCCATTTTCTTTTCCTTTACAACCTCACACTCATCCAGTTTGATAACAAATTTCAAAATGCCTTTGCACTCCTCAAATGTTATTCTATAAAACTCAACCATTCTTCTTTGAAGTTGTTGTAGATCTACAAATATATTGTTCCAAGGGTCACACACAGTGGTTCCTTTACAACCATGAAATATTTCTTAATATGCTTGTCAATCTCATAGTCTTTTTGTAACATGAATCGTGGAAGTGTGGCAGTATCCATGTAAATATTTT
This sequence comes from Cibotium barometz, assembly GCF_041138505.1. Taxonomy (NCBI): domain Eukaryota; kingdom Viridiplantae; phylum Streptophyta; class Polypodiopsida; order Cyatheales; family Cibotiaceae; genus Cibotium; species Cibotium barometz. The sequence continues at coordinate 25,625,948 of NC_141053.1, read as the reverse complement.
GAAAAAGTGCAATCATCAAGTTCAGTGATGGATTCTTTATGAGAGGCCTGCACACATCGTCAAAAGAGATGCGGAATCTTTGGGAAACAAAAAAAAACTAAGGAGATATTTAATGCAAAATCGTGTTAGTTAGACAAAAGATTATCTTATTCCTTTCTGAACTGATAGTTCTGTAGTCCTTACTGACAGCTCTGAACCACATTTCCGTATTTTACTATTTTTGAGGTCTTTTAGGAGAGAAATAAATCAAAAAATAGTGAATTTCTTACAGGGCTCCAAAATGAGCTCCCTTTTTCCCTAATGTTCCGGAGAGTATTTCTATATTGAGGGAACAATGCCATATGAGAGACAAAAAAAAAATCGTCTTTTGAATACAACGTTTATAATAATATTTGGATGAACATTAGAAAAGTCAAATCTTTTATGGTGGGATATTACAACATTCGAGAAATAGATTGTGAAGGAAAACTTGTATTTGTTATAAAATTAGATGAAGCTCAAATCCAAAAATATCAAAAAATGGAAAGAATATCTATATCCCTAATGAATAAAGCATTGGACTATAGTCAAGGTAAGCTTGATTCTCCATACCACAAAACTCAATAAAAAATGGAGCTATGGTGGATTGGATCACCTCATGTGCCAGTAGAGAGTCATGAAACATTAAAGTGGCTCTTTTCACATACAGACATTCCTTCAGTTATTCAGAGCCAAAATGTAGGTGAACACCTTCATGTAGATGACATAGGTGATTTCATTGTGGAATGGCATTTGAGTGCCGACCTCAAGGCGTTGAAGTGTATGTTTGGTGTATGTGGAGGAGAAAATACCAAATTTCTATGTCTTTATTGCATGGCAAGCACAGGGACAAGAGAATGGCTTGCAGAAAATGAGATTGGGAAACCACCATCCAGAAATAATGTGAATGTTGTCGATTATCCAACTGTTAAAATTTGGGATCCAATTCTACCAATGCAATGTACATTAATGCACATTTTTTAAATGTATTGATACATTTAAAAAATGTGCATATATGTATATTGCATGTAGAGATAAGAATCTTGGACAAATTGCTCCGACTTCATCTGGACTATGCATGTTCTATTAAGCCGACTAAACTTGCAAATGAGTGCATAGAAAAATGCGAAGACTTGCTCTCTCAAATGGGTTTCCATGGTGGCGAAGTGCATCTTAAAAAAGATCCTGTTCTTTCTAGAGGTACAAGTGATGTTCTGCAAGATGTTTCAATGGGAGGAGCAAAAGCAAGAAGATTTTTGAGCAACCATGACACCAAACAAGTCAATGCAATGTGGAACTACTGGAAACATCTATGTGTCATTACCACAAATGTCAAAAGTAGACGAGATGTAGCCAACAAACGTATGGAAGTTTGGAAAAAACTCGACAATTTTTTCAAAGTCCTAAGACAAGTTGGTTCAAATACTTATGCAGATGATTTCAAAAAAGCAATAAAGATTTTAATAAAAGCTGTCATAGATGCCAGGGGAGAAAAAGACATAACTTATTACTTGGTGAGTGTTCAGACTTATCAAAACAGTTAAAATTAAAGTGTAATTTCTTAAATTTACTAACAAAGAATTGTCTTTGTAGCATATTCTTTACTTGCACGGACCATATTTGCTACAGAAGGACCCCATGCAACATGGAACACACAAGGAATGGAAAAGTCACACTATCAAGCGAGAACTTCCTTTTTCAGATACACCAGAAGAGGAGGTGGTCAAAGAAGAAGCAATGCACTTAAAGAATTATTCAATTGGTTCTACAGGAGGCAATTATAAAGGATGAGATCAAAGAACCAGCAATCTGAAACTACACAAACACCTCAAGATAGAGACTAATGATTTACTAACACATTCGTACCTCTTACAAAATATTTGCTGAATTATAATCAGTCCTTGCAAAATATTGTGTGTACATTAGTTTTTGATTCTCTTGGGACTATTTGGCATGTCACCTCTGTATCTCAAAAATTTTCTCCTTCTATAACCTCCAAGAAGATTGATATCTGACTCCTCAGCTGCTGCAGCTGCATAGCTAGAGTAGCAAAGAAAGTATCCTGCTCTTGAGGCATTGAAACCTGTAGCATATCCAAAGATTCTAAGAGCAGCAGCTCTCTCTAGAAGCAAGACCTTGTTAGCATTTATTTGAAGGGGAGTGTATCCCGTGAACCTTGACAACACCTTCAAGGCAAATATTGGCAACTCAGCATCTTCAGAGAAGTTCATGTGGAATGCACAGAACACAGCCTTCTCCAATGTAGGTAAGTAGTGCATGAGAGCAGATGAAGGCCTTCTTGACCTAGTCCTTGTAGCTTTCACTCTGCTGCCTTTAGCTCTTCCTAGAAAATCATCCTTATCAAGCAATTCAATCTGCAAGACAAAAACCTCACTTTAAAAAAATTACAATCACAATAACATTTTGCAAAAGATTAAAAGGAAACTACCTTCTGCAACTCATCCTCGCTTACTACTTTGTCTTTCATCAAGTTGCATGAGCCAACCCTTTCCACTTTATCAAAATCTACTGGAAGCTTGAAATCTCTGCCAAAAGACTCTACACCTAACTCAATAAGCCTGTTCTCAAAATCCTCATCTCTAAGGGAAGGTTTCTCCTCATCCACTCTTTTAAGGCACAAGGCAAGTGCATCAGGAGAGCAGGGATAAATGAGTGGTCAGATGTTTGCAAATCAAGTGCCAAAAACTCTTCCTTTGACTCTACTTCTGTATCAATAAAGTCTTTGGTCACCTCACAAGCTTCTCAAATTGCTGCAATACAGTAGTCTTCCCTGATATTTAAGAGACATTGAAGATAGGACAAAGGAATAAAATCTTTCTCATTGATATAGAAGAAAGGAAGGCTTGGAACAGTAACAGAGGACTCAGATATGCTTGCTTCCTCTGAGGGCTCTTCAGTAACAGTGAAAGCCCTAAATTCAGTAACATCAAGATTTGCACTTTCTTTCTCATCAGCTTGAACATCAATTTCTTCCTCTTCTAAAATCTCACTTTTCTCTAGCTTTGAGACTGTGGTGACATTTAAGTTTTCTTCCTCCTTCTCTGCGCATCAATTTCTGATTCTTGTTCTTTATCTTGTATTTCTGCTCTCAAAAATAGAAAAAAAAGAAAGGCGACATCTTTGGGGACAAGGTTACAAAGCTTTTTATGAATTGGACAAGAAATGGATGAAGGGAATGTGAAAGAGATTTTATTTGAAAATCTACTGAACCTCTTTGTAACTTTGGCTTTCTCCATTGACAGCTGAGTAAAATCGGTAAGGTGACCAAAATCATTGTCTCCGATATGAAAACAATGAGCTTCAATTGACATTTCAATTTGTTTGTACTCCTCTTCAAGAATGTCCTTAAGCTTCATCAAAACATCTGAAAAAGAACGAACCTTGGATTGAATATCTCCACTGCATCTACGTATACCTTCATGTCATGACCATCTTGCAAAATAGCATTCAAGAGTCTTTCACTTGGGCTTTCTTCAACAAGTTCATGTTGTCCGTCAACACTTTTACTCATTGTGATATTTGAGAAAAACGCTCGAACAATTCTGAAGAAGGCTTGGAAGTCTTTATATGGCAGAGCCCGAACTAAGCGAAAATAAGTGGTCCAAAAGTTTTGGAATGCTTCTATCGCTTGGTGCGGGCTTTGGTAATTTGAAGGTTCGAAAAAAAAAGAGAGTTTTGCAAAATAGAGCTTGGAAGTCACTATATGGCAGAGCCCGACTAAGCCAAAAGTTAAGGGCCTTGGCAATTTGAAGGTTCGAAAAAAAATTACAGAGAGTTTTTGAGAATATTCGATGGAGCACGTGGAGCGTGGCAAAAATACCTTAAATAGTGACCGTTTGTGCCACGTGGCAAAAATGATTGCATGACACGTGTATCCAACGGTCCTATGTATGACGGATTTGAGGTATAAAAATTTAATTTTCTTGAAAGCATTTCTATTTTTCACCGACACAGTATCAAGCGAAATTGCTCCTCCGAAATTCCCAGAATCTCCTTTTACCCTTCTCACCCGTATCAAGCGATAACGCTCATCCGAACATCTCGGACCTTCTTCATCGCTTGGTTTTGGATTCTCCCCTATCATGTTGCCATACCCCAAATCAAGCGATAATGCTCATTTGAACATCTCAGACCTTCTTCATCGCTTGGTTCCGGATCCTCCCCTATCACTTGGCCATACCCCGAATCAAGCGATTAAGCTATTCCAATCCTTTTGGAAGCTTTTCATTGCTTAGTTCCATCTCCTTTAGTCATAGCCCGAATCAAGCGATAGAGCTTATCCAAGCAATTTGGATCCGCCCCATCGCTTAGTTCGGGCCACTGTGAGTTTTTTTATCTCAACTCACAAATCACCCCGATCAGGTCTATTCTTTTTCTTTTACTTCAATGGCGAGGACAAAACAGACTGCAAGGAAAGTCTACGCCGCTTTGGAGACTGAAAAAGCTCAAGACAAACCAGGATCTTCCAAAAAGCCAGTTGTCGATGAAAAACAAGAAAAGCCTCCTCCAAAGCCTCATGCTAGGGCAACAGCAAGAAAGAGATTAAACTATCAAGTGAAGTCACTAAGAGAGATGAGAGCGGCACAGAAATCTACTAATCTTCTCATCCCTCGACTGCCATTTATGCGGGTTGTAAGGGACATATCAGAAAGGTTAATTGGCAGAATGAGAAACACAAATCTTGATAAAGTCTGATGGGAGTCACAGGCCCTTATGTGTCGTCAAGAGGCTGCTGAGGATTTTTCGATCCACTTTATGAATGATGGATACATTGCTACTGCATTTGCTCATAGGATCACTCTCATGAGCAAAGATTTTGTGCTTGTGTCCACACTTAGATACAAGTTTGACAAAGCTTTGGAACCCATTCCAAGTCAAGATATGAGGGCTTTTGAAATTCTAAATATTCCTCCAGCAAGACAACCCAAACAACAATCAGTTGTTATTGAAGATGTTTCGCATACTTATAGTACAAGAAAAGCTCAAGATATTAAAGAAGAAGTGGAGAAAGAGAGAGAGCAGGAGAAGATTACAGAGGATGCCATTCTTTCTCAGCAAGCTCAAATTCTTCATGCATCCAATTCACAACTTTATCAGAATGTAACAGGTCAAATGGTAGTAGATGTCTCCATGCATGAAGAGGATGAGGTTTATTATGACATTGCCCCTGAAGAAACAAGTATGCTTGTGAATCACAATATTGAGATATCTGACACAGTCCTCTTTATCTGTCTGAGGTTTGTGTGGATTCCCTTTTGCTTTCTTGATGAATTTCTCAGATTCCATATTTTATTGATATGTTTTGTTTATGTCTCCAGATGTCTTATTATGAGGGATCTTCCTGACTCAATGGCTATGCAAGTGACCATTCTTGATCCCCTTGTTACACAGTGCCTTTTCAATAGGCAAGGGGATCTTGCAAGTTTTCTAAAAAACTTTGATATGCTGACATGCAATTACATTGTATACCCTTATGTTGAAGTGTAAGACTCACACTCAATTATCTTTTGTCCATCATTACAATATTCACAACTAATTGCAGTATTCATCTTATCACAGAGGCCATTGGAGTCTTATTATCTTCAATCTATTGGATAGAGATGTAATCTTTATGAATTCTTTAGCATCCATTCATGGGAGAAGTAAAATGTAAGAATCAACTTTACCATGGTTTATGTTCTAGAGCAATATTTTGTAAGTTTTCAATTGTTTGGTTGACTCTCAATATTTTATGCTTGCAGTACTGCCAAACTTATCTTGAGTTTCCTAGGTTCCACCTATGAAGACTACAAACTTGAAGATTTTAAGTACTACAGTCAGGAAGTTCCTTTGCAGAAAGACTCAATATCTTGTGGATGGATGGTGTTTGCTAATGCTTGGAGATATCTTGAGTCAAGATTTAGAATGACAACACTTACTATAAGTTCATGTAATGATAGAATTGATTGATTGGGTCAATACATTTAGTGACTTTCTCATATTAAGAAATTTTATCATTTTCTTTTGTCTTAGTTGTATGAATATCCAGATTCTTGGGTAAGTTGGGTAAGGGAGAAGGTAGTGTCTATGGTTTTGGAAAGATCTATCAATCCAGTTGATCCTGATTCCCCCTTTCAACCAGAGAAAGGAGCCAAGGGTACAACTTCAAAGAAAAGAAAAAAGGAGGAGAAGAAAAGCCATGTCAAGGATGGCTCATCCAAAAAGAAAAAGACCTCTACCAAAGAGAAGAAGGAAAGAAAGAAGAGCCCTACTAAGAGTAGATCTTCCAAGGAGAAAAAGAGCACTACTAAAGAGAAGACTCTTCTAAAGGGAAGAGCCCTTAGGCTACAGAGAAGAGCCCTAGCCCTCTTGCTAAAGAGAAGAGCCCTAGCCCTCCTGCTAAAGAGAAAACCCCTAGCCCTCCTGCTAAAGAAAAGAGCTCTTCACCAGCTCAAGAGAAGACTCCTATCAAAGAGAAGACCCCTGTCAAAGAGAAAACCCTAATCAAAGAGAAGACCCCTCTCAAAGAGAAGAGTGCTACTAAAGGTCTTCTGTTTCACTCACCAGTGAAATTTAAAATTCAGAAGCGTCGTTCATCCAACAAAGAAAGTAAGAGGGCAAATATTGGCTCTCCATTCAATTTCTTTTTCATGTTCCCCAAGAAGACTGCCTAGTCTCCAAAGTCAACCTCCAAAGAACCTTCTCCAAAACCAGACCCCACTACCAAATCTCCCTCGCCAACACCTAAAGATCTCAGAGAAGAGCCCAACTTACCACAGTTGAGGTATCCACTGCAAAGTCTTCCTTTCCAACACCTCAAGAGATCAAAACACCGGAACTTGAACCTCAATCAGCCAAATTTAATCGAATCAAACAGAAGAGAGAAAGATTCTCTAAAGATCCAGGGTCATCCCATGCCAAAAGAAAAGCTGATTTTGTTGAGTGATTCCACAAATTGGCTTTTGTTTTGTTCAATTTTTCCATATGAACACACCCTTTTTGGGACTATATTCTGTACTTAAATTCAGTATCAACAATTTGATATTCAAGTGTTAAACCTTGTTTTGTGTTGCGAACAATATGTTGACCATTTTTGTGAAGAAGTCAAGATGAAATTTAGCAGAATATATTGATTATATTATTGGAGAAATCCTTTTCAGCTTAACAAACTTGCCCTTGCAAGTGGCTCAAATACAACTTTTTTTGGGGGAAGACATGTGATGTATGAGGTTACACTCTCCATCCTTGTACTAACAATAATATCATCTATTTGAATCTATATTCAGGTGATGTTTCATCCAGAAACTCAAGCGACTCTCTTACATGTTGTAGTCTCCAGTTTGATGTTACTATAAGGTTTCTAGGATCTATGAATGGATGGACTATGATGTTAAATTCAAACTCTGGACAATTCTCTTCAGAATCCAAAGGGACCCAACTACCAAGCTTGCTTTTCCATCTCGTATAGTCATAGCCCAAAACTAGGGATTGACGACATAGTTGGTATGAGATAGACATAGAATTTGGGCTTACTCTTGGCAACTGATATTGTCGCCAATATGAAAAGTTTCCTTGGTACTCCATCCTTCTCCAAGTACATTGTCCAGATCAGTCGTAGATAGTCTTCTATTAAGCCACATCGTTCGTGTCCTCTCCAATTCCATTGTATTGAAACATGCCACAAAGACATGTATAGGCAAGAACCATTGAATTTTTATCCTTCTTGAAATCCTTCCAGGAGACATAGCTTGAAGAATATCATCTTTGATTTTGGATTTGAAGCTTGTTATGGTATTTGGATCAGGAACTTCCCATTCGAGTGACATTAATGTGGGAATAGGTATGTCATATAATTCTCCATGAACACCTTCTCTTGATGGAACCCTGTATTCTGCAAAATACACAAATATATCCACTGATTTGTAAAATGAAGGTGGTTTGTCTACATACATTACATCTGCAATCCCCTTGTGAATTGCTTTGAATGTGCCACTTAAGCTCTCAACAGGCTGCCACTCCACAGCTATTGATGGAAAGATAACTGAAATCAAACAAACAACAAATATATCAGAAGGAGAAATATTGTGTTGTATCAAATAGATAAAGTTTTGTTAAATTACAGTAAGAATGAAGAATTGGATGTTCATTCAAGTTCAACACCATGTCTTTGGTCATGTAGACATGTTGAACTTTTGCAAGCCAGCCATTGTCGATCACTTTGAAGGCAAAAACACGACCTTTCCAATGGGATTTCACTTGATTTCACTTGGTTCTTTTCACCCTGTGGGCACCTTTGCAAGAGGGAAGCATTGTTCCCCAATCATTCACACGCAAAGACATGGGTTTCCAAACACCATCCTCTCTAGTGTTATGAAAATCACAAGAAGTTATATTATGAGAAGGACGACGTGAGGACGCCATAGAAGCTCAGAGATGAGAGAAAAATAGTGAGTCTTTTGAAAATGCAAAGAAAGGAGAATAAGCCATATGCCAAAATGGAGGGAAGGTGGAAAAGGGAATGAGCCATGCCAAAATGGAGGGAAGGTGGAAAGTAGACGTTTGAAAAAATTTGGTGATTTGTCATTAATAGCGTTGTTTTCAAAATAAAATTTGGTGATTTGTCATTAATAGCCTGAAAAGAGAAGATTTAGTATCTTCTTGCTTGATTTTTTGAAATATAAAATGGAACAAGATGTCACTATTTTGGACCCAAACTTTAATGTTAGCCATCGTAAACGTCTAAATTAAGCCGTTTTAGCCGTTCGCTACCACTAAAATAGAACCGTTAAGAAGACATTTAGAGGAGACAAGAATGCCATACTTTTGTATACGTGTCAATTCACAATTGGATAATTTCTTAATCCTTAGATTAACAAACAACCCTTTTCTAGCTGTTTTTGGTCCTAATGATGGTGCCCAAAAGTACTCATGTGATCAGTATAACACAATCAAAATCCCTTGTCTATAATTTGCCTCTTGGTTGGGCTTGGCTAGCACAGCTTGTGTTTGTTGGAATGTTAGATGCATTGACATGGCTTGATGCTGGAGGTTCCCACCTACAACATATCCAATCTAATCAGGAAAATGAATCGTTGAGAATTTTACAAAAAAAATTGAAGACTGAAAATTACAAGGTTCAAATACGCACAAAAAGAAGTCATAGTTGTTGGATGAACGTCGATAAAAGCATCTCCCACAATTCCTTTCTTTCTGTGCGCTGTAAGCAAGGAGGAGCATAGTTGCTGACAGTGGCACATCACTGAGCCTTTATGTACTAATGATTGCATCATAGTTATACATACTATTAAAAAATTTCAAAGAGAAAAACATTTACTAGAAGCTATTCAAAGGTTGGGAGGGCTTGAAAAATCGTCCCCATGACTTCACCTGCTGGATTAGGTGCTGACCTTCGATCTTGATGAGAGGTCCCTTTTTGGTCAAGCTTAGAGCTATTTTGCCCAATGTTAGCACCTCTATTTCCAACATGCCCTCTCCCTTCAAGACCATGCAAGCCTCATGTCATGCTACAATAAAGATTGTTAAAAGATCATACGTGTTAATGAGGTCAATTTGTGAATGTGATGACTTGAGTGACCCTATATCCCAGTTTCACATAGTCCAATCAGCTCCTTTAGGATGGAGTCACCACCTCCGACACAACCTGCATGCAAAACATGAGTTAACAAACACAAGTCACACATCTAAAATGTTACAGGAGTTTAACACATACAAGGTTATTTTCCCAAAAACCTCTCTTCTTGGTGCAAATGATTCTTGAATGGTTTTGGTCTTATTATACAGCTAAACCTTCAATACACTACTTTTCAGTGGGTTTTGTGGCCATCAATTTTTTTTAAAAGGATGTAGCTTTATCAGCACATTTGTAAAGTTCTTTGTGTGATCCATTTTCCACCAATAACATGGGCCCAGATGTTGAATGGGTTTCATGGCATGTAGCATTATAATCTAGACATGTGGATATTGTCCTTATTACAGATTAATAAAGCCTCTAAACATGGAATGCAGATCTGGGCACAAGGCAACTCCTTTGAGGCTTGGCAAGTAGAAGGGAATGGGCTGCCTGGCTTCCTCATTCCCCAAACCAGATTGGTTGGCTACAATTGTTGCAGCCCAACCAACGAGGTCGGTTGGCCCGCCCCCTCTGCTACTCATTCTCACTCTTATTCAACATAGCCCCTTACTCTCAATGGGTCTTGCTCGTAGACCACCTATGAAAACCCTTGGATCCCTCCTCTTAAACCTGGGAGTTGAAGGCATGCTGACTTTGGTCAAGCCAGACTGCTCCTCCTTGTGGTACACACAAGGCATGATGTATTAAAGAAAAAACACAACAAAAGGACCCTAGTAAAAAGGGTTTTTAGGGTTTTTATCTTTGAATGATGAGTAGGATCATGTTGCAGCCGACTGAACCACTGTAATGCTACCATTGCTAGGACACTCAGCATGATCTCCGTCTGCCTTTGTCCATGCCCATAGCCGTAATTTGATGCTTTGAACTCCTCTATTCCAAGAAATGGCGGTGTTAGGATTTTTTCTGAAAGATATTTTGGGCTCGTGTATATATGTGTGCATGGCGTGTGTGAAGAGTTTTGCTCGGGAACGCGTTGACACTTGTACAAAGAGAATGGTTTCGTTGTAGGCTTCTTACAGGTTTGTTCGGAGTGAGGCTGGCTGTAGGTGGTGTTAGCAGTTTGGTAGCCTGAATTTGTGGGCGTCCCAAGTATCCATGGGCACTCAAAGCGGTATTTTAAGAGTATGTGGAGGCGTGGGCAAATTTAAAGGTTGAAGGGATGATATTGCCTTGGACATTGGTGTGAAAGCAATATGGGTGGCCATCCATTAAGTTTTAAGTAAAATGAAAAAAGATATAATATAATGTGGCCCAAAAAGCAAATAGCCATGTGGAGCTTTATTACGCTACCAGCACACCTTCTAGAAAGCTGGCAAAGACGCGAATTGCACAAGGTGGCAGCCTCGAAAAAAGTCCGATGACCTACAGGCGTAGGGGGTGGAGGAGCGGCCTGGTTCGCGAAGGACGCCTGGCTGAGGTTCTAGAGAGAGGCGAGGAAAGAAGGTGGCCGCCTCTGGAGTTTTTGGAGAACCAACGCAGGTAGCCAATGCAGGTAAAGGCCGCTGGGGTGATCTGCAACGAGTGAGGAGTGGCCGCCTTGTGATGACGAGGAGGCGGCTTTGGTGTTTTTGAAGTGGATGCACAAAAGGGCTTCGACGTTGGCGTCGGGCTGGCGAGCACTAGTGGTTGTGTGACTGGAGCGACTAAAGGCAAGACAAGGCTGGCGGCTGCGAGCGATTGGAGACGCCGACATACAGGTGGCTACGGTGATTGGAGCAGTGGGCAAAGCCAATGCAGAGTGAAGGTGTGGTTGCCTTGTAGAGGGCTGGTAGTCTGCAGGCACAGAGAGCGGGAGCTCTGGAATAATCGAGAAGCCGCTTGTACGAGAAGGATGCCTGGCGAGTGATCGTGCTGAAGAGCCTGGCTGGTGAGACTTTAGAAACCACGGTGAGGAGAGAAAGAGAAGTTGGCCACCGTTGAGGCCTTGGATGAGTTGCTGGTGGTCAGTTGAGAAGGGTAGCTGCAGGCGGAGATAGAGGGTCTTTCAGAGAGGCAAGCCGACTGGAGCCAGCTGATTTGTAAAAAAGGGATCTTCTTTTCACATTATTTGAGGATAAGTGTGCGGGTTTTGATTATCTTGTGGAATACAGGGTTTTTGAGGTTTTTCTGTGTGGTGTTTTGAGAGATTTCTATTTCCAGCATTGTGCTGGTGGTGCCCCTTGTGTCTGTTGTGTCTTCCAAGGCTGCTGGGTAGGTAGCAGTAGAGGCATTTCTTCTTTTCCTAGCCTCCCGACGGCTTTCTGGTGCCCCCTCTGAGGAACTTTCTTCAGGTTCCTTCAGTCTACAAGTTGCAACCATGGCGTTTGCTTATCCTGAATTTCATGGTGATAAGAATGAGGATGTAGAGGATTTCCTGGAGCAAATGGAGGTAGCATGTATTACCAACAATGTGGATAATCTGGATCAAATTTTAAGGCTCTTCCAGATCTTTTTGAAGGGCACAGCTGGTACATGGCTTGGAGAGTTTGAAGCAAAAAGAATGATTGGTAGCTCATCTCGAATGACGATGGTGGAAAACCTAAGAGAAGCCCTTACAAAGGAGTTTCAAAGAAGAGAAGATCCCAATGACGTTTGGCAGCAAGAGCTCCAGCAGCTGAAGCAAGGTGAAAGCCAGAGTGTGACAAGTTATGTTACAATTTTCAGTGAGCTGTGGACAAGATGGTGTTTAGCTCTTGAAACAGAAGTTCCTCCCATGTTTGTGAAGAAGAAGCAATTCATAGCAGGTTTGAAGAAAAGTTTGTTGGTAAAAGTGGACTTGAAGCAACCTTCTACTTATGAAGAGGCGGTGAGGATTGCAAAAGAGAAAGAATGGAAGCTGAAGAAAATGGCAGATTATGGGATGATCAAGGAAGACGAAGTGGTCAAGAATGGTTGTCTTGATGTAAAGATGGTCCAAGTTGATTTTGTGCAACAACGAACACCTACTATGTACCAAAAAATTGGTAGGGGAATGTAACAGGTAAATCCTAAGGTAGTCGCCAAGGATTTTAGGCAGTTTAATGAGAGCACTGTGAAGTCTATAGCTGTAAGATCCCTGTTCCCACCGAGCAACGGATTCGGGGTACTGGCAGCGGAAGTAGCGCTTCTCGCGCGGGACAGGGGTCCCACACTCGGGGCCTCGCCCACGGATATCCGGATAAGAGACTAATCTGTCGGTTGTTCCAAAACCAAACCCGGAAAAACTTCCTTTACCGGAAAGCACGGGCGATTCCACCAGGATAACTTTTTACTCTAACGTAGTCAAGATCATTTCTGATCGAGATGATTCGATTACATCTATAAGATACTTAGTCAGTTCAAGGAAGAAACTTGCACTTGGATCATTGGGATCAACGCTTTTTTCCCCATTCAAGAGGCACAGCCGTTGATTCCTATCCATAGAACAGTTTCTGTCCGGGATTTATTTTTTTTTTCTATCGTAAAAACAAAAGTTTGAGTCTCGATTTACGGATCCATCAGTCCAGCCTAACCCCATCCAATCCCATGGGTTAGCCAACCGCCCAACCACTGTAGTGATGGGATCCAATTAAAAATTTGGTTAGGTTTTGTCCCGGGTACCAAGGAAAAGAGTTCCAAGGCCCCCTAGCCGGATGTTCATGCAAAATAAAACTAGTCACACCACTCACACACCCAATATGAAATTACTTTTTTCAACCAGATTCAACCAGTTTAAAACAATCCTTTAATAAAACCATAGTATCATTGATCACCATCTTCCAATTTATCCAATTGATTCTTAATTTCCCATCATTCCTTCATCAGAGTATCTATGGCATCATTGGCAACTAGAACGCTCAGGAGCCGTTTCGATAGTTCCTAGCCCATAATACTTGGCAATATAATCACTTAACAAGATGGACTCTCGTTGAAGATCAGCAAGATCAACCAACAGATCCATATAAGGAGCCATGGACTCATCCATTGAAGACCAGCAAGGTCAATCAACCAGATCCATGCTCGATTTCAGAAAACAACTCCAACTCTGTTCCAATATCTTCCTCGACGCACGCGTGGGTATCCTAGGCGACCCAGAGCTCGAGCACCGTATGGTCAGCACCCTCTAGGATCCTTCGCAGGTAACCTAGCGCTTCACGCATAGGCCGCTTCCTTGGCCCCTCATCCACCGTACCGGAAGCTCACCATTTTAATCGCACCGAGGCTGGTCAAGACCTCGGCCGACCTTGCTACGCGAGACGTCCTTCATTGACTCCCCGTCAGCAGTTGCAACTTTCTCATCACGACCTTAATCACAAGACGGTCAAAATGCTCCCCCCAGCATTCTTGACATAAAACAATCATTTACAAACAGCATTTACAAACAGCATTTACAAACAGCTTACAATACAATTTCTATTTTAACTTTCATTTTTCCACATTATCCCTCCTCAATCTACATTACTTATTCCATATTCCATTTATATGTATACTCATCCCATCACATCATTTCCATCTCATCACTTCAGATTCTCTCACATCACAATCGTATATTCACATCCATACATCCACAACTATATGCGTACATTCACATCTACATGCATACATCTACATCCCTATGCATACATCCACATCCACATTCACATTCGCCTCCATACATCTACATCTACATGCATACATCCACTCCACATTCACATCCACGTCTATACATCTACATCTACATGCATACATCCACCTCTACATCCACATCTACGTCTATACACCTATATCTACATGCATACATCCACATCTCCATTCACATCTACATCTATACATCTACATCTACATGTATACATCCACATCTCCATTCCCATCTACATCTATACATCTACATCTACATGTATACATCCACGTCTCTATTCACATCTACATCTATACATCTACATCTACATATATACATCCACATCTCCATTCTCATCTACATCTATACATCTACATCTTCATGCAAACGTCCATATCTCCATGCATAATAATATTCTTTTAATTAATCTAGGATGATAGTTCCTAGGATATGGTAGGAAGTCCTCTTTTTATGCTTTGAATGAATTTATTTTATGCGTGATTTCTATAAAAATTTTACCATAGCTCCGCTACTATGACTGATAAATCTCAATTTTTTTTCTAAGGGATAAAGCTTATCATTAAGAAAATAATTAGAATGGTCTCTAATTGGGTCATCAATCCATAATGGATTGAATCATCAATGTGCATAAACTAAAAGCATAGCAAAAAGCCATTAATTTGGCCTCAAGCATAGCTTGATTAAGGAAAAGCTTTATGAAAAGCTTCATTTGGATTGAGAATGAGTCATGAGTATGACCATTTCTTGAGTGAGAGAGAGAAATTACATAAAAACCATTAGAATTTAAACATAAATGGAAATTAACTTCTATAGCATTTATTATGTAACTCTTCACTACTATTCACCAATTAACTTCAATAGCATTTAAAAAACCATACCAATTAAACTTCTCAAGCTTGAGAGGGGTTGAGAAGAGAGAATCATTGAGTAATTATAGAAAAGATCAAAATTCAATATACTTACCTTATAATTTGCTTGATTCTTTATTCACGGTAGAGGCCCCCAACCAATCAATTGGTTTAGTATGTTGATGGAGCCACAAATGGGGATTGAAGAAAGAGAGAAGTGTCAAAAACTAGTGAATTATTAAAGAATTCACAGTTCTTGTCTTAGGTGGAGTAACATAGCATAAGACACTATATATTTTGGCTTAGATGGAGTAGAGTAACAAAGCATAAGACACTTTCTAATTTGGCTTAGGTGGAGTAGAGTAACAAGGCATAAGACTCTATCTAATTTGGCTTAGGTGGAGTAGAGTAACAAGGCATAAGACTCTATCTAATTTGGCTTAGGTGGAGTAGAGTAACAAGGCATAAGACTCTATATTTTTTTCAACAAGGGAAGGCTTCTATTTATAGGAAAATTTGAGCTCCTAACCAAACAAACTGATTCTAGAATTTTCCAAGTCAGTTTGGTCACTTTTTGACCATTTTTAGGTCAGTTAAGCTAACTTTTTGGAACTAGACTTGAATGAGGAGAGAGGAGAGATAAAATATCTCAATTTTTATGAGTTTAAAATTTATTCAAGCATGTGAAATATGCACCTCCTTTAAAGAATTTCCCTTCCTTACATATGTGTCAAAATTTTATTGCTCATAGTTTTTTACTAATAAACCTTGTACATTTTCAACTCTTCATCTTATGTGAAATATGCACCTCCTTTAAAGAATTCCTCTTCCTTACATATGTGTCATAGTTTTTTTACTAATAAACCTTGTACATTTTCAACTCTTCATCTTATGTGAAATATGCACCTCCTTTAAAGAACTCCCCTTCCTTACATAGGTGTCATAATGGAATCATTTTAATATTGCTCATAGTTTTTTACTAATAAACCTTGTACATTTTCAACTCTTCATCTTATGTGAAATATGCACCTCCTTTAAAGAATTCCTCTTCCTTACATATGTGTCATAGTTTTTTTACTAATAAACCTTGTACATTTTCAACTCTTCATCTTATGTGAAATATGCACCTCCTTTAAAGAACTCCCCTTCCTTACATAGGTGTCATAATGGAATCATTTTAATATTGCTCATAGTTTTTTACTAATAAACCTTGTACATTTTCAACTCTTCATCTTATGTGAGCATTTAAGGGACTCTCCTTCCTTACATATGTGTCATAATAAAATCATTATACCCAAAATATCTCATATTTTTAATATTGCTCATAGTTTTTTTTTTTACTAATAAACCTTGTACATTTTCAACTCTTCACCTCATGTGAGCATTTACTCATTTTTGGGTATTTTCTTTTTACAATTTGGATTTATCTCCTCCCTACACATGGATTGATGCTATTGGCCCATAGGAACCTTAATTGGACCATAGTCTAAAGATTTATGAAAATCTAGACCCTTAGGCTAAGGTTCTTTATACCTATTTCCAATTAATTCCAATTGCACATTGGAAAATTCTTTTTAAATTTTTGTTTCAGGGGAACTCATATGAATTATAAGAGATATTTTTCTATCCAGAAATATTCAAAATCTGAATATTCTCTCTCTAGAATATTTTCTCTCTCTAGGTTAAAACAGTCACAAACAAGATCTCTTATATTTCAGAAAAGGAATTGATTACAGGGGAATATACTAGACATCAAAAAGGGGTTGGGGGAGGAATCTTACATTCTACCCCACTTAAAAAACGCGAGATGTCCTCATCTCGCAACTTGGAATAATTTCGCAAGATGCACGAATATGAGACTTAGAGAAAAATTTTAATCACGATTAACCACCAAGAAAAGTCTTAAAGAGAGCAAGATTCAAAATAAGAACAAGATTTAAACTTTATTCATTCTCGGAACTTATACAGTAAAGATAGAGAAACTCTTTACACTTCCATAAGCCCGTCCATCATATGGTCACAAAAGCAGTCCTCACAAGCTGCACAAGTATAGGGTAACTCATCTATGGGAATGATTCTGCTAGTTATTGCGGCACCTATCTCAGTGGTATGAGGTGATCTAACAAAAGGACCTCTGAGAGGCAAGCCAAAAACGGGATAAAGGCATATCTTCTCATGAGGAAGAAAACACGCCAGTAAGAAGACCCGCTCAGAAAACCCAAGATGTCTTGATCTCATGACACAGTAGTATCGGGGACCCAAACCCAAAGCTTCAATAACCATGGCCAAGCGGACATTGTTACGAAAGTGCTGCTGACCCCAGGGTGTTACCCTGGTTATGTTTTGATAGGTCCGCCATTTGGTCTGAGCTACAGAAGTTCCTAGGTGAGGAAAAAGTGAGCGCTCATACTGTTCTATAAAGTCTTTCTTCACAGACTCTCTTGCGTCTTGAAGGTGAGAAATCATCATGGATAAAACTAGTTCCTGTTGCCAAGCCATGAAGGAGATTAAGAAGAAAGGAGATTGATGGGAGTAAGATTACTATGAGCGACAGTTAAAGGTTACGACCTATATAAAGGAAGGAGCTAGCGTAACTTAGAAGCCAACGGTAACTTGCCACTGAAGTTTTACCGTCTTTCCATGATTTGTGTTTGACACATTTTTCTATAGAAGGCATTAAGAATTTTGAGATGAGGAGATAAAAGAAACTTGTAGGCTAAGTCACCTACTTTCATTGAATTCAGATATAAGGGTCACAATATCTGGAGGATAACTTCTTATACTCCCCAAGAGATAAAGAACTTCTTTTGGGCCGTACTCGAATGAAAGCCAAAACCTTGGTATCCAAAACACCGATTCTCACTTCTGAACTCATTGTTCTAAATCCTTAAAACAGGTGGGACTCCTGAGAAGTATTCTAGGGAAAGGGTCTTCCTTATTTTTAAACAGAAATTTTCTTTTATTTTAGAGAGGGAATAATTATAAGATCCGAAAGGGAGATTCTTACTCCTATATACCTCGAAGGCTGGGGAGGAATCTTACATCCTACCCCACTTAAAAAGTGCGAGATGTCCTCATCTCGCAAGGTAGAGGACAGCTCTTATTCTTAAGATCCAATTTTATTCTGGGGTTCCTTATATTCTGGTCAACCCAACAGAACACTGGAATAAATATCCCTTATATAGAACTCATCATTAAATAACAATTCATTCAGATTATATCATTCATATCTTTAACATGATAATGGTCCATTAGACTGAAAAGTTTCCTTCGGAACATTCCTCCACACGGAAATTTCAGTCAAGCAAGTTCTCAATTTGACATCCCTTAACTTGATCTACCGGTCAAGTATTAACAGTAGCAATCTGACAGCACAACCCACTAATCTCATAGTGATTTGCTGAATTCGTTATCATCATTCTAGTTATGAATATCATCACAGGGACTCGTCCCATTCCCCCTCATTGTGGTTTCATTATATTTCAACTAATTTTTAAAAATCAACATTTTTTTTTCAATCAGCATTTTCAATCAGCATTTTCAATCAGAATCCAAATCAATTCATCAATTCTCAAACAGAATTAAAAATCATATCAATCACATTCGAAATCATCATCTGGATAGCATTAACGCTTATAATTTCAAGTCTTAGATTTACTCGTATATACTGTCAGTAAAGAGCTGCAGTATACTCTCGGTATATACGCGTAGTCACGGCCCTTGGAATTATAAGGTAAATACTATCATGTCTAGGCCTCAAGCAAGTCAGGGATTCTATATAATTGCGGTACTTCCATCTGAAGAACCGATTACCAAATTATGAATTTCAGTTTGAATATCAAATTGTATGAATTATATCACACAATTATAACCTTTTGGTGTTTCTTGATAATTTTTTGACATATTTGTCTTCTTAGTTGATCTTTATTAACCAAATGCTCTGATACCAACTGTAAGATCCCTGTTCCCACCGAGCAACGGATTCGGGGTACTGGCAGCGGAAGTAGCGCTTCTCGCGCGGGACAGGGGTCCCACACTCGGGGCCTCGCCCACGGATATCCGGATAAGAGACTAATCCGTCGGTTGTTCCAAAACCGAACCCGGAAAAACTTCCTTTACCGGAAAGCACGGGCGATTCCACCAGGATAACTTTTTACTCTAACGTAGTCAAGATCATTTCTGATCGAGATGATCCGATTACATCTATAAGATACTTAGTCAGTTCAAGGAAGAAACTTGCACTTGGATCATTGGGATCAACGCTTTTTTCCCCATTCAAGAGGCACAGCCGTTGATTCCTATCCATAGAACAGTTTCTGTCCGGGATTTATTTTTTTTTCTATCGTAAAAACAAAAGTTTGAGTCTCAATTTACGGATCCATCAGTCCAGCCTAACCCCATCCAATCCCATGGGTTAGCCAACCGCCCAACCACTGTAGTGATGGGATCCAATTAAAAATTTGGTTAGGTTTTGTCCCGGGTACCAAGGAAAAGAGTTCCAAGGCCCCCTAGCCGGATGTTCATGCAAAATAAAACTAGTCACACCACTCACACACCCAATATGAAATTACCTTTTTCAACCAGATTCAACCAGTTTAAAACAATCCTTTAATAAAACTATAGTATCATTGATCACCATCTTCCAATTTATCCAATTGATTCTTAATTTCCCATCATTCCTTCATCAGAGTATCTATGGCATCATTGGCAACTAGAACGCTCAGGAGCCATTTCGATAGTTCCTAGCCCATAATACTTGGCAATATAATCACTTAACAAGATGGACTCTCGTTGAAGATCAGCAAGATCAACCAACAGATCCATATAAGGAGCCATGGACTCATCCATTGAAGACCAGCAAGGTCAATCAACCAGATCCATGCTCGATTTCAGAAAACAACTCCAACTCTGTTCCAATATCTTCCTCGACGCACGCGTGGGTATCCTAGGCGACCCAGAGCCCGAGCACCGTATGGTCAGCACCCTCTAGGATCCTTCGCAGGTAACCTAGCGCTTCACGCATAGGCCGCTTCCTTGGCCCCTCATCCACCGTACCGGAAGCTCACCATTTTAATCGCACCGAGGCTGGTCAAGACCTCGGCCGACCTTGCTATGCGAGACGTCCTTCATTGACTCCCCGTCAGCAGTTGCAACTTTCTCATCACGACCTTAATCACAAGACGGTCAAAATTCTCCCCCCAGCATTCTTGACATAAAACAATCATTTACAAACAGCATTTACAAACAGCATTTACAAACAGCTTACAATACAATTTCTATTTTAACTTTCATTTTTCCACATTATCCCTCCTCAATCTACATTACTTATTCCATATTCCATTTATATGTATACTCATCCCATCACATCATTTCCATCTCATCACTTCAGATTCCCTCACATCACAATCGTATATTCACATCCATACATCCACAACTATATGCGTACATTCACATCTACATGCATACATCTACATCCCTATGCATACATCCACATCCACATTCACATTCGCCTCCATACATCTACATCTACATGCATACATCCACTCCACATTCACATCCACATCTATACATCTACATCTACATGCATACATCCACCTCTACATCCACATCTACGTCTATACACCTACATCTACATGCATACATCCACATCTCCATTCACATCTACATCTATACACCTACATCTACATGCATACATCCACATCTCCATTCACATCTACATCTATACACCTACATCTACATGTATACATCCACATCTCCATTCCCATCTACATCTATACATCTACATCTACATGTATACATCCACATCTCTATTCACATCTACATCTATACATCTACATCTACATATATACATCCACATCTCCATTCTCATCTACATCTATACATCTACATCTTCATGCAAACGTCCATATCTCCATGCACAATAATATTCTTTTAATTAATCTACGATGATAGTTCCTAGGATATGGTAGGAAGTCCTCTTTTTATGCTTTGAATGAATTTATTTTATGCGTGATTTCTATAAAAATTTTGCCATAGCTCCGCTACTATGACTGATAAATCTCAATTTTTTTTTCTAAGGGATAAAGCTTATCATTAAGGAAATAATTAGAATGGTCTCTAATTGGGTCATCAATCCATAATGGATTGAATCATCAATGTGCATAAACTAAAAGCATAGCAAAAAGCCATTAATTTGGCCTCAAGCATAGCTTGATTAAGGAA
Source organism: Cibotium barometz (assembly GCF_041138505.1). Lineage (NCBI taxonomy): Eukaryota > Viridiplantae > Streptophyta > Polypodiopsida > Cyatheales > Cibotiaceae > Cibotium > Cibotium barometz. The sequence goes on along the minus strand of NC_141053.1, from coordinate 25,604,653 downwards.
AAGCTTTATGAAAAGCTTCATTTGGATTGAGAATGAGTCATGAGTATGACCATTTCTTGAGTGAGAGAGAGAAATTACATAAAAACCATTAGAATTTAAACATAAATGGAAATTAACTTCTATAGAATTTATTATGTAACTCTTCACTACTATTCACCAATTAACTTCAATAGCATTTAAAAAACCATACCAATTAAACTTCTCAAGCTTGAGAGGGGTTGAGAAGAGAGAATCATTGAGTAATTATAGAAAAGATCAAAATTCAATATACTTACCTTATAATTTGCTTGATTCTTTATTCACGGTAGAGGCGCCCAACCAATCAATTGGTTTAGTATGTTGATGGAGCCACCAATGGGGATTGAAGAAAGAGAGAAGTGTCAAAAACTAGTGAATTATTAAAGAATTCATAGTTCTTGGCTTAGGTGGAGTAACATAGCATAAGACACTATATATTTTGGCTTAGATGGAGTAGAGTAACAAAGCATAAGACACTATCTAATTTGGCTTAGGTGGAGTAGAGTAACAAGGCATAAGACTCTATCTAATTTGGCTTAGGTGGAGTAGAGTAACAAGGCATAAGACTCTATCTAATTTGGCTTAGGTGGAGTAGAGTAACAAGGCATAAGACTCTATATTTTTTTCAACAAGGGAAGGCTTCTATTTATAGGAAAATTTGAGCTCCTAACCAAACAAACTGATTCTAGAATTTTCCAAGTCAGTTTGGTCACTTTTTGACCATTTTTAGGTCAGTTAAGCTAACTTTTTGGAACTAGACTTGAATGAGGAGAGAGGAGAGATAAAATATCTCAATTTTTATGAGTTTAAAATTTATTCAAGCATGTGAAATATGCACCTCCTTTAAAGAATTCCCCTTCCTTACATATGTGTCAAAATTTTATTGCTCATAGTTTTTTACTAATAAACCTTGTACATTTTCAACTCTTCATCTTATGTGAAATATGCACCTCCTTTAAAGAATTCCTCTTCCTTACATATGTGTCATAGTTTTTTTACTAATAAACCTTGTACATTTTCAACTCTTCATCTTATGTGAAATATGCACCTCCTTTAAAGAACTCCCCTTCCTTACATAGGTGTCATAATGGAATCATTTTAATATTGCTCATAGTTTTTTACTAATAAACCTTGTACATTTTCAACTCTTCATCTTATGTGAAATATGCACCTCCTTTAAAGAATTCCTCTTCCTTACATATGTGTCATAGTTTTTTTACTAATAAACCTTGTACATTTTCAACTCTTCATCTTATGTGAAATATGCACCTCCTTTAAAGAACTCCCCTTCCTTACATAGGTGTCATAATGGAATCATTTTAATATTGCTCATAGTTTTTTACTAATAAACCTTGTACATTTTCAACTCTTCATCTTATGTGAGCATTTAAGGGACTCCCCTTCCTTACATATGTGTCATAATAAAATCATTATACCCAAAATATCTCATATTTTTAATATTGCTCATAGTTTTTTTTTTACTAATAAACCTTGTACATTTTCAACTCTTCACCTCATGTGAGCATTTACTCATTTTTGGGTATTTTCTTTTTACAATTTGGATTTATCTCCTCCCTACACATGGATTGATGCTATTGGCCCATAGGAACCTTAATTGGACCATAGTCTAAAGATTTATGAAAATCTAGACCCTTAGGCTAAGGTTCTTTATACCTATTTCCAATTAATTCCAATTGCACATTGGAAAATTCTTTTTAAATTTCTGTTTCAGGGGAACTCATCTGAATTATAAGAGATATTTTTCTATCCAGAAATATTCAAAATCTGAATATTCTCTCTCTAGAATATTTTCTCTCTCTAGGTTAAAACAGTCACAAACAAGATCTCTTATATTTCAGAAAAGGAATTGATTACAGGGGAATATACTAGACATCAAAAAGGGGTTGGGGGAGGAATCTTACAATAGCGGTAGATGTTATGCCAGCTTACAGTTATGAGAATTACCAGACTTCTGATAATGTTTCCACTAGTCAGGGTGCGTTAAGTGATGTTATTTATGCTTCTAAAGTTTAAGCAGAGAAAATTCTTGCAGAGAACAAGGTTTTGCCAATCATAGGCAGGGATTTAGATGTCAACAGATGCTTCTCTTGGCTTAAAGAGCCAGTTCAAGAGCCTAAGGGGAGGAGGGGAGAGACAGAAGATGATCTACAAGAAGAGGATGGAATGGAAGAGCAAGTAGATGAAGAGATTGAAGGAGATGGACTGCAAATGGAGGATCTAGCAGGTTTTGACACGAGGGGTGAGACAAAGGAAAATCTCGAGCCTGAAGAAGAACCAAAGGTGGTTGGCAACAATGAGGAAGTAGAGGACAAGATGATGCTTGAAGCACCTTCGGAAATGAGTCTCTCTTCCGAAGAGGACAGTGGAAGTGGAAAGCTGGTCACGGATAATCCGGTGAGTGAGAGCAATGCTTATCTGCTGGATTCTGGGAATTCTCTTATTGAACTGGTTGAAGAAGAACTAATGCTTGAGCAACCAGGCATGTGGGAGCCAGAGTCAGGTGAAATTGGGGTTATGAGGTCTGGGAATGCTATGTTGGAAGAAGACGGAAATTTTTCCACAACAGTGAATGCTTATGAGCTAGGTAATCAAAGATCCAAGGATTTTGGTTGCAAAATGTTAACTGTGGCTGTGCAGTGGGGCCAAAGTTGGTTTGGGATTGTTGACCCAAGGAGAAGAAGATGTGGATGATGAGCTGGACTGTGTTCTTGATAATGCACACTCATTTGCATGACTTAATGATATTCTTTATTGATTTGAAGTACAAAAAGTATATTCTTTTATAGGTTACAAACCTTTTCCTTTGACTCACACAAATTACATTAGATAAGTGATACATGGTATGGCCATGGACATCATTGCTTACTACACACACATAATATCTTATCCACCCAAGGGTGAGTTCACACACATACCACACTTACACATAACTAAGTGTTCACACCCCTTTAGGGCTATTCACACACACCACATATACGATTACATAAGTGGAGTACATGCACATGTACACGAGACTCCAAAATACCCAACAACACTCAACTCAATAATCTATGTAAACAACGAATTCATGGGCACCCTGATCTTGCAACCACCATTCGTACAAACACTACATTGTCAAAAAGTGTCGCTGTTGACACTTTTATAGAGTGTGTGTGAAAACATTGTACATAGGGCCAAAGGGGGGTCGAAATGACTCCAAATGTCTGAAATTTCTCTTTCCCTTCACCAAAGAAGGCTTCACCAAGATATGACAGTGCCTCCTCCTATTGTTTCTACAGTTGTTGCCTTTGACTAGTAGCTACGTGCAAATATTGCTTCTAAATTGAAGGGAAAGAGATGATAGTGCCCACTCCTATTGTACCTACTCTTGTTGTCCTCCTTGAATAGGAGTTACCTGCTCTACAGATATTTCTTCTGAATTAAGGTTGTCGAAAGAGATGAAATTTCCCTTACCCACATACCTCTTCCTTAGCATGCCTCTTGCTTGCCTATTGAGCTCATTGTGTGCAGACTAGCACTCTACTACCATGAGAAGAATTCAACGGAGTGGGTAAGCTTGGGCTCTTTGCAAGAAATTTTCTTCACACACACATACACATGAGCAGACAAGCACATAAGGGAGAGATGCATGGCTGATATTTCTTTTTTCTTCTTTGCTTCTCTACAACATTAACATGAAGATAAGGGTACATACTCTAAGTGAACTCAAAAGTAACTTCATAAACATATACAATCCATATTATGATCCCGACTATATGAGGAACCACTATAGCTATTCCATAACTCTAGTAAACCAAAGTGGATATCATATAACTTATAAACCACTCCTGACATATCAACCATAATCTCACCAACCATACCAATGACATAAGTGTAGACGTTTCTTTGTGTCATCCATATTTTCACTAGTTAACCTTGATATCTCAATAGAAGGGATTCCTCTTTTGTATAAAACTACGTGAAAATGGATGCGCTTGAGGATGAGCATTGTTTATGTTTATGGTTTGAGTCATTTTCACTTTTATGGTATAAAGATATTTTTTTTCTATCACGCGATGACATCATAGGATGTCATGTGATGATGTGTTATTTTCATTATTACGTGGGCTTTACACATGGTCTAATGTATAAAGAGGTTTTAAGTTTTTTGAAAACTTTTTTGAGACGAGCCTGTTTTAGATGCCATTGTTGTGATCACCCTCTCTGAGATGACAACCTAAAAGTGCATGAGGGCTCATGTTGCTGAAACAAGGAGGGCATGAATGGATATAGAACATGTAGTGAATCAAACCCTTAGCTAGACCACTAGAAAGTGCCAAAGCCATAGAGAAATATTCACAAGTTCTATCCATATTTGGCAACCCTATCCTAAGTCTTAATTTAAATCAGATAAGGGAGATACCAAGGAATCATAAGAACAAAGCTTTTAGAAAAAACAATGGAGTGTTTCCAATAGATTAGAAATCGTGAAAGACTATGATAGCAAGATATTAAAGAAGAAACCTAGTCATTTCTAGTGACCTTAGCTTTTATCATCTCAAGATTCTATAAGTGAAAGGACCAAGATAAGTTCTATGACCTCTTCTCAACCCTTCTGTGATCTTATGTGCTCGTAGGAAGTCTTATGGGCCCTTATGATCTCATTCAATCTCTAACAAGATTTTTTGCAATTATACATGAATTATATGAGCTCTTACATAAATTATGAGATCTTACATTAATTATGAGATCGTAAAAAATATTATGAGCTCGTGTATGGTCTTATGAGAGCTTGAGAGCTTCTACCATACACTATGTGGTCATAAAAGCTAATCTAGACATTAAAGGATAATCACATTGATCTAGGAAATTTCATGACCTCATATATGGTCTTATGAGATCTTAAGAGCTTCTACCATACACTATGTGGTCATAAAATCCAAGCTTAGACATTATAAGGTGATCACATTAATCTTTATTGTATACATGCAAGCAAAATCATGGTAAATATTACCACCTCAACATGGAAAGAGAGAAGCATAGTGGCAAATGTATATTAAGTTTAAAGAACTCTTATGAGCATAAAGTAACTCTTTTGTTCACTTTTACTTCTCAAATGATTCCTAGTCGTGCAAGAAAAATCATGTTTATGACTACCGCCTTAATATGGAAAGGAAGAATCATAATGGCAAATGTATATTAAGCTTAAAGAACTCTTATGAGCATAAAGCAACTCTTCTGTCCACTTTTACTTCTCTTACGAGCATAAAGCAACTATTGTGTCCACTTTTATTTTGAACTATTATAATTATTTATGGGCCAATCACTCATGGCATGATATCTTTACTTTAAGACTCAAGTCTTTAAATATAATTCTATTTCCTAGCAAGTTCCTTGCTTCTTTAACTTGTCACTTGCATATGTGTTTTTGTAAGGTTTGACTTGGGTAGCATAATAACATTTTTTTGAATGCTAAAAACTTATTCTCATCTAAGTGACACGGGGTCATTGACAATTGGGGGCAAAAAAATATCACTATTAGAGCTATATCTGCATTGGTTTTGGCGGATTAATTTATCATGGCTATAGACGTTACGCTAGTGTAGCGCTAGTGTCTATCTCTTGCTCTCCTATCTTGGCATCTCCTATGTTAGTGCCAAAGATTCCTAGTTTTGAGATTGGGTTGGTGATTGGTTTAGATGACACAAGAAACACTGTATCTCCACAAAGTAGCAATCTAATGAGTGGGACACTAGCATCACTCTCTTAATGTTTCTCTCACAGCTAGTATACCTAAGACTAGGAGAAAATTTGTTGTCTGGGTACATTCCTAGGGAACTTAGTTTTGATCATCTTAAAATATTATAAATGAAAAGATGCAGGGGGGAAGAGAGCTTGAGCTCTTGCAAGCACACACACACAGTCACAAAACCCTAATAGAGAACACACAAGGTGAGAGGCCGAAAATCTTCTTCTTCTCTACTCAACACTCAACACACCATATACAAGATAAGAGTACACATAATATGAAAGGTACTCAACCAATACATACACGGGTTCTCTATAGTGTGAACCCGACTAAATGAGCTGGCGCTATAACTATGCCAGTCTCTAGAATGGCTGTCACACAGCCTGTCATCCCACTGGCCGTGTATCACCCAAGATCTCACCAACCATGCCAGTGGTGTAAGTGTGGGGCCTATCCCCCAGGCGGGTCATCAGTGGCCACCGCCTCACTAGATGAGCTCGATATCTCAACACTCCCCCTCGAGCTCAACTCCATCTCATGTACACCAAGCGAAGCCCTGAATCTGCGGAGCTTCTCTGTACCTAATGCTTTGGTGAAGATGTCAGCTACCTGATCCTTTGTGCTGACATAAACAAGATCAAGGTCTCCTGCCAAGACCTTCTCTCTAACGAAGTGGTAGTGAACCTCTATGTGCTTCGTACGAGCATGAAAGACTGGGTTCCTGGCCAACTGTATACTGCTAATGTTGTCACAAAAAATGACAACTTGTCTATCCACTGATAGACCCAAATTTGCAAGTAGCTTTATCAACCAAGCTACCTCACATGCTGCCATAGCAGCTCCTCTGTACTCGGCCTCTGTACTCGATAGAGCAACCGTAGGCTGCTTCTTGCTGCTCCAAGTCACAGCAGCACTCCCCAAAGAAAACATGAATCCACTGGTAGATCGTCTATCTGAGATACTACCAGCCCAATCAGCATCTGTGTACCCATGTACACATATCTCTGCCCCAGTCTCATAGAATAGTCCACAATGCAAAGTAGACTTCACATACCTCAGTATGCGTCTCACTGCATCCAAATGCGGTTTCCGTGGAACCTGCATAAACTGACTCACCAACCCAACAGCATAGCTCAAATCTGGTCTAGTGATCGTCATGTAGATCAAACTTCCTACTATGCGTCTGTACATAGTAGGATCCTCCAAGATCTCTCCTGAATCTGCACTCAACTTGCCATTCTGATCCAATGGCACAGAAATAGGCTTACAGCCTGTCATACCATACTTGGACAGCATGTCCAAGCCATACTGTCTCTGCAGTAATCTAATACCATGTGGTGACCTAATCACCTCAATGCCCAAGAAATATTTGAGCTCCCCCAGATCCTTCATCTCGAATTTCTGTCTAAGCAAGATCTTTACATCAAAGATCTCTGCATCATGGTCCCCCGTAATGATCAAGTCATCTACATAGATGACAACAAGCACAACTCCTCTATCACCATGTCTCACATACAGCGAGAAATCTGCATTGGCTACATGAAAGCCAATAGTGACAAGATATTCAGAAATCTTGTCAAACCATGCTCTTGGTGCTTGCTTTAAGCCATACAAGGCTTTCTTGAACCTACAAACATGCTCGGGGTGACCCACATCCTTCATAACCAGGTGGCTGCAACATATACACCTCTTCTTGCAAATCCCCATGCAAGAATGCATTCTTTACATCCATCTGATGTAAAGACCATTGCTTTGACGCAGCCACTACTATCACAACTCTCACCGTTGCCATCTTAGCAACTGGGCTGAAAGTTTCCTCATAATCAATCCCATATGTCTGCGCATATCCTTTGGCTACCAATCTAGCCTTGTACCTATTTATGCTTCCATCACTATTATGTTTAACTTTGTACACCCACTTGCATCTAATGGCTTTCTTGCCTTCAGGCAATTGCACTAAATCCCAAGTCTCATTTCCATATAGTGCATCCATCTCCTCGTCCATAGCTTTCTCCCAACACATATTTCCAACAGCCTCATCAATGCATGTGGGCTCAACAACCTGCACAACCTTTGCCATATATGCATAGTGATGTGCCACATAACCATCATAAGTAAACCTCTGCACAGGGTTCTTCTTTCTCCCTGATCTTCGTAGCTTTTCATTCATGGCTTCCATAGCCTTCTTTACACCAGGTGTTCTCATAGCTGGGATCCCAAGCTCCTCATCAAGGCTCATATCTGAGCCACTAGACTCTCCATCAACATGAGAATGCCCTGCAGAAATGTCAGGCATACCAAGGGGCTCAACCACTTTCTCTTTTCCTTTATGTGATGTAGTAATCACATTTGCAGGGCTGGTATTATGACGCAGCCTGCCACTCCATGGTCTATCAACAGACCCACTAGATGAGGACTCTCTTGGTCCACTCAAAGACTGTGATTGTTGACCTGCATTCTGTGCAACCACATTTCCACTCACATCAGCCCCAACAGTTTCTTTTTTAGCAGCATACCAGCTGCTCATCTCATCAAACACAACATCCCTGCTTACCCTCAGCTCACATGTAGTAGGGTTATAACACCTGTATCCCTTTTGCTCAAGGGAATATCCAATAAACACACATTTTTCAGCTTTTGGGTCCAGCTTAGTTCTCAGCTCATCTGGCACATGCACATATGCAATGCATCCAAAGACTTTCAGATGAGACAAATCTGGTTTTCTGCCAGTAAACCTCTCCTCTGGAGTTACATCATGTATGGCTGTAGTTGGAGTCTTGTTCATGATGTATACTGCTGTAGAAACAGCCTCAGCCCAATAGCAATGCGGCATATTCTTCTCTTCCATCAATGCTCGCGCAATCTCAGCAATGTGCCTGTTTTTCCGCTCAACAACTCCATTTTGCTGCGGAGTGTATCTGCATGTAAACTGTCTCCGAATACCATTCTTCTTCAAAAATTCAGAGAACTCATTGGAGAAGTACTCTCCCCCTCCATCTGACCTTAGGCACTTTACATATTTTCCTGTTTGCTTTTCAACCAAAACTCTGAAATTCTGAAAGTGAGTGAACACCTCACTCTTCTCCTTCATGAAATATACCCACACTTTCCTTGTGTGGTCATCAATGAAAGTCACATAATACCTCCAGCCTCCCATAGATATGGTCTTCGTAGGACCCCATACATATGAATGCACAACATCTAGTGCATTTCTGCTCACATATCTGTTACATGGAAACACATGCTTTGTTTGCTTCCCAAATTGGCATGCTTCACAGATTTTCTGCATACCTTCCACTTTAAATTTTGGCAGCCCTGTCAAAATTCCTTTTGTCTGCATAGACTTCAATCTCTGCACATTTACATGTCCAATTCTTTTATGCCATATGTCTATGTCTGCAACAACTCCTGAACCATTTGCAAACATCGCAGCACTCATTTCAGGCATGTCTACATTCAACGTAAACATTCTGCCCACTCTATTGCCTTTTGCAACCAACCTGCACTTATCTTTGAAATCTTCAACATAACACCCATCAGGGTTACATTAGGGAAAAACGGAGCTCATTTTGGGGCTCTGTAAGAAATTCACTATTTTTCGATTTATTTCTCTCCTAAAAGATCTCAAAAATAATAAAATATGGAAACGTGGCTCAGAACTGTCAGTAAGGACCACTGAACTGTCAGTTCAGAAAAGAATAAGATAATCTTTTGTCTAACTAACACGATTTTGCATTAAATATCTCCTTTATTTTTTTTGTTTCTCGAAGATTTCGCATCTCTTTTGACGACGTGTGCAGGCCTCTCATAAAGAATCCATCACTGAACTTAATGATTGTATGGATACCGCCACACTTCCACAATTCATGTTACAAAAAGACTATGAGATTGACAAGCCAACTTTGCAACCTCAGAAGCACAAAAATGGTCAATACTAGTGAGTTACAATCTCAGAAGAAGCGATTATATCATCTTCACATCGACTTAGAAGAACAATATGCTCCAGCACAAAAAAGACGAAAGGATACGGTGCTAAATGCTCAACAACGGGAAAATATGAGAAGAGAAGGGCTCCAACATATTGACTTATGGTGTGATGGAAGTATATATCCAAAATGTCTAGTACAAAACTCTACACCTCCATTTGTCAATCCAACCACACTATTGAGGTTTGCGGGCGATGGACAAAATGGACTTCTTGGTTATATTTCAGCACAGTCTGCATTTGCAGAAACATATAAAACAATGTACCTACAAGAAAAGGGAGCCAGGATTCAGAAGATAGCTATTCGTGCAAAATTGGAGCAGCAGTTTGCAGAATGAAATTGAGGAGCATTCAAAGAGTAAAAAAGAGTTAACAAGATCAAGAAGGAAGAGAACCATGCTTGGAGACAGACAACGAAGTAGGAAGATTAAAAACATTGCAAATTTGAAGGCTGGGACTGGTGGATGCAAGCGAAGAATTCAGGAAGCAAGGTTAGTTTGCAATTTTTTATTTTTTAAACTCAAAAATGCTCTCAAATGACTATATCTATTTTGTCCATTAATGCAAAACAGGATTGGAAGTGTTGAATAATATAGGCATATTGTGTTGTTACTATATTGTTACTATAGGAAATTATTGGAGCCTGCAAAAGAAAATATGGATCCCAACCTTCTTCCAGTTAAACAAATGAAAGGATTGCTTTCTTGTGGTGTAGCAAAAGGTTTGATTGAAGAAAAAAAATACAAAACAATCAAACACAATGTTGTAGAGGACTTTATATCCAATAATCAAGTTGATGGTACTACAATCCAAGAGGCTCTTGATGTTAGTGGAGTTAGCAGGAAGGGATATAGTTCGATTTTCCATGCGATATCCTCAACTTTGAGAGATCAAAGGATTAAACGAGTTTTACTGCCAAATCCAGCAACAGTGTGGAAGATAAGAGGTCATTTGAATGAAAGTATAGATGAGTTTATTGGACCATATATCCATATTGAAGAAATATTTCATGGTGCTAAAGGAACCACTGTGTATGACCCTTGGAACAATATATTTGTAGAATGGTCGAGTTTTATGGAATAACATTTGAAGAGTGCAAAGGCATTTTGAAATTTGTTATCAAACTGGATGAGTGTGAAGTTGTAAAGGAAAAGAAAATGGAAAGGATTACTATCACATTGATGAATGGAGCACTTGATACATCATTGAATGAAGCGAGTTCGAAGTATTTTAGTGTGCAGTCGGAGAAACACATATGGTGGTTGGGCTCATTCCAGGTATGATCATTTTTTATTTCGTACTTGATTTTAGTCAATGTTTTCAAATCTTTTATAGTAAGACTTTTGTTTTCTATAATCACAAGTAAAGACAGAAGACCATGAAACACTAGATTGGGTGTTTCACCACACGGAAATACCAAGAATAATTAAAGGACAAGTGCAAGGAGAGAATCTCCATGTTGCAGGAAAAGGTGATTTTCAAGTAGAGTGGCATATGGCGGGGGATCTTAAAACACTTAAGTGCATGTATAACGTTAGTAAAGGAGGTAACTCAAAGTCTCCTTGTCTTTACTGCAAAGAATCAGTGCAAGTAATGGATTCCAAATGGTGGAAGAGAGCACCTAATAGAGATAAAGTTGACCTTGACTTCAAGGCCATTCTTGACATTCCACTATGTAATGTTCACATATGCACATTGCATGCTCTATGTCGAATTATTGAGAAATTGGTATTTTTGTATATTGGATTTGCTTGGAAACTCCGTCCCGAAAGAAATAGAAAGGATGCTCTTCATGCATTGGAAAAAGTGTCATCCGATATAGGTCTGCATGGAGGTGATGTTCATATCACAAAGGATTTTAAAAAGTCTACCAATGGCAAGGAGGTACCAATCAAGCCCTCTATTGGTGGTGTTAAGGCAAGAAGATTCTTGTCTCGACCCAAACACAATAGTAAGCAAGTAAGGCAAGGTAGAACAGTTTCAAGGATTAGTTATGGATTGTGGAAGCAAGTACATAATGCCGTGAAAGATCATGAGGCAGATGGAGAAGCACGAAATGTGAAGGCAGAGGTGTGGAGGTCTCTTGATCAACTCTTCATGTTCTGTGACAATGTAACATGGACAAAGAGTGATTACAAGAACTTTGAAGAGGCAATAAAACATTTTGGGAAGTCAATGAAAGACGCATGGACAGCCTGCAATATAACTCACTACATGGTAAAGTGATGTCTTCTTCTTTTACTTAAGTGTGATCCTCTTTTCTTTTATAACTTACTATGCATTCTTATGTCTTTGTGAAAACAGCATATCATCTACAACCACCTTCCCTATTTTGTCAAAAAGTATGGATGCCCAGCAATTTGGTCTACCCAAGGCATGGAGAAGTCTCACTACATGGCACGTAATGCATTTTTCAGACACACACAACACTATGGAGGGAGTCAAAAGGCAAATAGTCTGAAGGAAGTCTTCCAATGGTTTTACTGAGGCATTTTACAAAGGCTGCATGCTAAAAGAAAAGTTGCTAGTTCCAAAGTCAAGCTTGCTTTTATTCTAGCCCAAAAACAAAGACGAAGACAAACTTTGGACAATTCAATGGCAGCAGAGAGACATAGACAGTGGAGGGATTCGAAGATATTTAGAAACCATAAATGGACAAGTAAACATGAATAGCAGTTTGTAACTTATTGGTGTTATGTCCACATGTTTTCAAACTCAATCAATAGATTTTTATTCTGTGGAACAAGTGACTCTTGTTGTAATGCCTATATGTTTTGAGACTCCATCAAAAGTATTTCTTTTGTGAAACATGTGATCTATATTAACAAGCATCAATACATCCATATATTAACACACAAAAAATTCAATCAATACTACTTAATTATGCTAGACATACTGTTGATCCTTACCAATAAAGTACTGAGTGTCAAACACTTTTAGAAGCTTTTGAGTGTGGGAAGAGTACTGAAGTGTCGTACGGTGATGGGACAAATGCAAAAGGGTACTGATCGTCCGTACGGACAAGGAACTGATGAGGATCAAAGACTTTGTACAAATCAGTTCAACTTCAACATAATGTGTGTGCTATATTTGATGACTAAATCCTATTACTCCCAAGGCTTGCGAGTCGGAACTCTCTTTTTGAACTTGATTGGACTCTTTTTCTTCCTTATTGGCTTGATGTCGACTTTCTGTTTATCAATGCTTGCCTCTGTTGCTTGTCTGAGAGGGGTATCCTTGTCTTCAGCTATCTCCACGTGTTCTTCTTCTTGGATTGTGTGGCCTGATGCAATCATGGGTGGCTCTCGAAACCTTATGAGCTTGTGTTTTCCATAGCCCTCTAGACATTTGGGCTCCTTAACACCACATGCTAATGCATAAGAAGTGTAAGACAAAAAGTAAGAGGCCCTAGAGGCCTGCTTATTCACATAATCCCCAAATATATCTATGGCGGACAACCTCTCTATTAAAATGATCTTTTCCTTTTGCCATGGAAGATCATGTCCACCTAAAATCCTAGACAAACATTTAAAGAAGTAAACAATGGCTTCTCCATTGTTGCTCAACTGCCTATGGTAAATCAAGATCTTAGCACTGCCTAGATCATGAATATAATGAGCTAGGCTTGACATTTTGCCAAACCCAGCCGGCCTGCTTCCACTTGATCTCTGGAGGAATGTGTCATCCTCAATTTGTAGCTGCCATGTATCAAAAGATTGTAGTGAGACAATGATACATAACTACAAAACATTTAAACACAAGATAAAGTATTTGATTTGAAGTAATAATATCATACCCTCTCATTTTCATCAGCAACAAGAAGTTCATCTTTCCAAAGATTTATTCCTCTCCCCTCCAGTCCAGCCTCTTCTTTAAGTTTTTCCTTATGAAGTGATGAGAGATTCATAGCTTCCTGGGTGAGCTGGAAGGCAGCTTCATCTGGCTCTTGGAAACTTTCAGCCTCTTTGAAACAAATAGTAAGGGCCTCTGCAGGATCAAAAGTTGTTTCCAAAGCTAGCAGTGAATGGTCATCCTCTATGCCAACCTCCTTGTCAAACCTTGAAGCCTGAGCAATAAGGGAAATGGCATAGTCCTCCCTCAAATTGAACATACACTCTATATCATGGAGGAAAACATAATCTTTACCACCAATCAAGACACCTGGAAGCATGGGCACTGCATAGTTGCTGCTCTGAACATCAAAATCTTCAACTGGCTGTGCTGCCCTAAGAGTTTCAGTCCTCAGTTGAACAAGGTCAAGAGCAGCCACTTGCAGCCCCTCGTCCTCGAGGTTGATATCTTCTTCCTGCTCTGCCATATCTGTTGCCATAGGAATATCCTCTTTTGCCTCCGCTACAGATATATCTTCTTCTTCAGTCTCCTGCCCTTGCTCTTCTAGAGATTGCTGTTGAAAGACAATGTACATAAGGAATGCCATGTTTTCCTCAAGCACTCTACACTTTCTGGTGTGCAAGTTACAGCTGAATTTATATTCCTCAGGCAGGCTGTCAAACCTTCTATTCACATGGTACCTCAGCTTGTCAATAGAGACAATATGATTTAAATGCACAAAAACCTTTTCACCTTCCACAATCCTTCCTGCCTCTGTCAGTTGTTTGAAGGTATCCCAATGGTCTGAAAGGAAATCTCTGTGATGGTCCAAAATAGAGCTCATAGTGAACTCCCTGTTGAAAATACTGTGGTATATGTGGAAGTTCCTCTGAGCCTTGCACTTGTGAAGAAAGTCAAATAGGAGCAAATCTGGAGATTTGTCCTCTTCTGGTTCCCTTTGTTTTGAAAGGGAAGACTCACCTTTCTGCTCTAGTCTCTTGCTTTTGCCTGAACCAAAATTTATATAACATGAATTCTATATGCTTACATATGCAATCAGATAATGTATAGGATATCACCAAACAACTCTCTTCATAAGCACACATGAATCACCTGGTGATTGCTGTGGTCTGAGTATAGCAGCAGAAAAGTCCAGCTTCCTCTTGAAAGGAGGGGCCTGAGGATCAACTGTTCCAAAGCAAAAACCTTTCTCATCATCAAGAAAGACATCCCCACGGACATAGAAAGCAAAACAATGAGGAAACAGTAAAAACCAAAAGGGACACAAGAATTTGCAACAAAACGCGATGCAAATCCATTTGAAAAATGTCAAGTGCTCTCCTCGCATTTTGTTGCAAATTCTAAATTTCTATTGACATCCATTTCCAATCAAATGCTAGGGATATCTCACAATGTTCAGGACAGTAAATGATACCAGGAGGAATTCCCCAGGGCAAAAGAGATTAAAAGAAGGAGGAAAAAATAAAAACTAAAACAAATATCAGAATTTGCAGGAAAACGCGATTTGGAGCATTTGGAAAATGTAAACCACTATAATCGCATTTTGTTGCAAAATTCTAAATCCTATTCATATCCATCTCTAATCAAATCCTAGGGTGATCTGCTAGATTTCTAGGCACTGAGATTCAAGAATTCTACAGATGGAAGAAATATATATCAGAAAACATTGGAAAGGGTATAGATCTCTGACCTTTCTTTTCCTCTTCCATACTGTTGGAGTAGCCCTGGAGATTCTCCTGCTCTCTTCCAAACTTGAGCTGTAGCACTGGTAACCTGGAGATCTGGTAATGGTAGTAGTCTTCAGACAGGTTGCAGAGTGGATGGAGTGTGTTGGGTAGAAAGTAATCAAAGTGGGAAAGAAAAGGATGATGGGAGGGTGCTGGCAGGGATGGAAGACGGGGAGGGAAAAGTGTTAATGGATCTAATTATGAAATCATGATTGGCACAATTTCCAAGGCAAAAAGTGACCCACAAATTTCAAATTCCAAAAGATCTGGTGGGACCCACACGTGTTAAAAAACGACTATATTTCACACGTGTGGTATTTAATAACTCCTTTATTTATATTTTGTAATAATCTACTCTCCTAACTCAGTTCTCTTGCATCTCTACCTCCCTACTCTAGACCATCAGCATCCAGACCAGCAGAGCAGAGGTTCATACCCAGCACAGGATACTCATCATCAGCACATCACACTTGCAGATAGCTTCCAGGTTAGTAAGAAAATCTTTTTCCTTTTCTTCTTGTTTAATAGTATATTAGGGTAAGGAACTTATTGATGTGATGTAGGTTACATATTATGATAAATATTATATGCATTTTTTAGATTTTCTCCACTGCATGTAGAAGCAGGAAGACTTTTTATTTGGGCCTGTTGAATGAGAGCTTGATCACTTCTTGATGTCCATAGGCTCAATCCATGTTGCACCAAGCTGCATACACACTGAAATGACTAAAGGCATGCTGAAGTATGCTGTCTCTAGAATTTGCAGCAAAATGCAAGGAAAGGGCTTTAGAAATCTCAAACAGCCCAAATCGCATTTTGTTGCAAATTTTAAAATGCTTCTTCATCCACCCATTTCATTGTGATTTTGTAACTTTCTAGGCTATTCAAGGCTGCATAGTTCTTGCATAAACTCAATACATATTGTTTATAGTTGAAAAGATAGAGAATTCATTGTGGGGATGCAATAGCATGTTGTTTCAAGTATTTGCAGAAAAACGCGATTATGAGCTGTTAAAAATTTCAAATCATCATAATCGCGTTTTGTTGCAAATTGTTCAATTTTGCTTTATCCAATTTGTCATCACCTTCTTTTATCATTCCATGTTCTCCATGTTTCTAATCTTTTTCTATTGCTTTGTATGGACCTTTTCAGAGTGATGGCAAGAACCAAGGGGTCCAGCAAGGGGCCAGGGCTTGCAGCAGCAGCAGCTGGGGCTGATGTCAAGGAATCTAGTGTGCCTCCAAAAGGAAGAGTTGCACATGGCAGGAAGGGGAAGCCAATGAGCATGCTGCAGCAAAAGTCCAAGAGGTTAAAGCATTCTGCAGGTGTGCTAAAGGAGATCAGGAAACAGCAAAAAGCTATAGGCTTTGCAATCCCCAAGGCACCTTTTCAGAGGCTAGTGAGAGAAACTTGTGATAGCTGGCACCTTGGTTTCAGGTGGAACAGGACTGCCATTCTTTCCTTACAGGAAATGGCAGAGGATTACTTGGAGAAGTACTTTGAAGATGCAATGCTTGTAGCAGCCCATGCTCACAGGGTAACTCTGATGGCCAAGGACTTCAACACATTGTCCAGAGTGAGGTGGAGGTATGACAAGCTGGTCCATCCTGTGGAATGGCAGGACATTAAAATGAGAGACATATTATTAATTCCACCTACAAGGAAATTGAAGGCAGACAAGGTGAAGGTTGTTGAAGTGACCCACTCAGAGGGAAAGCTGCTTATGAGGAGTCACTGAAGCAGCAAATAGAAGAATCCAAATCTGCTATAGATGTGGAGACTGTACAGATGGAGCTACAGATACAGAGAAGGTTGCAGGAGCTGGGCCCTAACATAGTTGTCCATATTGAAGATGATTTTTCAGAGAATAATTTTGACTTGACAAAAACATGCTTGGCATCATTGGCTCATAAGAATGAGTATTGCTCAGATACTATCATTCTTGCAATTCTCTAGTAAGTGTCTTTTATTTTACATTTGTTTGCAAAACAGCCCTTATTGTACCTCCTCCCTTATACCTTACCTTAATTATTATTTTGTCCAATGTAGCATGATGAGAAGCTGGCTGAACCATGCTGTACAGCATATAGTTTATATTATTGATCCTGTAATTTCCTTCAAGTTAAGAGATCCAAAGGAAACTCCCATGGATATTTCCAATTGGTTCAGACACTGTGATTTTGATCATGTTGATATTTTGCTACTTCCATACCATAACAAGTATGTGTGTGGCTGCTTCTTTTGGGATTTTTCTTCAAGATTGAGTACTCTTGTAGCCTTTGATTTCTTAATGCTTTTTTCCTTATGCAGTGACCACTGGAGCTTTGCTTCTATTGACATCCAGCAGAAGCAATGCTTTTTATTCAACTCTCTTAGAAATACACATAGAGAGGTTAAATTGTAAGTGGTTTGTGTGCTATTTTTAACTTTAAACTTCATTATTTGGATTTAATGCACACTAACTGAATTATATGTATTGCAGTTGTATTAGAAGACTTCTAGATGCATTGGATTAGTGTCCTCCTAATGTCAATCTTTTGGATTCAATAGAGCCAATAGATTTAGAGGTAGAAAGTTGTTCCCTCTACTGATGTCTATTTCATGCTATGCCTTTGAACTTATTGAATAATTTTATTTTGTTCAGACATTAACAGTTTCTAACATATCTTTCCAACTATCCAGACACCACAACAAGATGATTCAAGTAGCTGTGGTGGTGGCTGGAGAGTGCTGATTAGTGCCAAATATATACTTTCAAGCTATTTTGAGATAGGACAGCCAGAGCTTGTAAGAAAAAATAATTTTCATTTAGCTTCAAAAAATTTGATATTGGTACAAAGTGTTCTAAATCATCATATCTCATTGCAGATGAGAGAAGATAGCTTCAACTCGAGCTATGTGTATAGTTTCAGAGCTGATATAATTTGGAAGTTTTTGAAGTATGCCTTCCCTAAACCTATTGTACCAGCTATTGTCGAGTTAGGTGAGAGCTCTAAAGTCCAAGAAGGTGTCATACACCTTGATGACACAGATGATGCAGATGTGGTGCCACAAGAACAAGGACCTAGTGCTGATGAGGAGAAGCCACAAGAACAAGGACCTGCTGGCTGCTGCTGATGTTATTGAGGAAATGATGGAGCAGCAGCAAACAGATGCTCCAGGGGCAGTAGAGGAGACAATGGAGCAGCACCAAGAGACTGTACACGATAGGATGGAGCAACAGAAAGTAGATTCTCCAAATAAAGATGATACGGTGAGCTTGGACCATGTAGAGCAGCCTCTAGATCAACCTGTAGATAAATAGAAAATTGTTGTCAAGAATATGTTCTACATATGTAATTAAACACTTCTGTACAGAATTTTACATTTCTGAATATAATACCTTTGTTTATGGAGTCTGTGTTATCTCAATTTTCAAATTTTCAATGTCTTTGCATTTTATTGATCTCTCTCTTCTTTTTTGAGCACCTGCAAAAAAGCAATATGAAACAATAGGGTAAAGTAAACTAATAGCAGTGCTTAATGAGACTAGGATAAGTCACATGGTATACCTTCTTATTGTTGTAGATAAATAAAAAGTCCTTTGAAATAGAACCTTCTGTCTCAAATAGAATGTCATTGCGCAATTGAGCTAGGGAGCAACATTGTCTTAATGTGATATTGACTAGCACATCACCATTCTCAACAACATCAATATCAAGAAGTTTATTTTCTGCACCAAAAGAATCTTCATCTTGATCCATTGGGACTAGTTTTGTACCTAGCATTCGACTGCGCTTATAATAAAAAGAAAAAATGAAATTTTGTGATGCAACCATGTACTTCAGTTGCATAGAAGGTTGGACAACCTCACAAAACACTGAACTACATGTCTTCTTATCCCAACCTTTATCCAAAAATTGTGGCATGCATGCCAGACTTGTTGCTTTAACTGTGAACATTGTTTTTGAAACCTTCACTGGAAAGGTATTAAACAAGTCTACAAAAACTGTGAGAGGCATGCATAAAGAAATTTTTATTATCCTTGTGGCAATATTGGGCCTCAGAGCTTTCTGTACTTCTTTGAAAAGATTGGCTCTATATGCCTCTGTAACACTAAAATGTGGGAGAGGCCAATCCACTGAATTCCATGCTGGAAGGTCTTGTTTTCTTAACACACCATGTGTGTTTGCATTGTCCAGCAAACTGATAAAAATGATCAGTAAAAAATATACCGGATTGAGCTAGCTCTGTTGCACATCGACCTTCGTATTGTTGTTCTCCTATCGATCCATGCAAAACATCTATAAATCCCAGAATACAATCGATGTTTTGCCATGTCTCATACGATGAAGGGTATAAATCTGAAATAAAATAACACAAGAATATCAATAAGCAAAGAAAGAAAGCTTTGTCTTAAAAATCCATGCACCTCATAAAGAACAAAACCACAATAGAAAAATATACAATTAGGCCTGTGTTGCGGAAGATCATTTGGATAGTCTTGCAAGACAAGTTCTTTATGCATGTACACATGCTGAATCAAAACTTCTTTCACCGATATCTTTCCTCTGGTGATTTTAAAATCTCGTACTCTTCCCTTCCATGATGCCAAGAAAATATTTTTTTCTGGGGTCTCTTTCTTTTACTAGGTTGCATGAGCACCCATGCTCCTTTCAAAACAGTAAACCTTTCCCAAGTTCCTTCCGTTTTGACTGTACTTGAACTCTCTACCGAAGAAATAGAAGAAGCAGGTCGACGGGGTAAGGATGTGTGGTATAATTCTGCCTTCATAGCATTATCATCCCCACAGAGCGTCTTCCACAAGAACGACCATATTTTTTATTCACCATGGATACCTTGTGAATCTGTAACCACAGCAAAGTAATGTAAACAAGATAACAAAGTGAAGTTTCAAGAAAGAGAAAGTGGGCAGACAGATAGTTGACAAGAAACATCTTACTCTAAGCCAAACAGGATCAAGGGAGTAGTTTTGGAAAAGAAGAGGTTGCTGCACAATGAGGCAGTGGTGTAGAATGGTAGACCTTTCGAAGGAAAGGCAGCACAACAATTCAAAGTTCAAAGGGAGGTGGAAGCGGGAAGGCCCTTGTCAGAGAAAATGTCAGACTAGATTCTATCTTCATGTCCAAAGATCTTGTGAGAATAAAAAACCAATCTCCACATTAATGTAGCACGCTTGTACCTACATAAAATATTGTTTCTTTTATCTATTTTCTTTTATTTTTGTGAATTTCCAACGTTACGTTGGCCCTCTGTTCATTGGTTGAGAGCTTATTTTTCCAAACCGTAAAAGGCCCCAAAATGAGCTGCCTTTTTTCCTAATGAACCGAACCTGCAAACCCTGCTCAATCATCTGGCCAACTGAAACCAGATTCTTTGTTATGTTTGGTACATGAAGTACATCTGCAAGGTACTTCACTTTGCCATCCTGCATAGACAATGGCACATCTCCAACGTGGGCAATTGGATGAGCAGTGTCATCCCCTGTTTCCACAAAACCTGGTCTTTCTGGGTTTTTCATCTCCTTGAACCACTCCCCATGACTCGTCATGTGGTTCGAAGCGCCTGACTCCACATACCATACATTATCTTTTTGTGCTGCATCAACATTTTCAGACATGGCATTCACAACATGCTGCATAACAAACAACCTTTCATTATCCTCATTATTTCTGCTTGAGGATGCATAGTTGTTTTGCTGCACTTTCCCATTTTGCATGTCAGCCTGCTTCTTATAACATTCTGACTGCACATGTCCAGGCTTACCACAATAATAGCATTCACGTGCATCATTATATTGCCTTTGCCAATTTCCACGGCCTCTTTGACTCCCCCTGCCTCTGAATTTGCCTCTTCCACCTGCGTGTTGTTGTTGTTGTTGATTCTGGGACTGTTGTTGTTGCTGCTGCTGCTGGCCATAATTCTGATTACCTGTTCGGCCACCTCCTTGACCGCGTCCACGGCCTCCTCTACCTTGTTCTCTTCCTGAACTTGTGTAGAAGGCCTGTTGCTCTGAACTGTTTTTGCTTTGTGAAGACTGTTGGTCTTCACCCAAGTTCTTCTCTTCAATAATCAGCATAGACACAAAATCTGTAAAGTTAGGAATGTTTTCCCGAGTCTGAATAGACGTCTTAAACGCCTTGTATTGTGGCCCGAGACCACGTAGACAGACTTCCACCTTGTCATCATCATCTACTGACACACCAATAGATGCAAGGGATTCCACAATACCCTTTATCTTCAGCGCATAGTCATTCACAGACATGCTCTTTTTCTCCACAGTATGAAGTTCATTCTTCAACTGTATCTTACGTGCCTTGGTATTTGTTTCATAAAGCTTTACCAAGGTGTCCCACGCCTCCTTGGGAGACTTGGCATCCTGAATGTGCCCAATCATGGTGTCCTGTATACTAATGGAAAGCCAATACATTACTTTCCTGGCTCCTTGGTTCCAGTCTTTAAACTCTTTCACATCTGCAGCAGTCGGATTTATATCCGGTATCTCCGGTGCCTCTCCATGCTCACCTTCTATGTAGTCCCAATAACCTTTTCCCATCAGGAAATTCGTCAACCTGAACCTCCAAGCATGGAAGTTATTCTTATCCAGCTTCTCAGCCACAATCTGTGTTATGCCATCATTAGACATCTTGCCAAACACACAATTTTACCAGAAACTGCACTCTGGTTTTTCCTGCACAACTGCTGTATTTTCTGCACAGCGGTACTGCAGTCAACTCAAATATCACAACCAGTGACCTCAATGTGCATACATACACCCAATGGCAACTGTAGACCTCTTTGCAGCACCCACAGTGTCTGCATAGTCAATCTGTCTTCCTGCAGTTCTTAAATCAGAGTTCTGCAGAGAATCGATGACTTACCCGCAGTGCTCGAAATCGCTTGCTTTCTGAAAACGGAGGTGCAGACGCGGCCGAAACGCGTTTTCGGCCTGAAAATTGTAGTCCGATAGGATTGTATAGTTGCCCTATAGCTTTACTCCCGCGAAGAAAGCTCCTCAATCAGAGATCGTTTGCCGGTGCCTCCCGTAGAGCTCCCGACAAGGGTGTAGCCACCAACACAATAGGGAAGAGTAGTTGAAGCTCTTACCATCGTACCACTTCCTGTGGTTCTCTTGCTTGCAGCTCAGCCATTAGCACGAACCAGGCTCTGATACCATGAAAAGATGCAGGGGGTAAGAGAGCTTGAGCTCTTGCAAGCACACACACACACTCACAAAACCCTAATAGAGAACACACAAGGTGAGAGGCTGAAAATCTTCTTCTTCTCTACTCAACACTCAACACACCATATACAAGATAAGAGTACACATAATATGAAAGGTACTCAACCAATACATACATGGGTTCTCTATAGTGTGAACCCGACTAAATGAGCTGGCGCTATAACTATGCCAGTCTCTAGAATGGCTGTCACACAGCCTGTCATCCCACTGGCCGCGTATCACCCAAGATCTCACCAACCATGCCAGTGGTGTAAGTGTGGGGCCTATCCCCCAGGCGGGTCATCAGTGGCCACCGCCTCACTAGACGAGCTCGACATCTCAACAATAAACACTAGGACCAGGCTAAGTTTGATGAGCCCTTCTCAACCCTTATGTGATCCTATGGGCTCATAGAGGAAGTCTTATGGATCTTATGATCTCATTAGATCTCTAACAAGATTTTATGAAATTATATGAGATCTTACATTAAGAAAGATTATGAACTCATGGATATGGTATTATGAGATCTTAAGAGGTTCTACAGCTACCCTTTGAAAGCTATGTACATAGCTTTTAACAAAACACTCACTCTTTCTCACCATTCCCATGCAAAATGTTCTTTCCCATTGTTTTGCAATATCAACAAAATTCTTTTGTCCTATTTGTATATATTTTAACTTAGTGCAAGCTTAGTATGGTTTCCCAATTTATTTTTCGATTAATCAATTTGAAGTGGTGAGAGGTAACCTTAGAGATCCTTAGTCTTAGAGATGAAATCTTGATGTGTGGATGACTGGAGGTTCGGAGCTCTAGAGGTTTTCATATTCTGGAGAGTTCGGAGACAGGCTTTAAATACATTGTGTGTAGTATTTTCATGTTGGACAATGACCTAGTGAAAGAGAGATAAAGGCTATTGTATATGTTTTTTTAAATTTAAATTTACATTCTAAGAGACTTTTGACACAAAGTGAGAAAAAGAGATGGATATGAACACACTAAGAGGGGGAGAGAGGGAGACATTTTCGCTAAGGTGTAAAACCTTACTATAATCATTAATTACTGCTGCGACACATTAGAGAGAGATAATGATCTAAGGTTTTGGATTACGTATGAGGGAGAGAGAGAGAGAGAGAGAATATCTGTCTGTTTGATGAGGAGAGAGAAAACCTTAGTTTTTAAGATAGGTGGCCGTTTAGCTTGAATATGGGCATGCTAGTATTGATTGGTAAAATAATTCTCTTACTTTTTGATATAAGATGAGAGGACATACCTACATTTTAATGTATGTTACATTGAGTTTATGTGTGTGTGTGTGTGTGTGTGTGTGTGTGTGTGTGAGAGAGAGAGAGAGAGAGAGAGAGAGAGAGAGAGAGAGAGAGAGAAGAAGAAGAAGAAGAAGAAGAAGCTCTTTTAACGTCCTAGGAACAATCCCAAGAGACCAAATATGATCTATCCGACGGGAGTGAGATTCGAACACAAGACGTGTTGAATAACAACTCCATGAGCTAACCAATCTACCACACATTGGGTGATAGAAAGATGAGAGAGAGAGAGAGAGAGAGAAGAAGAAGAATTTAAGTATTTCAATTTGTAATAATATTGATGTTTGAATAATTAAGTATAAAAGTTTTAAAGTAACCAATTTTTTAAAAATAACTAATTTTTTAAATAACCATTTACTCATTTGTGGTTCAATTCTCCACATATGCAATTCATTCTCTATATAGGAAATTGTATTATCTAGATAATAGTCTATATTTCTTATTCATTCTCTATATAGGAAATTGAATTACCTAGATATTGGCCCATATTGTGTATAGAGTAAATTGAATTATCTAGATATTGGCTCATACTCTCTATATAGGAAATTTAATTACCTAGATACTAGTCCATATTTCCTATATATGAAATTGAATTACCTAGATATTGGCTCATACTCTCTATATAGGAAATTTAATTACCTAGATACTAGTCCATATTTCCTATATATGAAACTGAATTACCTAGATATAAGCCCATATTTCCTACATATAGAGGATTGAGTAAATGGGGAATACGATTGTCTAGATATTTATAGGAAATTTCCATCAACATAACCAGAAAATCTCTCAAAATTTCCCATATATGGTAAAGTTCACTATATAGGGAATGAACAAAAGTGCCTTGTGAGTGGGGCTTCTTCCAGGTTCGCGTGGCAGTTCCTGAGATTATCCTTAATGGTTTTTCCGTCCACCATTATAAGTGTGTAATGCTGCTTATTATGGGCGCAGGTGATTAACCATGGCATGGACACAGAGAAGATCATGAAGGCTATGACGAAGTTCTATGAGCTGCCTATCGAAGAAAAGAACCAACTCCCATTTGAGGATGCCCACGCGCCCGTGGCCTTTGCCACACGGGCGCACGGGCACCACCTGCGACTGGAAGGATGCTCTGGTTATCCGACGCCGTCCGGGTATCTGCAACAACGGCTTCCCCTTAACCCCCGAAGTGATCAGGTGTGGATGCGCATAGCCATTTTACGTATTCAACCCCAGCTATAAATTAGACGCCTCAATGATGTCCTAAGCCTTGCATCTCAATTAGCTTAATCTTAAGCAAGCCTTTAGTTAGGTGAGCTGTTACATTAATCCATCCTTCAATACTACTTCAAGTAGCGAACTCGCTTTCTTCCATATTTGGGCACTTAGTCACATTGTATCTATGGTAGCCTAACCCAATCTGAGGGGGTGTGCAGGGAGGAGGTCCTGCAATATCAGGCGGAGACTGAGAGCCTAGCCAACCTTCTATACGAGGCCATATTTGAGAGCTTGGGACTTAGCAAAGAGCACGTGCGAAGTGGGGGAATGCCCGGGCTACAGTGGTACGTGTTGGTGTGCAACTTCTACCCACCTTGCCCGGACCCCGACCTGGTGTTCAGGCAAAGCGCTCACTCTGATATCAATAGTATCACCCTCCTCCTCCCGGACGAGGTGGATGGTCTCCAGATAAAGAAGGAAGACAAATGGGTAGACGTTAAACCCATCCATAATGCCTTTGTCATCAACTTAGCAGACCAAGTTGAGGTGAGCGATATGGTGACTTAATCTTTATTCGTATCATTTTAGCAAATGGTTTTTCTGTTTATCTACTGCTTAATGTGTTACTCCGGTGTAGATCCCCCCGGTCCCTACTTCCTCTGACAACATGCATACACTCGTGCGTGTGTGTGTGTGTGTGTAAGTATGTATGTTTATATGCCTTACTCAAGAAGTTCTTAGAAGAAGCGATTCATAGGGGTAATGCATAAGCTTTATGCACTAGCCTCATGCATGAGGCTCATGCATATAGTCACCTCTTGAGAGAAGCATGGCTATCCATAGAGGGGAGAGAAAATAACAAACCCTAATCTTAAAAACCTAAAACTTACAAACCCTATAACATGTAAAAGCATAAGAGAGGAAACAAAAAAGAGAGAGATCTCTTGCCTTATGAGGCTTGTATGAGTGGATAACCTACAAAATCAAACCAAATAAAGAAAAAAAAGTATTAGCTATCATAATCTTAACCCTAATAGAAAGCATATACAAAACCCTAATCTCAATAGAAATATTAATGAAAGCTTTTACATCACATACAAAACTTATTGAATTGTTTTTTTTCCCTTCTTATTGAAGCTTAACCCTAACCCTAGCTTTTACATGAAACCTTAATAGAAAGCTTTGATTGACAGCCATAAAAGCTCTCTATTAAGTTTTGTATGTACAAGCTAGGGTTAGGGTTACGCTTTGAGATGGCAAAAAAAAGAAAATAAAAACTTCAAAGAGAGGAAAGAGAAGGAAAATACTCAAAAGAAAGCTTTCATGGAAAGCTTGTTTGCATAGGAGATAAATAAAAATAGAAGACATACCTTGCATGAGCTTCACGAGGATAGGGTAGGAGAGGTAGAAGTGATGGATTAGACAAACTTGAAAAAACTCAAGGTATCACAGTTAGGACATTCAAATAATAAAATCGACACAGTGACAAAAAAGGTAGGAGTACTTTTTCTAGGCCATGTTGCTAAGCAACATTTTTTTCATAGTGTAGTATCATTTTTTGCTGCAAAAAAGCTCTTCTGAGTAGAGATAAAATGTAGCAACATTTTTACACTGTTTAATACCGTTTTTTTACTGCTCATAGCATTAAAATCCTTGGGATTCCCCCTTCCAAAATGCCACTGAAATGCTCCTATGCCCCCAATGTGTTATAATGATGGTAGTAAGTAGAGTATGAGAGTGATGTAGCAATGAGAGTAATTGAGTGAAAACAACAAGGGCACTACGTAGGCGCTATGGGGAGAAATTTGATGGCAGTGCATTTGTAGGAAGAACCATTAAAGGTGATGGCAGTAGCAAAGAAGGAACCCTACACCAAGAGACTTATGCATGAGGATTTATTCACAAGTCTCATGCATGTGGCTTATTCATAAGCCTCATGCATAAACCTTATGTACAAGCCTCATGCATAAGTCTCATGCATGAGGTTTATGCATAGGGGTAATGCATAAGCTTTATGCACTAACCTCATGCATGAGGCTCAGTCACCTCTTGAGAGAAGCATGGCTATCCATAGAGGGGAGAGAAGATAACAAACCCTAATCTTAAAAACCTAAAACTTACAAACCCTATAACATGTAAAAGCATAAGAGAGGAAACATGAAAGAGAGAGATCTCTTGCCTTATGAGGTTTGTATGAGTGGATAACCTACAAAATCTAACCAAATAAAGAAAAAAAAGTATTAGTTATCATAATCTTAACCCTAATAGAAAGCATATACAAAACCCTAATCTCAATAGAAATATTAATGAAAGCTTTTGCATCATATACAAAACTTATTGAATTGTTTTTTTTCCCTTCTTATTGAAGCTTAACCCTAACCCTAGCTTTTACATGAAACCTTAATAGAAAGCTTTGATGGAGAGCCATGAAAGCTCTCTATTAAGGTTTGTATGTACAAGCTAGGATTAGGGTTAATCATAAACTGAATTATACTAAAAATTCCTCTTCTTCTCATTTAATTTCTTGGATCTCAAATACCATGGGAATTCCTCTTTTTGTATTTAATTAATTGCATTCCAATGTCATGGGTACTCCTCTTTTATCATATCAAATATTTCTCATAAAGTAAATTCATCTAAAATAAAATACCCATTAATTCAGTATGCTAGGAATTTCTCTTTTCCCATCTAAATCATGGAGTTCTAAATGTCATAGGAATTCCTCTTTTAACATTTAAATATTTCTCATGGATAAAATAAATTTATCTAAAATTCATCTTTGAATTTAAACACAATACTCATTAATTCCAATATGCTACGAATTTCTCTTTTCTCATCTAAATGATGGAATTCCAAATGTCATAGGAATTCTTCTTTGACCATTTAAACTTATCTAAGTAAAAAGATAAATAAAAATCTCAATTAATTCCTTTACACTAGAAATTACAGTTTTCTCATTTAAATATTTGAATTCCAATATGGTGGGAATTTCTCTTTCATCATTTAAACTTATCTTTACAAAAAGATAAATTTAACTAGAATCCTTATTTAATTTTTTTAAATAAAATCTACATTATTTTAGCATCACAATTTTTCTCTTATTTCATTGGAATACATGGATTTTCATTGTCATGGGGATTACTCTTTTAACATAAAAATGGATTACTAGAAATTCCTCTTTTTCGTATTTAACTATTTATGTATAAACCTAAAAATTAATTTTTTGATGATTATAATCAGAATCATTCAATTAATCTAGGATGATTAATCCTAGAATATGGTAGGAAGTCCTCTTTTCATAATATAAATGAAAATGATTTATGTGTTTATTTTTTAAAAATTTTGCCATAGCTTCGCTCTGCTATTACTGATAATTCTCAATAAATTTGAAAGAATAAAGTTTAGTATTATTCATGTGATTAGAATAACCACTAATTGGATCATTATCCAATTATGGATTGATTCTTAATTTTACCATAAATTAAATAGCATAAAACTATTAAAAAGATATTATTTTGGCCTCCAATTAGACAAGCATAGAAATTACTTTTAGATTAGAGAAATGCTTCATGAGAAGCTTCATTCGAATTTAGAATAGGTCATAGGAATGACCATTCTTTGGGGGAGAGAGAGAAATTCTTAAAAACCATTATAAAGTAAGCATAAATGGAAATCTATGTGTTTCTTCACATTACAATACATTAAAGAATTTCAATAGTATTCAAAAGCCATTCAAATTAATCCTTCTCAAGCTTGAGAGGGGTTGAGAAGAGAAACATTTGGAGATTTAAGAAAAAAGACAATAATCCACTCTTTACCTCCTAAATTACTTGATTCTTTGATCACAGTAGAGGCCCCCAACCAATCAATTGGTTTGATATGTTGATGAAGTCTCCAAGGATGATTGAAGAGACACAGAAGCTCCAATCTCTTCAATTTTTAGAGGATTTTTAGAGGATAATAGAAATTATCAATATTTCAGTATAATACTGGCATGGTATAGTTCTCGTATTTATAGGTGAGGGAGGCCTCTTACCAAGTCCAACTATTTTCTAGAATTTTCCAGGTTCAGTTTGGGTGAATTTGGATAAAATTTGGACCTAGTTTGGCTCCCTTTTGATTTGGTTTGATCTAAGAGAGAGGAGAGATAAAAATATCACAATATTTTTAAGTTTAAAACTCCACCACACATGTTAAATAGGTGCCTCCTTGAATAGCTTGCTTATCCTTACCAAGGTGTCAAAATTGAATCTTATACCCAAAATATCTCATTTTTTTAGTAATACTCATAGTTTTTTACTAAAATAATAAACCTTGTCCTTAGTCAACTCTTCATCTTATGTGAGCATTTACTCATTTTTGGGAGTTTTTCTTTTACAAATTGGATTTATCTCCTCCCCACACTTGGATTGATCCAATTGGCCCATAGGAACCTTAATTGGACCATAATTCAAAAATTTCTGAAAATCTAGACCCTTAGGCTAAGGTCCTTTATACTTCTTTTCAATTAATTCCAAATGCACATTGGAAAGTTCTTTTTGAATTTCTTTTTCGGAGGAAATCATTTTAGACACTAGGAAGATTTTTATATCAAAAAATATCTCAATCTTGGATTACCTCTCTCTAAGCCAAAACAGGGTAAAATTGAATCTTGGATTACCTCTCTCTAAGCCAAAACAGGGTAAAATTGAATCTTTCTTTTATTTCAAAGAGGGGAATAATTTACAAGATCAAAAGGGGAGGTTCTTACACCTGTACACCTCAAAAGCTGGAGGGAGGAATCTTACATCCTACCCCACTTAAAAAACACGAGATGTCCTCATCTCATAGGTGGAGTATAATCTCTGTCATCTTCTTCTTCTTCTTCAATCACCTCCAGTGTTATTGCCTTGGAAGTGGACGGCTGATTTGGGAACATCTCTCCTTGACTTCTTGTATTCTGAGGCGGAGGTCTTGCATTACTTTGGATTAAAACTGCAGGTTGGTTAGACGGTCTACCTCTAGGATTTCTATGATTTTCGCGAAAAGAAACGTGATTACTCTCGATGGAAGGAGCTGGAGTCTTGAATCTTGATCCTTGATTTTCCTGCCCTGAAAACTTTGTTCCAAAAGGTGTTGGGCAATCCATACTGCGATGTCTAAATCCTTGAGAGTTAAAGCATTTCACTTCCTTTGTTGAACTTCTGAAGTTGCATTCCAAGGGATTGAGTTCTGAGAAAAGGACATTTCTTCCATTCTGGAACTTCCCTTATCCTAGGCTTGACCCTTGTATCTCTTAGACGGTGGAAGGTTGGAATCACCTTCTGGAGCTAAAAACCTTTTGAAAGGTGATGGTGCTAGCTTCGAGGGGACCTGGACATCAAATGCCTTGGCGAAATCCGTCGCACTTTGGCCATGGAAACCGGCTTGGCATTCTTCACTAGGATATTCAAAAGTTCGTTTAGTCCCAGAATGAACCTGGCCATCAGCTGTTCTTCATCCAACGATGGCGAGTATTTGAGGAGGAGAGCAAACGCTTGTTGATATACTTCAATAGTTCTTCTCCCCTTGGGTTAACTCTAAGAATTCGTTCATCTTTGTTTCCAAAAAGCGGGGAGGACAGAATCTCTTTCTTAGATAAATTTTGAGATCATTCCATGTCTGAGTGTTTCGATCCACACGATTTGTCTCGTAGTGGTTTCTCCATGCTACTCTAGCTATTTCTACTATCTTCAGCCTTGCAAGAGCCATTTTGCTCTTCTCATTGTACCCGGTGACATCGAAGTACTCTTCCATTGCTTCGATCCACTTCTCCACAGTCTCGCCCAAGTTTTCCCATTCACCCTTGAAAGGTCCAGGTTGCGATCTATGAAGATTTTTACGAACATCCAAGTCGAGCTCTTCCTCATCGAGTTGGGGGTTATCATTCCTACCACGATGTTCTCGATCCATGATTCTATCAATACGAAAATTCTTGTTAAGTCCTTTTATTTACAACTCAAATCCGACTTTAGATCCAATTGATTCTGGGGTTCTTTAGATTAGTCAGCTCGCTCCACAGAATCATGGGATAAAGATCCCTTATATAGAACTCATTATCAGATAACAATTCATTCAGAACATATCATTCATATTCTCAACACAATAATGGTCCATCAGACCGAAAATTCTATCTGAACATTCCTCCATGGAAGTTTCAGTTATGCAGGTTTTTAATTTGTCATCCCTTAACTGGATCCACTAGGTCCAGTGTCAACAGTAGCAATTTGTCAGCACAATCCACTAATCTCGTAGTGATTTGCTGAAGTCCTTATCATCATTCTAGTTACGAACATCATCATAGGGACTCCGAGTCCCATTCATCCTTATTGTGGCTTTGATCAACCGATTGCTTTTCGATCAAAATTCAGGAATCATCTCAATCAGAATCAAAATAAACTCACCAATTCTCAACCAGAACCTTAAAATCAAATCAACCACATTCGAATTCATCATCTGGATAGCATTTTTACTTATAATTTCAAGGTCTTGGATTAACTCGTATACACTGCCAGTTAAGAGCTACAGTTATACCCTCGGTATATACAGGTAGTCATGGTCCTTCGAATTATAAGGTAAATACCATCATGACTAGGCCTTAAGCAAGTTAGAGATTTCCATACAATTGCAGTACTTCATCTGAAGACCCGCTTTCAATTTTATGAATCTTCATTTTGAATATCAATTTGTATGAATTTTATCACATAATTATAACGTTTTATTGTTACTTCACAAATTTTTGTCATTTTTGGCTTTTCAGTTGATCCACTTTAGCCAATTCGCTCTCATACAAGTTGAAAGATCCCTACTCCCTCCACGCAACGGATTTGGGGGGTACTAGGAGTGGAAGTAGCACTCCTTGCGCAGGGCAGGATCGCTGACTCGGGGTCTCGCCCGTGGATATCCAGACAAGAGACTAATCCCTCGGCTCTTCAAAAACCGAACCCGAAAAAACTTCCCTCACCCAGAAAGCACGAGCAAGTCCTCTAGGATATTTGTACTCTAACGTAGTCAGGGTCATTACTGATCAAATTGATCCGACCCAACTTGTGAGTCACTTGGTCAGATCAAGGAAGATACTTGCACTTGGATCATAGAAACCAACGCTTTTTTCTCCATCAAGAGGCATAGCTGTTGATTCTTTTTTCATAGAACACTTACTATCTGGGATTTACTTTATCTATCATACTATAACAGAATGGAGTCTCATTTTATAGATCCATCAGTCCAGCCTAACCCCATCTAGTCAAATGGGTTAGCCAACCGCCCAACCACTGTATTGATGGGATCCAATTGAGAATTTGGTTAGGTTTTATCCTGGGTACCCGGGAAAAGAGTTACCAGGTCCCCTAGTCGGATATTCATGCAAATTTAATGCCACTCACACCACTTACACACCCAATATGAAATTGCCTTTTTCTTCACAGTCAGCTATCTTTAAACAATCATTTAATGAAACCGTAGTGTCACTGATCATAATCCTCTAAAATATTCAAATCCTAATTTCTAATCATTCCTTCATCATTAGGAACTCAATGGAGTCTTTTTGGGCCCTTTAATTTGCCATTGCCTAATGGAGGTGATTAAGAAATAGACAAATAGGGAGATTACATGTGGACTGAAACCAATGGTTTGTAAGAGCCTAGAAGGTAGTGGTCAAACTTAGAATAATAGGCTAAATAGGCTCTTTTTAAATTTTCAAAATCAACTAAAACTCAAAAATAGGATAGCTGCAGCCTGCAGCCATCATTAAGTAAGGTCTCTAAAGTGATAGAGGCCCAAAAACGAGTTCCCATGCATTCAACGCACATTCCCCTTCACTTTCCACTATCCCTCTCTCCCACGTTCCCTCCAAAACGCTCTCTCTTCCCCCTTTCTCATAGCAGGGTGTTTTTCACTCTCTAGACTACTTCTTTTAGCTATCTACCTCTTGATCTACCTCTCTCTTCACTCAAAAACCTAGATCTATAGCTATGGAAGCTTGATCTGCAACCTCCTCTTAGAAGCTATGGAAGTTTGATCCTCACTTACATTTCCTTCCTTCATCCTTCTTCCTTGTCCAACCTCCTTTTATAGAGTGTAACAGCAGAGCTTAGCTATGGAAGCTTGATCTGCAACCTCCTCTTAGAAGCTATGGATGTTTGATCCTCACTTACATTTCCTTACTTCATCCTTCTTCCTTGTCCAACCTCCTTTTACAGAGTGTAACAGCAGAGCTTAGCTATGGAAGCTTGATCTGCAACCTCCTCTCAGAAGCTATGGAAGTTTGATCCTCACTTACATTTCCTTACTTCATCCTTCTACCTTGTCCAACCTCCTTTTACAGAGTGTAACAGTGGAGCCAAGCTATGGAAGCTTGAGTTGCAAATGCTTTGGCTCTCATAATCTTACTCATTGTCTCCTCTCACCCCCTCCAATATCCTCTTTCAAAGTGCAGTAATAGCACAGCCAAGCCCTTGGAACTTGCTCTATAACTCCTTCTCTTTTGTACATCTCCCTAGTCTAAGTTTTTTTCTCACCATTCTATTTTCCTTTGCCATCAAGGTTTATAATCTCTCTAATATATACATCTGATGTCTTCTTCTAGAGCTCGAAGGCCTCCGATCAGTATTTAATCTCTCTCTTGTAGCAGTGGTCAAGATGAGGATGGGCACTGGAACATCAAACAGTACGAGAAGTGGAATTGGATTACGATGCAGCCTAGTACAAGAGGAACCCACCAGGTGTCAAAGCGATACGTTGATATACAAAGTCACCATTGGAAAGGGCGGATATTGGAGCTCAAACAAGATCGTGATGGAAAAAATCTAGCCAAGGTCCAACATGTTTACAAGGCAATAGAGCTGAAACTAGCAGACCATGACCAACGTCAACGATTTCCTGCAAATTGTAAGTTATTTCACCACTTTATATTCTTGTTTTTAAATCAATTGTGTGCTAATAATGGTATACTGAGCATTGCTTTGATTGTTCTTGGGTTCCTGTGCGTAGATATTTTTCCCTCAAACTATAGTGAGTGGGAGCCTATGGAGGCAATTTCAGAAGGCTTTGAAGCATACCATGTGGAGCTTGGTAGTTTAATCTTTGGAGGGTGTCCAGCTGCACAACTTCTTGCACGAAACATCTTCTTCTATGAGGATACATATGTGGTTCCCACGACAGCAAATGGTACTGGAAAATTAGTTCCAAAACCTACGCTAACTCTCACATCTATTGAATGGCCAATTCCAGACAATGCTTCAGTGGCCATGGCTTGTTTGCAGATCGAAAGCAAGGTGCAAAATGCTATGAAGTGCACATATGGATCTCACAAAGCAACCATAACCTGCTTCATACCTCTACACCTCTTTGTGTACCTGTTCCGTACAAGTGACACACATCGTACCCCAACTTTATGGATTGCAAAGGGGGAGAGAGCTCTGACTTGTTTCTTATCACCTGCATGGGATAAAAAAGTTGTTCAACACAATGGAGACACCATCAGATGCGGAGTAATAGTTGAGAAGGTTGTGATGCGCTATCATATTGCCAAGCAACAGTTGTCCATTGCGTTTCCTTACAAGCAATGGAAGCTTACAAATGGAGAATGGGAGGCGTTAGACTCCGACACAACCTCTATAGAACAGGGTGTGCTACATATATCCATGCAAGGTGGGGATGTAGAAGATGTTACTGTGAATGATGACTGGTCCCTTGCCAACTTACGTGACTACTTAGTTCTTCGATTCTCACTGAGTGGTGATTTTGCTTTGATAATCAATGGTAGAGTAGTGCGCAAAAGGCAAGAACGATCTTTTCTTTGTAGAGAAATTACTTTCCCTGGCTGTGTAGCTATCAGCAGATAACCACTGGATATGTAATCTTGAATTGAAGTAAATACAATTTCAATTTTTGTGCCTCACTGTCTTATTAAGGTTTTTCAATTGTCTTGTGCAAGTTTTATTTTTTTGTGATAGTGTAAGGTTGGTCACACAAGCATCTGTGGCTTGACCCACTAGTAAATTGGAAATGACCTTGCGATAGAAGGATACGTTCTTGCTTTCGCATACCATGCGTTTAAAATTTTTTGGTACTTACAAATTTTAAAAGTTTTTAAAAATTTTATAACAAGGTCACCCATTTATAAACGATACTTTACTCATTTTCATCAATTGACAATTATCGTTCTCTCCTAACACTTGCTCTCAATTTCGCACACCTTTCTGTATCACACACTCTCTATTTCTTCCAATCACTCATAGTCATGGCACCTCTACTTGACGCACTTATTGCACAGCTAGGAAAGCTTGAGTTACTTCATAGGGTTGATGAGATCGTCCCTATGTTTGAGGGAGCAATTAATGTGCGTGCAACAATGCATCTACACGCGGATGCTTTTACAGATGTCATTCAGTATATGGATGAACACATCAGCACGTACTCCATCATGTTTGAGGGTGATGAGGGCCTATGGGTTCCAGTTGACCTCATCAAGTACATATTCAGGGAAGACAAGAATTTTAGATTTCGCCTATCCAGGTTTTTAAAATCCCTCACAGAAAAGGACTACAGAAATGAGGAGGAAGACTTACTCTTGGATCTACAAATGGGCAACATCGGCACTTGTTTCCTGAGCTGGGACATGGTTTTGGTCCTTCTGTTACAAGAGGGTGTGGCGAAAGAAAGTGGCAAGGAAAAAGAAAAGGGCAAAGTAAAGCTAATGGAGCAGGTCCAAGAGGCCCATGCTGAGGAAGAGAATGTTACAGAACAATGGGAGGCCTCAATGGCATTGGTGGCTCTACAAGAGAATGTCCCCGAGGAGGTTCCGGACCTAGTTCTAGAGGGCGATGAAGTACTTGAGGAGGTCCCAGACCTTGTTATCATGTCTTTGCATCCAATCATTATTGATGGGAAAGAGTTTTTGTTTTTGGATGACATTGCCAAGACACTCGGGTTTCGCGAGGATGAGGCACTTTCTATTATTGCCGTGAATGCTGGGGGTCAAGACAAAGGAAAAGTGAAAATCTCTTTTGAAGATGACAACCTCACAAAAGCGCTTGCATACGATATTGGTAGCAGTACCTTGGAAGTTGTAGTGGCCAAAGCGCTCGTTGAAATAAAGCAAGATGTGCAATTCTACGAGAGCGTAGCTGCCTTTGAACCACACATGCCCTTGGTTGCTGGCGATGCTCAAGACCAAGGAAGCATAAACTTGACAAATGAGCAACTAGTTGCAAGTGACGATGCAACTGAGGTATGTCCTAACTTCTTAGTTGTAAAGCAAATTATTTTTAGTTGTATCATTTCACGCTTCCTAACTTCTATATTGACATGTTGACAGACTGCTTTTGAAGTGGACAAGTTTGCTATGCAAGTAGGAGGAACGCGGCCAAAGTCAGAGGGTCGAGATGCATCTCTTTGGCACTACATACCTGCCCTCAGAGCCGACATAGTGCGGGTTTTCATTTAGACTATGCAGAGATCGCCTATGCCGAGCTCCTAAAATGTAAAGCACTTAGTGCAGTCTTATCGGAGAACCCCTTAGCCTCGAACATAAATAAATGTATTTTGGTAGCTAGGGAAGCTGCCTTGTATTGATTTACGGGCAACCATCCCGGCTCAGTTTTAGGCCATTGTGCCCTTTCTCAGGCTCAAGGAATCAATGAGCCGAGTGATATATTCCAAAGCTTAGGCCAGAAACCAGCCTCTAGAACTCTCTCTCCTGAGCTCTTCCAAGAGCTTATTAAAAAGATGTAATGCAAACTTCTCTTCCAAGTTTAATAAAAATTTTTTGTTGTGCATTGTAAGTTGTGATTTTTCTTGGCGTACTTGTGATATACTATTTTAAGCCTCGCAATTTTAAGATTTTGTTCATGTGTTCATAGAAAATATTGTTTAGGATTCATTTTAAATGAGATCGTGATTAAAAAAAGTAATCGAGATTGGGTTAGAGCGGTATGAAAAAATATTGTATTTATAGATGTATACACACTCACATATATGTATATATATATGTACATATATGTATATATATATGTACATATATGTATATATATACATATATATATATGTGTGTGTACGTGTGTGTGTGTACCTATATATATATAAAAGATTTTGGGGCTGTTAGGGCACCTAAAGGGTCTTATGAGCCTCACCAGACCAAAGATATCAAAAAAAAGAAAACCATGTGCGCTACGGCGCGTAAATCGACATTTTGACGTGGTCAAACTAGCGATTAACGCGCCGCGCACATGGCATTTTTTTTTAATTATTTTTTTGGCCTTGAGGCTCATAAGGCACTCTATAAGGGTCTCTAGGTGACTTTATAGGATCTACCTTTTTT
The DNA here is from genome assembly GCF_041138505.1 of Cibotium barometz. NCBI lineage: Eukaryota > Viridiplantae > Streptophyta > Polypodiopsida > Cyatheales > Cibotiaceae > Cibotium > Cibotium barometz. The sequence goes on along the minus strand of NC_141053.1, from coordinate 25,567,240 downwards.
GTATATATAAATATACATATATATGTGTGTGTGTGTGTACATATATATATATATATATATATATGTGTGTGTGTATATGTATATATATTTGTATATGTATATATATATGTGTGTATATATGTTTGTGTGTGTATATATGTGTGTGTGTGTGTGTGTGTGTGTGTGTGTGTGTGTGTGTGTGTGTGTTTGTGTGTGTTTTTTCCTGTGTGTATAGTGCTTTTATATTTTTTAAATGAAATGTTCATTGGCACTGAGCATACAAAAAAAAATGGACTCAACAAAGAATGTAACACAACTCACAAAGCTTTCATTAATGTGTGAAAATGCTACAAAGGAATTTGGGAACATTACAAAATTTTGTAGGGAGAATTACAAAGTGGGTTAGCCTATTGAGGTAGAAGGCTACGCTCTAAACGTAGACGTAGGGCTAGGGACATATCTACAGGCTTCAAAGTAACTCTCTTGGCATGTACCATAGCCAGCACTGAGTCTTCAAAAACAGAAACTACAATATCTTCAGCAGCTTCTTGAAGAGCTTCAAGAGCTGTGCTCTGTATGCGGTCAACCCTGTCAGAATATTTTTCCATTGTTTCTCTCACCAGTCAAGAGAATGGTGCCTTGGGGATGAGAAGATCTGTGCTTTTCTGATATTTCCTAATCTCTCGTAGCGCGACTGTCCCTGGCCTCCATTTGCTCTTCTTCTTTGTAACTGGTGGAGGCGGTGGTGGTCTTTGATTCTCCCACGGTGGTCGTTCAGACCTGAACTTCTTTTTCTTTTGTGCACGCTCTTCCTCTTCTTGTTGGTCCCGAAACTTGCTCTCCATTGTTTTACCACACTTCTTGACTGGACGTCTGGATGTTGTGGCTGCCTGTTGGCTGTGCTTGGCTTGCCCTCCTTGCGTCCTCTCTGGGCTGCTGTCTCTTTTGCATTTCTGTCTCCCAAGCTGCCCTCACAAGAGCAAACTCTTTGTCAATGGTATCTTTCGTGATGCCATAGGACAAGAGCTCGACCTCCCTGTTCTGTAAGATAACCTCTAGCTGTTCTAGGGTGTCGGCCTTAATAACAATCTCCGGTGGTTGCCCTTGACCTTCCTCCGCTTCTTTTCGACGCCGCTCTTCTTCTGCTTCTCTACTAGGCTCTGCTTCTTCAGCTTCCTTCCTGCGTTGCGCTTCTTCAGCCTCCTTCCTGCGCTCTTCTTCTCTCATCTCCTTTGCCTCTTGCTCTGTTACGATAGGTAGACTTGTCCTTTTTGCTGTAGCAGGTAGTGGGCCGAGTTGATCGAAAAACCGCAAGTCTTGCTCCTGTTCTTCTGGCATGGCCTAGGTATGTACGAGTGCAAGAGATAGTGGGAGGGCAAGAGAGAGTAGAGCACAAAGAAGAAATTGAAATGTGGTGGCTATAAATGAAAAATGACTTAAATATGTCTATAAATATAATTTTTTAAAACTTTTAGAAAATTTAAAAACACAAAAAGATTATAATCAGAGAGTTTAAGCCCATGAGGAACCACACCGACGCTTGCGTGCTACCCACTGCCGTAGTCTCTCCCTAGCATTTGATCTGTTGTATCCTTCAGTTCTTCTTGCATTAATAGTTTTCATTATTTGACGCCTAAGAGACAAATTACCACGACTTTTCTGCCTTTTTTTGCCAACCAGAACGTGATAGAACCAGTTGAACATTTCATGGAGTGCATTACTCTTGACTTTGCCACCACCATGGCGAGTGCCCTTAAAATACACGGCCTTTGCTTGGTAATGTGATTTCTCCATGCCTTGATTGCTCCAAAGTGCTAAAGAGCCATATCTATCGAGAAAGTATGGCCCATGTGCATACAATATATGCTGCATAGAAAATTACAAAAAGTCAACAAACAGTATGAAGAACATACTACAAGGACACAAGAAATACAACATTACCATGTAGTGAGTAATGTGTGTTTCTCCCCATGCCTCGACCATTTCTTTTGTAAATCTACAAGTGGCTTGTTTAAGTGCCTCAATACCATGGTCATCCAGGTGAGGTCGCTCTAGAAGATCGACCATTTTATTACACACCTCCCATACATGTGCACGTTTTAGGCCAAGCCTGGCATCATTTCCTCGATATGTTGTGGCATCACATATCTTCTTCCAAATTTCAAAGTCAGTGTGGCTATGAGAACCCAAGTGGTTTGATAGCAAGTGTCTTGCCTTTGATCCACCCATGCAAATTTTATTAGGGTTGTCTTGTGTAGGGTTTGATTTTCTGTCCTTTGTCAAGACCACTGCTCCAGCATGTAATCCCATAGAGGAAAGTACACCCTCTAGTGCACGTATTGACTCTTCTCGTCGATCTTCGGGCTCCATGTTCCAGACATAGTTTATGTGGAGCATCAATAGCTTATCCAAAATCCTGAGTCTTGCATGTAATGTGCACACATGCACTTGACATAGTGGAATTTCCAAGATTGAGTTCCAAGCATTGTCCTCCTGGTCACGACTAGGTGGCTTGCTCTGGTCACAACTTAATATGCCATTATGCCATACCTTTGATCCTTTCCTCTGTTCAACATCAAAAACGATTGCTTTTTTTGCACCCACCTGTTTTTGACTTTTACCTTTGCTAGGTTGTTTCCCTTTTACTCTTGAGTCTACTGCTGTCTTGGAATGACAATAGTAAACACATGAGAATATAGTATTCGCACCTGTTTTACAACCCAACATACACTTTAAGGTTTTTAGATCGCCACCCAAGTGCCATTCAATGTTAAAGCAGCCTATTCCGGGAACATCAAGCTTTTGACCATTGACCTGACAAGAGACGACATGTTGAATGCCAGACCGTTCAAAATACCACCTCAAGGTATCATGGTTCTCTTTTGGGAGGACCCTTGCTGCTTGCCACCAGATGTTCTTCTCTGATTGAATGCCATAGTAGTCTTGCTTATGCCCTTGACCCCTATTGTTGCTGTCTTCAGTTGCATCCAACTCTTGGGTCTCTAAAGGCTTTCCTCTAAGTGCTTGGCTCATCAAGGTTAAACTAACACGCTCCAGTCTTTGACCTTTAACCACTTGACATTCATCCAGCTTCAAGACAAACACGGCATTTCCACCTATCTCTTCAAGTGTGAGGCTATAGTACTGAATCATTGCTTTTTGTAGCACTTCCATGTCAATGTAGACATTGTTATATGCATTGTATTCAAAGGGTTTGATTGTTGGCATTGGCATAATATCCTCCACCCACTTGTACCCACCCTCGAACATGGATGCAATATCACCATTAGCACACTTCTTTGCCATCTGTAAGCTATAAAGTGTTGGAAGCAAGGATTGCATAACTCCCTTTGCTCGCAACCCTAAAGTGATTGACCTGTACATTTCTCTGTAACCTTTCTGGCTAATACCTGCTGAGTCACATATATCAAGCATCTCTTTGGGTGTGACAATTTCTTTGATTTCCTTCAAGAAATGTTGACGAAGGGTCTCCCGCAGCTTATCATTACCAGGACCTGTTATCATTTCCATGATATCCTTCTCCTGAAGGACATGCTGAAGAAGGGAGGCATTAACATTGTCCTCAGCGTTGTTACATCCTAGTATAGCTGTTGCACAAGCCCTACAATCGCAAGAGTCACCCATGAGAGATGCTTTATTCATTAATTGCTTCTCAAAGCTGCTATAATTCCTACAAAAATTTTGACCTGGTTGTTTGTTTACGCCTCTTGCATGCGCCTGCTGTCTTAGAAAGCAACCCAACAGCTTTACGTTTTCTTTTCCTTGCGTGATATCCAATGGGAAGGTGAGTGAAATGGTGAACACGACGCCGAAGATTATGAGTGGAGTGTTGAAGACGAACATAATTATCGGTAAATTGATTTATTGTGCGCACACGATCCGCTAGATTATTCTTCTGCACCTCAAGCTCCTCTGAGAGTTCTTTAATCCTCTGCATCAAACTATTGATCTGCTTAGTCGATGGCGCTTGAAGCTGGTCGAAGGCAAATTGTGTTTGCCTCTTTTCAGCTGCCTCGTCTAGCCACAACATGTGTAATCTCCTACAATAGCCAAGAAGCCCATTGAAACCATCATCAACAAACTTAAGAAAACTTGTAATGCTTTTGAATGGTGGAGGGGCCACCAGATATTGGATCTGGTGGATAAAGATTTTCATCAATCCAAAGATCAATGGCCTTTGATCCTTGCATTCAAAGCTGATCGTATGAAATATTAGGTGCAACATGCCTACTGTGTAGGGCTGCGTATTCTGTCTCCAAATCAACCTGAAGGCGGATCTTAGAAGGCTTATTGGTGATGTCTTGTAGTGCCATCTACAAGAAAGTAGGCTTGTAAGCTTGGGTTGAATAGGAGTGGAAGGAGCAGGATATGGTATCAAAAAATAATGGGAAGAATGGAGATGAGGGTTGCTTCTCTAGAGCTGCATTGTGGATAGAGAAAGAAGCCAGAAAGGGAGCCAAAGAAACATAGAGAGGGTTGGCAATGGTGAGATGAAAATGCAAAGGAGACAATGCATCATGGGAAGCTTCTTTAGTGCAAGCTATGGCTGCTAAGCAATATATCTAGAGAGAATACATCATGAAAAGGTTCTTCTGTGCAAGTCATGGCTACTACTGTGGGTTTGGAGAGAGAACCACGTATTGTAGAAAGAATGCTCCTGGTAAGCTTCTTCCTTGCAAGCCATGGCTACTACTGTGGGTTTGGAGAGAGAAGGCTCATTTAGGAGTACAGACCTGCTAGCTATGGAGAGAGGACCAAGTACTGTAGAGAGAATGCTCATGGTAAGCTTCTTTCGTGCAAGCCATGGCTACTACTGTGGGTTTGGAGAGAGAAGGCTCATTTAGGAGTACAGATCTGCTAGCTATGGCTTTTGGAGTAGAGAAAGACGCTTTTTTCCATGGAGAAGGAGTGCAGGGCGTTTTAGAGAGAAGATTTAGAGAGAGAAAGAGATCTGGTGTACACACAAAAAAGGGGAGAAGAAAGTGACGAATTTTTGGAATGTTTGGAGTTCGAAAAGGTTGTTGCAGGCTATGATAACTGACTGACAGCCCATTACAAAGCTTTAAAGTCACCTAGGTGGCCAGATCTAGGAATATCTCCTTTTTTTATTTTTTTTTTGTTTTTGTGAAAAATCAAATATATGCTTTTAGGACTAGGCCTCTAGGCTTGGTCAAAGATGGATTAGCATTTTAAGCATTTCACTAAACGTCCAAACTAAAGGGCCCAAGAAGACTCCATTGAGTTACCAGGTCCCCTAGCCGGATATTCATGCAAATTTAATGCCACTCACACCACTTATACACCCAATATGAAATTGCCTTTTTCTTCACAGTCAGCTATCTTTAAAACAATCATTTAATGAAACCGTAGTGTCACTGATCATAATCCTCTAAAATATTCGAATCCTAATTTCCAATCATTCCTTCATCGGTGTACCTATGGCATCATTGGCAACCAAAACGCTCACCACCTATTTCTCAGGGGCCTTTTTGATAGTTCCTAACTCATAGTACCCGACAATATATTCACTTATAAAAAAATCAAGATGGAATCTCCGCCGTTGAAGATCAGCAAGATCAACCAACAGCTCCATATAAAAGAGCCTTAGACTCATCCGTTGAGGACCAGCAAGGTCTATCAACCACATCCATGCCCGGTAATTCAGAAAACAACTCTTACTCCTTGTTCCAATATCTTCCACAACGCACGTGTGGGTATCTTCAGCGACCCAGAGCCCGAGCACCGTATGGTCAGCACCCTCTAGGATCCTTCGCTCGCAGGTCACCTAGCGCTTCACTCATAGGCCGCTTCCTTGGTCACTCATCTACCGTACCGAAAGCTCACCATTTAAATCGAATCGAGGCTGGTCAAGAAGTCAGCCGACCTTGCTATGCGAGACGTCCTCCGTTGACTCTCCGCCAGCTATTGCAACTTTAGCAGCTAGGTCTCCCACGACCTCGTTCACAAGATGGTCAAAATGCTTCCCCAGCATTTTTGACATAAAACAGTCATTTAAAAACAAGTCATAAATACAGTTCCTATAATGAACTCTCGTCTTTCACAATGTTCCACATCCGTCCACATTATTTAAGCCATATCCATTTCATATGTATACCCATTCTCATCCAATCACATCATTTTCCATATCATCTCATCTTTCCTCATTTACATCTCATCCACTCGCATCAACCCATATTGACATTCCATCACACCTCATTCATTTCACATCTATCTCAATTTACATCACATCACATCTCATTCATTTCACATCTCATCTCATTCATTCTTATCCCAATTCACATCACATCACTTCTCATTCATTCACTCACATGGACATCACATCCTTTCACATACACATCCACACCCATTCTTCCACATACACATCCACATTCATTCTTCCACATACACATCCACATCCATTCTTCCTCATACACGTCCACATCCATTCTTCCACATACACATCCACATCCATTCTTTCACATACACGTCCACATTCATTCTTCCACATACACATCCACATCCATTCTTCCACATACATATCCACATTCCTTCTTCCACATACACATCCACACCCATTCTTCCTCATACTCATCCACATTCATTCTTCCACATACACATCCACATCCATTCTTCAACATACACATCCACATTCATTCTTCGTCATACACATCCCTGTTCATTCTTCCACATACACATCCACATCCATTCTTCCACATACACATCCACATTCATTCCTCCACATACACATCCACATCCATTCTCATTACATCACATCTTATCACATCCTATTTTCATCTTATCACATCCCATACACCTCTTATCACATCCATTCTTATCCGATCGCATCCCGTTTACATCTTATCATATCCTATCATATCCCATACGCATCTTATCGCATCCTATTTTCACCTTATCTCATCCATTCACATGCTATTTTCATTTAACAGCTTTTTCTAGGTTGATCCTGATAATGGAACTTTTTCTAAATTTTTACCAATTGCTTGGCTAAATTAAAGGTTCTTTTTCTCCATAACTATTTTCATATTCATTCACAATTTCTCATATGAATTATATTCAATATTCCTCTTTTGAATAAAAGAATTCATGGGATTTACAGAAATCAATTCTACCCATAATTTTACTTTTAATAAATAATCATAAATTGAATTGTACTAAAAATTTCTCTTCTTCTCATTTAATTTCTTGGATCTCAAATACCATGGAAACTTCACTTTTCTTATTTATTTAATTGCATTCCAATGCCATGGGTATTCCTTTTTTATCATCAAAATATTTCTCATAAAGTAATTTCATCTAAAATAAAATACCCATTAATTCAATATGCTAGGAATTTCTCTTTTCCCATCTAAATGATGGATTTCCAAATGTCATAGGAATTCCTCTTTTAACATTTAAATATTTCTCATAGATAAAATAAATTTATCTAAAATTTATCTTTGAATTTAAATACAATACTCATTAATTCCAATATGCTAGGAATTTCTCTTTTCCCATCTAAATGATGGAATTTCAAATGTCATAGGAATTCCTCTTTTACCATTTAAACTTATGTAATAAAAAGATAAATTTAACTAAATCTTCTCTTAAAATTTAAATAAAAATCACCATTAATTCCTTTACACTAGGAATCACACTTTCCTTACTTAAATATTTAAATTCCAGTATGGTAGGAATTCCTCTTTCATCATTTAAACTTATCTTTACAAAAAGATAAATTTAACTAGAATCCTTCTTGAATTTTTTTAATAAAATATACATTATTTTAGCATCACAATTTTTCTCTTATTTCATTGGAATACATGGATTTCCATTGTCATGGGGGATTACTCTTTTAACATAAAAATGGATTACTAGAAAATCTTCTTTTTTGTATTTAACTTTTTATGTATAAACCTAAGAATCAAAATTTTCATGATTATAATGAGAATCATTCAATTAATCTAGGATTATTAATCCTAGAATATGGTAGGAAGTCCTCTTTTCATAATATAAATGAAAATGATTTATGTGTTTATTTTTCAAAAAATTTACCATAGCTCCGCTCTGCTATTATTGATAATTCTCAATAAATTTGAAAGAATAAAGTTTAGTATTATTCATGTGATTATAATAACCACTAATTGGATCATTATCCAATTATGGATTGATTCTTAATTTTACCATAAATTAAATAGCATAAAAGTATTAAAAAGATATTATTTTGGCCTCCAAATAGACAAGCATAGAAATTACTTTTAGATTAGAGAAATGCTTCATGATGAGAAGCTTCATTCGAATTGAGAATAGGTCATAGGAATGACCACTCTTCGGGGGAGAGAGAGAAATGCTTAAAAACTATTATAAATTAAGCATAAATAGAAATTTATGTGTTTCTCCATTACAATACATTAAAGAAATTCAATAGTATTCAAAAGCCATTCAAATTAATGCTTCTCAAGCTTGAGAGGGGTTGAGAAGAGAAACATTTGGAGATTTAAGAAAAAGAAGACAATAATCCACACTTTACCTCCTAAATTACTTGATTCTTTGATCACAGTAGAGGCCCCCAACCAATCAATTGGTTTGGTATGTTGATGAAGTCTCCAAGGAAGATTGAAGAGAGAGAGAAGCTCCAATCTCTTCAATTTTTAGAGGATTTTAAGAGGATAATAGAAATTATCATTATTTGAGTATAATATTGGCATGGTATAGTTCTCATATTTTTTTACAAAGGGCTAAGGATCTATTTATAGGTGAGAGAGGTCTCTAACCAAGTCCAACTGTTTTCTAGAATTTTCTAGGTTCAGTTTGGGTGAATTTGGACAAGATTTGGACCTAGTTTGCTCCCTTTTGATTTGTTTTGTTCTAGGAGAGAGGAGAGATAAATATCACAATATTTTTTAGTTTAAAACTCCACCACACATGTGAAATAGGCACCTCCTTGAAGAGCTCCCTTCTCCTTACCAAGGTGTCAAAATTGAATCATTATACCCAAAATATCTCATTGTTTTAGTAGTACTCATAGTTTTTTACTAATAAACCTTATCCTTAGTCATCTCTTCATCTTATGTGAGTATTTACTCATTTTTGGGGAGTTTTTCTTTTATAAATTAGATTTATCTCCTTCCCACACTTGGATTGATCCATAGGAACCTTAATTGGACCATAATCCAAAAATTTCTTAAAATCTAGACTCTTAGGCTAAGGTCCTTTATACTCCTTTTCAATTAATTACAAATGCAAATTGGAAAGTCCTTTTTGAATTTCTGTTCAAGGGAAACCATTTTAGACACTAGGAGAATTTTTATATAGAAAAATATCTCAATTTTGGATTACCTCTCTCTAGACATTTTCTCTGTCTAAGCCAAAATAGGGTAAAATAGAATCTTTTTTTATTTTAAAGAGGGGAATAATTACAAGATCAAAAGGGGAGGTTCTTACACCTGTACACCTCAAAAGATGGAGGAAGGAATCATACATCCTATCCCACTTAGAAAACACGAGATGTCCTCATCCCGTAGGTGGAGTATGATCTCTTTCATCTTCTTCTTCTTCTTCAATCACCTCCAGCGTTACTGCCTTGAAAATGGATGGCCGATTTGGGAATATCTCTCCTTGACTTCCCCTATTTTGAGGCAGGAATCTTACATCCTACCCCACTTAAAAAACACGAAATGTCCTCATCTCGTAGGTGGAGTATGATCTCTTTCATCTTCTTCTTTTTCTTCAATCACCTTTAGCGTTACTGCCTTGAAAGTGGACGATCAATTTGGGAACATCTCTTCTTGACTACCCCTATTCTGAGGCGAAGGTCTTGCATTACTTTGGATTAAAATTGTGGGTTGGTTAGACGGTCTACCTCTGGTATTTCTTTGATTTTGGCGGAAAGAAACCTGATTACTTTGGAAGGAAGGAGCTGGAGTCTCGAATCTTGATCCCTGAAGGTTGATTTTCCTGCCCTGAAACCCTTGTTCCAAAAGGTGTTGGGCAATCCATACTGTGATATCTAAATCCTTGACAGTTATAGCATTTCACGCCCTTGTTCAAGGGTGGAACTTCTCAAGTTGAATTCCAAGGGATTGAGTTCCAAGAAAAAGATATTTCTTCCATTCTGGAACTTTTCTTATCTTCGGCTTGACCCTTATATCTCTTAGATGGTGGAAGATTGGAATCACCTCTGCTAAAAACCTGTTTGAAAGGTGATGGGGCTACTGGCTTCGGTGGGATCTTGACATAAAAGGCCTTGGCAACATCCTTCTCCATCCGCACTGCTTCGGCCATGGAAACCGGCTTGGCATTCTTCACTAGGATATTCAAAGGTTTGTTTTAGTCCCAAAATGAACCTGGCTATCAGCTGTTCTTCATCCAGCGGCGGCGGCGAGTGGCGAGTCCAGCGGCGGCGGTGGCGAGTATTTGAGGAGGAGAGCGAACGCTTGGTGATATACTTCAATAATTCTGCTCCCCTGGGTTAACTCTAAGAATTCGTTCATCTTTGTTTCCAAAAAGCCGGGAGGACAAAATCTCTTCCTTAGGTAAATTTTGAGATCATTCCATGTCTGAGTGTTTCGATCCACACGATTTGTCTTGCAGTGGTTTCTCCATGCTACTCTGGATATTTCTACTATCTTCAGCCTTGCAAGAGCCATTTTGCTCTTCTCATTGTACCCGGTGACATCGAAGTACTCTTCCATTGCTTCGATCCACTTCTCCACAGTCTCGACCAAGTTTTTCCCTTCACCCTTGAAAGTTCGAGGCTGCAATCTATGAAGAGTTTTAGGAATATCCAAGTCGAGCTCTTCCTCATCGAGTTGGGGGTTATCATTCCTACCACGACGACCTCGATCCATGATCCTATCAATATGAAAATTCTTGTTAAGTCCTTTTATTTACAATTCAAATCCGACTTTAGATCTAACTGATTCTGGGGTTCTTTAGATTGGTAAGTTATCCATAGATTCATGGGATAATGATCCCTTATATAGAACTCATTATCAAATTCATTCAGAGCATATCATTCATATTCTTAACACAATAATGGTCCATCAGACCGAAAATTCTATCTGAACATTCCTCCATGGAAATTTCAGTTATGTAGGTTTTTAATTTGTCATCCCTTAACTGGATCCACTAGGTCCAGTGTTAACAGTAGTGATCTGTGCACAATCCACTAATTTGGTAGTGATTTGCTAAAGTCCTTATCATCATTCTAGTTACGAACATCATCATAGGGACTCATCCCATTCATCCTCATTGTGGCTTTGTTCAACGGATTGCTTTTCAACCAAAATTTAGGAATAATCTCAATCAAAATCCAAATCAACTCACCAATTCTCAACCAGAACCTTAAAATCAAATCAACCACATTCAAATTCATCATCTGGATAGCATTTTTACTTATAATTTCAAGGTCTTGGATTAACTCATATACACTGCCAGTTAAGAGCTACAGTTATACCCTCGGTATATACGGGTAGTCACACGGTCCTTGGAATTATAAGGTAAATACCATCATGACAAGGCCTCAAGCAAGTCAGGGATTTCCATACAATTGCGGTACTTTATCTAAAGACCCACTTTCAATTTTATGAATCTTCATTCTGAATATCAATTTGTATGAATTTTATCACATAATTATAACTTTTTACTGTTACTTCACAAATTTTTGACATTTTTGGCTTTTCAATTGATCCACTTTAGCCAATTTGCTCTGATACCAGCTGAAAGATCCCTACCCCCTCCACACAATGGATTCGGGGGTGCTAGCAGCGAAAGTAGCTCTCCTTACGGCGCGGGGCAGGATCCCTCACTCAAGGCCTCGCCCATGGATATCCGGACAAGAGACTAATCTCTCGGTTCTTCAAAAACCGAACCCGAAGAAACTTCGCTCACCCAGAAACCACGAGCGAGTCCTCCAAGATATTTGTACTCTAACGTAGTCATGGTCATTATTGACCAATTTGATCCGATCAAACCTGTGAGTAACTTGGTCAGATCAAGAAAGATACTAGGAACGCTTTTTTCCCAAATCAAACCAAGGCTAGTCAAGACCTCGGCCGACCTTGCTACGCAAAACGTCCTCTGTTGACTCTCGGCCAGCTGTTGCAACTTTATCAACTAGGTCTCCACGACCTCGTTCACAAGATGGTCAAAATGCTTTCCCAGCATTTTTGACATAAAACAGTCATTTAAAAACAGGTCATAAATACAGTTCCTATAATGAACTCTCGTCTTTCACATTGTTCCACATCCGTCCACATTATTTAATCCATATCCAATTCATATGTATACCCATTCTCATCCAATCACATCATTGTTCCACATCCGTCCACATTATTTAATCCATTATATCCAATTCATATGTATACCCATTCTCATCTAATCACATCATTTTCCATCTCATCACATGTTTCCTCATTTACATCTCATCCACTCGCATCAACCCATATTCACATCCCATCACACCTCATTATTTCACATCTATCTCAATTTATATCACATCTCATCTCATTCATTTCACATCTCATCTCTTTCATTCTTATCCCGATTCACATCACATCACTTCTCATTCATTCACTCACAACGACATCACATCCTTTCACATACACATCCACATCCATTCTTCCACATACACATCCGCATTCATTCTTCCTCATACACATCCACATCCATTCTTCCTCATACACATCCACATTCATTCCTATACACATCCACATTCATTCTTCCACATACACATCCACATCCATTCTTCTACATACACATCCACATTCATTCCTATACACATACATATCCACATCCGTTCTTCCTCTCATACTCATCCACATTCATTCTTCCAAATACACATCCACATTCATTCCTCCACATACACACCCACATCCATTCTTCCACATTCATTCTTCCTCCTTCACATCTTATCACATCTTATCACATCCCATACACCTATTATCACATCCATTCTTATCCTATCGCATCCCCTTTACATATTATCACATCCCATACACATCCTATCGCATCCTATTTTCACCTTATCTCATCCATTCACATGGTATTCCCATTTAATAGTTTTTTCTAGGTTGATCCTGATAATGGAACTTTTTCTAAATTTTTGCCAATTGCTTGGCCTAATTAAAGGTTCTTTTTCTCAACGACTATTTCCATATTCATTCATAATTTCTCAAATGAATTATATTCAATATTCCTCTTTTGAATAAAAGAATTCATGGGATTTACAGAAATCAATTCTACCCATATTTTCACTTTTGATAAATAATCATAAATTAAATTATACTAAAAATTTCTCTTCTTCTCATTTAATTTCTTAACACTTTATTGGCGAATATGGGAATTTTCTACAAGTTTGGGACACGTGGTCAAAAGTTTGGATTAACCATAACTTGAACACCACTAATCCAAAATGAGCGCTTTATAGCTCTTTAGATTCCATTTTTCAAGCGCTTTCCAACGATAGGTCATATGATAGGGTTTTGAGAAACTTACAAACATGTTATCCATGTCCCCTTTTTTAAGTATTCAAAAATGGGAATTGGGAATTTCCCAAATTCACTAATTTGGTGTTTCTTGGATCTCAAATACTATGGGAATTCCTCTTTTTGCATTTAATTAATTGCATTCTAATGTCATGGGTATTCCTCTTTTATCATCAAATATTTCTCATAAAGTAATTTCATCTAAAATAAAATACCCATTAATTCAATATGCTAGGAATTTCTCTTTTCCCATCTGAATGATGGAAATCTAAATTTTATATGAATTTCTTTTTTAACATTTAAATTTTTCTCATAGATAAAATAAATTTATCTAAAATTCATCTTTGAATTTATATACAATACTCATTAATTCCAATATGCTAGGAATTTCTTTTTTCCCATCTAAATGATGGAATTCCAAATGTAATAGAAATTTCTCTTTTATCACTTAAACTTATCTAAGTAAAAAGATAAATTTAACTAAATATTCTCTTAAAATTTAAATAAAACTCTCCATTAATTCCTTTACACTAGGAATTACACTTTTCTCATTGGTGGGAATTCCTCTTTCATCATTTAAGCTTATCTATACAAAAAGATAAATTTAACTAGAATCCTTCTTTAATTTTTTAAATAAAATATACATTATTTTAGCATCACAATTTTTCTCTTGGTTCATTGAAATACATGGATTTCTATTGTCATGGGGATTACTCTTTTAATATAAAAATGGATTACTAGAAATTTCTCTTTTTCGTATATTACTATTTATGTATAAAGCTAAAAATTAATTTTTCCATTATTATAATGAGAATCACTCAATTAATCTAGAATGATTAATCCTAGAATATGGTAGGAAGTCCTCTTTTCATAATATAAATGAAAATGTTTTATTTTTCAAAAATTTTACCATAGCTCCGTCGCTATTACTGATAATTCTCAATAAATTTGAAAGAATAAAGTTTAGTATTATTCATGTGATTATAATAACCACTAATTGGATCATTATCCAATTATGGATTGATTCTTAATTTTACCATAAATTAAATAGCATAAAAGTATTAAAAAGATATTATTTTGGCCTCCAATTAGACAAGCATAGAAATTACTTTTAGATCAGAGAAATGCTTCATGATGAGAAGCTTCATTCGAATTGAGAATAGGTCATAGAAATGACCATTCTTTGGGGGAGAGAGAGAAATGCTTAAAAACCATTATAAATTAGGCATAAATGGAAATTTATGTGTTTCTCCATTACAATACATTAAAGAACTTCAATAGTATTCAAAAGCCATTCAAATTAATGCTTCTCAAGCTTGAGAGACAATAATCCACACTTTACCTCCTAAATTACTTGATTCTTTAATCACAGTAGAGGCCCCCAACCAATCAATTGGTTTGGTATGTTGATGAAGTCTCCAAGGAAGATTGAAGAGAGAGAGAACTCCAATCTCTTCAATTTTTAGAGGATTTTAAGAGGATAATAGAAATTATCATTATTTGAGTATAATACTGGCATGGTATAGTTCTCATATTTTTTTACAAAGGGCTAAGGATCTATTTATAGGTGAGAGAGGCCTCTAACCAAGTCCAACTATTTTCTAAAATTTTCTAGGTTCAGTTTGGGTGAATTTGGACAAGATTTGGACCTAGTTTGCTTCCTTTTGATTTGTTTTGTTCTAGGAGAGAGGAGAGATAAAATATCACAATATTTTTTAGTTTAAAACTCCACCACACATGTGAAATAGGCACCTCCTTGAAGAGCTCCCTTCTCCTTATACCAAGGTATCAAAATTGAATCATTATACCCAAAATATCTTATTTTTTTAGTAGTACTCATAGTATTTTACTAATAAACCTTGTCCTTAGTCAACTCTTCATCTTATGTGAGCATTTACTCATTTTTGGGAGTTTTTATTTTATAAATTAGATTTATCTCCTCCCCACACTTGGATTGATCTGATTGGCCCATATAGGAACCTTAATTGGACCATAATCCAAAAATTTCTTAAAATTTAGACCCTTAGTCTAAGGTCCTTTATACTCTTTTTCAATTAATTGCAAATGCAAATTGGAAAGTCCTTTTTGAATTTCTATTTCAGGAAAAACCATTTTAGATACTAGGAGGATTTTTATATCAAAAAATATCTCTCTCCTAGAACAAAACAAATCAAAAGGGAGCAAACTAGGTCCAAATCTTGTCCAAATTCACCCAAACTGAACCTAGAAAATTTTAGAAAAGAGTTGGACTTGGTTAGAGGCCTCTCTCACCTATAAATAGATCCTTAGCCCTTTGTAAAAAAATATGAGAACTATACCATGCCAGTATTATACTCAAATAATGATAATTTCTATTATCCTCTTAAAATCCTCTAAAAATTGAAGAGATTGGAGCTGCTCTCTCTCTTCAATCTTCCTTGGAGATTTCATCAACATACCAAACCAATTGATTGGTTGGGGGCCTCTACTGTGATCAAAGAATCAAGTAATTTAGGAGGTAAAGTGTGGATTATTGTCTTCTTTTTCTTAAATCTCCAAATGTTTCTCCTCTCAACCCCTCTCAAGCTTGAGAAGCATTAATTTGAATGGCTTTTGAATACTATTGAAGTTCTTTAATGTATTGTAATGGAGAAACACATAAATTTTCATTTATGCTTAATTTATAATGGTTTTTAAGCATTTCTCTCTCTACCCCAAAGAAATCTCAATTCGAATGAAGTTTCTCATGAAGCATTTCTCTAATCTAAAAGTAATTTCTATGCTTGTCTAATTAGAGGCCAAAATAATGTCTTTTTAATATTTTTATGCTATTTAATTTATGGTAAAATTAAGAATCAATCCATAATTGGATAATGATCCAATTAGTGGTTATTATAATCACATAAATAATACTAAACTTTATTCTTTCAAATTTACTGAGAATTATCAGTAATAGCAACGGAGCTATGGTAAAAATTTTGAAAAATAAATCATGTTCATTCATTCTATGAAAAGAGGACTTCCTACCATATTCTAGGATTAATCATTCTAGATTAATTGAGTGATTCTCATTATAATCATGGAAAAATTAATTTTTAGCTTTATACATAAATCGTAATATACGAAAAAGAGAAATTTCTAGTAATCCATTTTTATGTTAAAAGAGTAATCCCCATGACAATAGAAATCCATGTATTTCAATGAACCAAGAGAAAAATTGTGATGATAAAATAATGTATATTTTATTTAAAAAATTAAAGAAGGATTCTAGTTAAATTTATCTTTTTGTATAGATAAGCTTAAATGATGAAAGAGGAATTCCCACCATATTGGAATTCAAATATTTAAATGAGGAAAGTGTAATTCCTAGTGTAAAGGAATTAATGGAGATTTTTATTTAAATTTTAAGAGAATATTTAGTTAAATTTATATTTTTACTTAGATAAGTTTAAGTGGTAAAAGAGAAATTCCTATGACATTTGGAATTCCATCATTTAGATGGGAAAAGAGAAATTCCTAGCATATTGGAATTAATGTGTATTGTATATAAATTCAAAGATGAATTTTAGATAAATTTATTTTATCTATAAGAAATATTTAAATGTTAAAAAAGGAATTCGTATAAAATTTAGATTTCCATCATTCAGATGGGAAAAGAGAAATTCCTAGCATATTGAATTAATGGGTATTTTATTTTAGATGAAATTACTTTATGAGAAATATTTGATGATAAAAGAGGAATACCCATGACATTGGAATGCAATTAATTAAATGCAAAAAGAGGAATTCCCATGGTATTTGAGATCCAAGAAATTAAATGAGAAGAAGAGAAATTTTTGGTTTAATTTAATTTATGATTATTTATCAAAAGTGAAAATATGGGTAGAATTGATTTTTGTAAATCCCATGAATTCTTTTATTCAAAAGAGGAATATTGAATATAATTCATTTGAGAAATTGTGAATGAATATGGAAATAGTCGTTGAGAAAAAGAACCTTTAATTAGGCCAAGCAATTGGCAGAAATTTAGAAAAAGTTCCACTATCAGGATCAACCTAGAAAAAGTTATTAAATGGGAATACCATGTGAATGGATGAGATAAGGTGAAAATAGGATGCGATAGGATGTATATGGGATGTGATAATATGTAAACGGGATGCGATAAGATAAGAATGGATGTGATAATAGGTGTATGGGATGTGATAGGATGTGATAAGATGTGAAGGAGGAAGAATGAATGTGGAAGAATGGATGTGGGTGTGTATGTGGAGGAATGAATGTGGATGTGTATTTGGAAGAATGAATGTGGATGAGTATGAGAGGAAGAACGGATGTGGATGTGTATGTGTATAGGAATGAATGTGGATGTGTATGTAGAAGAATGGATGCGGATGTGTATGTGGAAGAATGAATGTGGATGTGTATAGGAATGAATGTGGATGTGTATGAGGAAGAATGGATGTGGATGTGTATGAGGAAGAATGAATGCAGATGTGTATGTGGAAGAATGGATGTGGATGTGTATGTGAAAGGATGTGATGTCGCTGTGAGTGAATAAATGAGAAGTGATGTGATGTGAATCGGGATAAGAATGAAAGAGATGAGATGTGAAATGAATGAGATGAGATGTGATGTAAATTGAGATAGATGTGAAATAATGAGGTGTGATGGGATGTGAATATGGGTTGATGCGAGTGGATGAGATGTAAATGAGGAAACATGTGATGAGATGGAAAATGATGTGATTAGATGAGAATGGGTATACATATGAATTGGATATGGATTAAATAATGTGGACGGATGTGGAACAATGATGTGATTGGATGAGAATGGGTATACATATGAATTGGATATGGATTAAATAATGTGGATGGATGTGGAACAATGTGAAAGATGAGAGTTCATTATAGGAACTATATTTATGACCTGTTTTTAAATGACTGTTTTATGTTAAAAATGCTGGGGAAGCATTTTGACCATCTTGTGAACGAGGTCGTGGAGACCTAGTTGATAAAGTTGCAACAGCTGGCCGAGAGTCAACAGAGGACGTCTTGCGTAGCAAGGTCGGCCGAGGTCTGGACTAGCCTCGGTTTGATTTGGGAAAAAAGCGTTCCTATGATCCAAGTGCAAGTATCTTCCTTGATCTGACCAAGTTACTCACAGGTTTGATCGGATCAAATTGGTCAATAATGACCATGACTACGTTAGAGTACAAATATCTTTGAGGACTCGCCCGTGGTTTCCGGGCGAGGGAAGTTTTTTCGGGTTCGATTTTTGAAGAACCGAGAGATTAGTCTCTTGTCCGGATATTCGTGGGCGAGGCCTTGAGTGAGGGATCCTGCCCCGCGCCGTAAGGAGAGCTACTTTTGCTGCTAGCACTCCCGAATCCATTGTGTGGAGGGGGTAGGGATCTTTCAGCTGGTATCAGAGCAAATTGGCTAAAGTGGATCAACTGAAAAGCCAAAAATGTCAAAAATTTGTGAAGTAACAGTGAAAAGTTATAATTATGTGATAAAATTCATACAAATTGATATTCAGAATGAAGATTCATAAAATTGAAAGTGGGTCTTCAGATGAAGTACCGCAATTGTATGGAAATCCCTGACTTGCTTGAGGCCTTGTCATGATGGTATTTACCTTATAATTCCAAGGACCGTGTGACTACCCGTATATACCGAGGGTATAACTGTAGCTCTTAACTGGAAGTGTATATGAGTTAATCCAAGACCTTGAATTTATAAGTAAAAATGCTATCCAAATGATGAATTTGAATGTGGTTGATTTGATTTTAAGGTTCTGGTTGAGAATTGGTGAGTTGATTTGGATTTTGATTGAGATGATTCCTAATTTTTGGTTGAAAAGCAATCCGTTGAACAAAGCCACAATGAGGATGAATGGGATGAGTCCCTATGATGATGTTCGTAACTAGAATGATGATAAGGACTTTAGCAAATCACTACCAGATTAGTGGATTGTGCACAGATCGCTACTGTTAACACTGGACCTAGTGGATCTAGTTAAGGGATGACAAATTAAAAACCTACATAACTGAAATTTCCATGGAGGAATGTTCAGATAGAATTTTCAGTCTGATGGACCATTATTGTGTTAAGAATATGAATGATATGCTCTGAATGAATCTGATAATGAGTTCTATATAAGGGATCATTATCCCATGAATCTATGGAGAGCTGACCAATCTAAAGAACCCCAGAATCAGTTGGATCTAAAGTCGGATTTGAATTGTAAATAAAAGGACTTAACAAGAATTTTCATATTGATAGGATCATGGATCGAGGTCGTCGTGGTAGGAATGATAACTCCCAACTCGATGAGGAAGAGCTTGACTTGGATGTTCCTAAAACTCTTCATAGATTGCAGCCTGGAACTTTCAAGGGTGAAGGGAAAAACTTGGTCGAGACTGTGGAGAAGTGGATCGAAGCAATGGAAGAGTACTTCGATGTCACTGGGTACGATGAGAAGAGCAAAATGGCTCTTGCAAGGTTGAAGATAGTAGAAACAGCCAGAGTAGCATGGAGAAACCACTGCAAGACAAATCGTGTGGATCAAAACAGCCAGAGTAGCATGGAGAAACCACTGCAAGACAAATCGTGTGGATCGAAACACTCAGACATGGAATGATCTCAAAATTTACCTAAGGAAGAGATTCTGTCCTCCCGGATTTTTAGAAACAAAGATGAACGAATTCTTAGAGTTAACCCAGGGGAGCAGAACTATTGAAGTATATCACCAAGCGTTCGCTCTTCTCCTCAAATACTCGCCACCGCTGGATGAAGAACAATTGATAGCCAGGTTCATTTTGGGACTAAAATGAACCTTTGAATATCCTAGTGAAGAATGCCAAGCCGGTTTCCATGGCCGAAGCAGTGCGGATGGCGAAGGATTTTGCCAAGGCCTTTGATGTCAAGATCCCACCGAAGCCAGTAGCCCCATCACCTTTCAAACGGTTTTTAGCAGAGGTGATTCCAACCTTCCACCATCTAAGAGATATAAAGGTCAAGCCTAAGATAAGGAAAGTTCTAGAATGGAAGAAATATCTTTTTCTTGGAACTCAATCCCTTGGAATTCAACTTGAGAAGTTCCACCCTTGAACAAGGGCGTGAAATGCTATAACTGTTAAGGATTTAGACATTACAGTATGGATTGCCCAACACCTTTTGGAACAAGGTTTTCAGGGCAGGAAAATCAGCCTTCAGGGATCAAGATTCGAGACTCCAGCTCCTTCCTTCCAAAGTAATCAGGTTTCTTTCCGCCAAAATCAAAGAAATACCAGAGGTAGACCGTCTAACCAACCCACAATTTTAATCCAAAGTAATGCAAGACCTTCGCCTCAGAATAGGGGTAGTCAAGGAGTGATGTTCCCAAATCGATCGTCCACTTTCAAGGCAGTAACGCTAAAGGTGATTGAAGAAGAAGAAGAAGATGAAAGAGATCATACTCCAACTACGAGATGAGGACATTTCGTGTTTTTTAAGTGGGGTAGGATGTAATATTCCCGCCTCAAAATAGGGGAAGTCAAGGAGAGATATTCCCAAATCGGCCATCCATTTTCAAGGTAGTAACGTTGGAGGTGATTGAAGAAGAAGAAGAAGAAGATGAAAGAGATCATACTCCACCTACGGGATGAGGACATCTCGTGTTTTCTAAGTGGGGTAGGATGTACGATTCCTTCCTCCATCTTTTGAGGTGTACAGGTGTAAGAACCTCCCCTTCTGATCTTGTAATTATTCCCCTCTTTAAAATAAAAAAAGATTCTATTTTACCCTGTTTTGGCTTAGACAAAGAAAATGTCTAGAGAGAGGTAATCCAAAATTGAGATATTTTTTTATATAAAAATTCTCCTAATGTCTAAAATGGTTTCCCTTGAAATAGAAATTCAAAAAGGACTTTCCAATTTGCATTTGCAAAATTAATTGAAGAGGAGTATAAAGGACCTTAGCCTAAGGGTCTAGATTTTAAGAAATTTTTGGATTATGGTCCAATTAAGGTTCCTATGAATCAATCCAAGTGTGGGGAGGAGATAAATCTAATTTATAAAAGAAAAACCCCCCAAAAATGAGTAAATGCTCACATAAGATGAAGAGTTGACTAAGGACAAGGTTTATTAGTAAAAAACTATGAGTACTACTAAAAAAATGAGATATTTTGGGTATAATGATTCAATTTTGACACCTTGGTAAGGAGAAGGGAGCTCTTCAAGGAGGTGCCTATTTCACATGTGTGGTGGAGTTTTAAACTAAAAAATATTGTGATATTGTATCTCTCCTCTCTCCTAGAACAAAACAAATCAAAAGGGAGCAAACTAGGTCCAAATCTTGTCCAAATTCACCCAAACTGAACCTAGAAAATTTTAGAAAACAGTTGGACTTCTCACCTATAAATAGATCCTTAGCCCTTTGTAAAAAAATATGAGAACTATACCATGCCAGTATTATACTCAAATAATGATAATTTCTATTATCGTCTTAAAATCCTCAAAATTGAAGAGATTGGAACTTCTCTCGCTCTTCAATCTTCCTTGGAGACTTCATCAACATACCAAACCAATTGATTGGTTGGGGGCCTCTACTGTGATCAAAGAATCAAGTAATTTAGGAGGTAAAGTGTGGATTATTGTCTTCTTTTTCTTAAATCTCCAAATGTTTCTCTTCTCAACCCCTCTCAAGCTTGAGAAGCATTAATTTGAATGGCTTTTGAATACTATTGAAGTTCTTTTATGTATTGTAATGGAGAAACACATAAATTTTCATTTATGCTTAATTTATAATGGTTTTTAAGCATTTCTCTCTCTCCCCCGAAGAATGGTCATTCCTATGACCTATTCTCAATTCGAATGAAGCTTCTCATCATGAAGCATTTCTCTAATCTAAAAGTAATTTCTATGCTTGTATAATTGGAGGCCAAAATAATGTCTTTTTAATACTTTTATGCTATTTAATTTATGGTAAAATTAAGAATCAATCCATAATTGGATAATGATCCAATTAGTGGTTATTATAATCACATGAATAATACTAAACTTTATTCTTTCAAATTTATTGAGAATTATCAATAATAGCAGAGCGGAGCTATGGTAAATTTTTTGAAAAATAAACACATAAATCATTTTCATTTATATTATGAAAAGAGGACTTTCTACCATATTCTAGGATTAATAATCCTAGATTAATTGAATGATTCTCATTATAATCATGAAAATTTTGATTCTTAGGTTTATACATAAAAAGTTAAATACGAAAAAGAGGATTTTCTAGTAATCCATTTTTATGTTAAAAGAGTAATCCCCCATGACAATGGAAATCCATGTATTCCAATGAAATAAGAGAAAAATTGTGATGCTAAAATAATGTATATTTTATTAAAAAAAAATCAAGAAGGATTCTAGTTAAATTTATCTTTTTGTATAGACAAGTTCAAATGATGAAAGAGGAATTCCCACCATACTGGAATTTAAATATTTAAATAAGGAAAGTGTGATTCCTAGTATAAAGAAATTAATGGTGATTTTTATTTAAATTTTAAGAGAAGACTTAGTTAAATTTATCTTTTTATTACATAAGTTTAAATGGTAAAAGAGGAATTCCTATCACATTTGAAATTCCATCATTTAGATGGGAAAAGAGAAATTCCTAGCATATTGGAATTAATGAGTATTGTATTTAAATTCAAAGATGAATTTTAGATAAATTTATTTTATCTATGAGAAATATTTAAATGTTAAAAGAGAAATTCCTATGACATTTGGAAATCCATCATTTAGATGGGAAAAGAAAAATTCCTAGCATATTGAATTAATGGGTATTTTATTTTAGATGAGAAATATTTTATTGAATTAATGGGTATTTTATTTTAGATGAAATTACTTTATGAGAAATATTTTGATGATAAAAAAGGAATACCCATGACATTGGAATGCAATTAAATAAATAAGAGAAAAGTGAAGTTCCCATGGTATTTGAGATCGAAGAAATTAAATGAGAAGAAGAGAAATTTTTAGTACAATTCAATTTATGATTTTTTCTTAAAAGTAAAAATATGGGTAGAATTGATTTCTGTAAATCCCATGAATTCTTTTATTCAAAAGAGGAATATTGAATATAATTCATTTGAGAAGTTGTGAATGAATATGGAAATAGTTATGGAGAAAAAGAACCTTTAATTTGGCCAAGCAATTGGTAGAAATTTAGAAAAAGTTTCATTATTAGGATTAACCTAGAAAAAGTTGTTAAATGGGAATAGCATGTGAATGGATGAGATAAGGTGAAAATAGGATGCGATAAGATGTCTATGGGATATGATAGGATATAATAAGATGTAAACGAGATGCGATCGGATAAGAATGGATGTGATAAGAGGTGTATGGGATGTGATAAGATGAAAATAGAATGTGATGTAATGAGAATGGATGTGGATGTGTATGTGGAGGAATGAATGTGGATGTGTATGTGGAAGAATGGATGTGGATGTGTATGTGGAAGAATGAATAGGGATGTGTAAAACGAAGAATGAATGTGGATGTGTATGTTGAAGAATGGATGTGGATGTGTATGTGGAAGAATGAATAGGGATGTGTAAAACGAAGAATGAATGTGGATGTGTATGTTGAAGAATGGATGTGGATGTGTATGTGGAAGAATGAATGTGGACGTGTATGTGAAAGAATGGATGTGGATGTGTATGTGGAAGAATGGATGTGGACGTGTATGAGGAAGAATGGATGTGGATGTGTATGTGGAAGAATGAATGTGGATGTGTATGTGGAAGAATGGATGTGGATGTGTATGTGAAAGGATGTGATGTCCATGTGAGTGAATGAATGAGAAGTGATGTGATGTGAATTGGGATAAGAATGAATGAGATGAGATGTGAAATGAATGAGATGAGATGTGATGTAAATTGAGATAGATGTGAAATGAATGAGGTGTGATGGAATGTCAATATGGGTTGATGCGAGTGGATGAGATGTAGATGAGGAAAGATGAGATGATATGGAAAATGATGTGATTGGATGAGAATGGGTATACATATGAATTGGATATGGCTTAAATAATGTGGACGGATGTGGAACATTGTGAAAGACGAGAGTTCATTATAGGAACTGTATTTATGACCTATTTTTAAATGACTGTTTTATGTCAAAAATGCTAGGGAAGCATTTTGACCATCTTGTGAACGAGGTCGTGGGAGACCTAGCTGCTAAAGTTGCAACAGCTAGCGCGAAGAGTCAACGGAGGACGTCTCGCATAGCAAGGTCGGCCGAGTTCTTGACCAGCCTCGATTCGACTTAAATGGTGAGCTTTCGGTACGGTAGATGAGTGACCAAGGAAGCGGCCTATGAGTGAAGCGTTAGGTGACCTGCGAAGGATCCTAGAGGGTGCTGACCATACGGTGCTCGGGTTCTGGGTCGCTGAAGATACCCACACGTGCGTTGTGTATTGGAACAAGGAGTAAGAGTTGTTTTCTGAAACCGAGCATGGATGTGGTTGATAGAGCTTGCTGGTCCTCAACCGATGACTCTAAGGCTCTTTTATATGGAGCTGTTGGTTGATCTTGCTGATCTTCAACGGCGGAGATTCCATCTTGATTTTTTTATAAGTGAATATATTGTCGGGTACTATGAGTTAGGAACTATCAAAAAGGCCCCTGAGAAATAGGTGGTGAGCGTTTTGGTTGCCAATGATGCCATAGGTACACCGATGAAGGAATGATTGAAAATTAGGATTTGAATATTTTAGAGGATTATGATCAGTGACACTACGGTTTCATTAAATGATTGTTTAAAGATAGCTGACAGTGAAGAAAAAGGCAATTTCATATTGGGTGTGTAAGTGGTGTGAGTGGCATTAAATTTGCATGAATATCCGGCTAGGGGACCTGGTAACTCTTTTCCCTGGTACCTAGGACAAAACCTTACCAAATTCTCAATTGGATCCCATCAATACAGTGGTTGGGCGGTTGGCTAACCCATTTGACTAGATGGGGTTAGGCTGGACTGATGGATCTATAAAATGAGACTCAATTCTGTTATAGTATGATAGATAAAGTAAATCCCAGATAGTAATTATTCTATGGAAAAAGAATCAACGGCTATGCCTCACGATGGGGAAAAAAATCGTTGGTTTCTATGATCCAAGTGTAAGTATCTTCCTTGATCTGACCAAGTGACTCACAAGTTGGGTCGGATCAGTTTGATCAGTAATGACCCTGACTACGTTAGAGTACAAATATCCTAGAGGACTTGCTCGTGCTTTCTGGGTGAGGGAAGTTTTTTCGGGTTCGGTTTTTGAAGAGCCGAGGGATTAGTCTCTTGTCTGGATATCCGCGCGGCGGGCGAGACCCCGAGTGAGCGATCCTGCCCTGCGCAAGGAGTGCTACTTCCACTCCTAGTACCCCCAAATCCGTTGAGTGGAGGGAGTAGGGATCTTTCAACTTGTATGAGCGCGAATTGGCTAAAGTGGATCAACTGAAAAGCCAAAAATGCCAAAAATTTGTGAAGTAACAATAAAAAGTTATAATTATGTGATAAAATTCATACAAATTGATATTCAAAATGAAGATTCATAAAATTGAAAGCGGGTCTTCAGATGAAGTACTGCAATTGTATGGAAATCTCTAACTTGCTTAAGGCCTAGTCATGATGGTATTTACCTTATAATTCCAAGGACCGTGACTACCTGTATATACCGAGGGTATAACTGTAGCTCTTAACTGGCAGTGTATACGAGTTAATCCAAGACCTTGAAATTATAAGTAAAAATGCTATCCAGATGATGAATTCAAATGTGGTTGATTTGATTTTAAGGTTCTGGTTGAGAATTGGTGAGTTTATTTTGATTCTGATTGAGATGATTCTTGAATTTTGGTCGAAAAGCAATCGGTTGATCAAAGCCACAATAAGGATGAATGGGACTCGGAGTCCCTATGATGATGTTCGTAACTAGAATGACGATAAGGACTTCAGCAAATCACTACGAGATTAGTGGATTGTGCTGACAAATTGCTACTGTTGACACTGGACCTAGTGGATCCAGTTAAGGGATGACAAATTAAAAACCTACATAACTGAAACTTCCATGGAGGAATGTTCAGATAGAATTTTCGGTCTGATGGACCATTATTGTGTTGAGAATATGAATGATATGTTCTGAATGAATTGTTATCTGATAATGAGTTCTATATAAGGGATCTTTATCCCATGATTCTGTGGAGCGAGCTGACCAATCTAAAGAACCCCAGAATCAATTGGATCTAAAGTCGGATTTGAATTGTAAATAAAAGGACTTAACAAGAATTTTCGTATTGATAGAATCATGGATCGAGAACATCGTGGTAGGAATGATAACCCCCAACTCAATGAGGAAGAGCTCGACTTGGATGTTCGTAAAAATCTTCATATATCGCAGCCTGGACCTTTCAAGGGTGAATGGGAAAACATGGGCGAGACTGTGGAGAAGTGGATCGAAGCAATGAAAGAGTACTTCGATGTCACCGGGTACAATGAGAAGAGCAAAATGGCTCTTGCAAGGCTGAAGATAGTAGAAATAGCTAGAGTAGCATGGAGAAACCACTACGAGAAAAATCGTGTGGATCAAAACACTCAGACATGGAATGATCTCAAAATTTATCTAAGGAAGAGATTCTGTCCTCCCCGCTTTTTGGAAACAAAGATGAACGAATTCTTAGAGTTAACCCAAGGGGAGCAGAACTATTGAAGTATATCAACAAGCGTTTGCTCTCCTCCTCAAATACTCGCCACCGCTGGATGAAGAACAGCTGATGGCCAGGTTCATTCTGGGACTAAACGAACCTTTGAATATCCTAGTGAAGAATGCCAAGCCGGTTTCCATGGCCAAAGCGCGACGGATTTCGCCAAGGCATTTTATGTCCAGGTCTCCTCGAAGCCAGCACCATCACCTTTCAAAAGGTTTTTAGCTCCAGAAGGTGATTCCAACCTTCCACCGTCTAAGAGATACAAGGATCAAGCCTAGGATAAGGGAAGTTCCAGAATGGAAGAAATGTCCTTTTCTCGGAACTCAATCCCTTGGAATGCAACTTCAGAAGTTCAACAAAGGAAGTGAAATGCTTTAACTCTCAAGGATTTAGACATCGCCGTATGGATTGCCCAACATCTTTTGGAACAAGGTTTTCAGGGCAGGAAAATCAAGGATCAAGATTCAAGACTCCAGCTCCTTCCATCGAGAGTAATCACGTTTCTTTTCGCGAAAATCAAAGAAATCCTAGAGGTAGACCGTCTAACCAACCTGCAGTTATAATCCAAAGTAATGCAAGACCTCCGCCTGAGAATACAAGAAGTCAAGGAGAGATGTTTCCAAATCAACCGTCCACTTCCAAGGCAATAACGCTGGAGGTGATTGAAGAAGAAGAAGAAGATGACAGAGATTATACTCCACCTATGAGATGAGGACATCTCGTGTTTTTTAAGTGGGGTAGGATGTAAGATTCCTCCCTCCAGCTTTTGAGGTGTACAGGTGTAAGAACCTCCCCTTTTGATCTTGTAAATTATTCTCCTCTTTGAAATAAAAGAAAGATTCAATTTTACCCTGTTTTGGCTTAGAGAGAGGTAATCCAAGATTGAGATATTTTTTGATATAAAAATCTTTCTAGTGTCTAAAATGATTTCCTCCGAAAAAGAAATTAAAAAAGAACTTTCCAATGTGCATTTGGAATTAATTGAAAAGGAGTATAAAGGACCTTAGCCTAAGGGTCTAGATTTTCAGAAATTTTTGAATTATGGTCCAATTAAGGTTCCTATGGGCCAATTGGATCAATCCAAGTGTGGGGAGGAGATAAATTCAATTTGTAAAAGAAAAACTCCCAAAAATGAGTAAATGCTCACATAAGATGAAGAGTTGACTAAGGACAAGGTTTATTAGTAAAAAACTATGAGTATTACTAAAAAAATGAGATATTTTGGGTATAAGATTCAATTTTGACACCTTGGTAAGGATAAGCAAGCTATTCAAGGAGGCACCTATTTAACATGTGTGGTGGAGTTTTAAACTTAAAAATATTGTGATATTTTTATCTCTCCTCTCTCTTCGATTAAACCAAATCAAAAGGGAGCCAAACTAGGTCCAAATTTTGTCCAAATTCACCCAAACTGAACCTGGAAAATTCTAGAAAATAGTTGGACTTGGTAAGAGGCCTCCCTCACCTATAAATAGATCCTTAGCCCTTTGTAAAAAAATACGAGAACTATACCATGCCAGTATTATACTGAAATATTCATAATTTTTATTATCCTCTAAAAATCCTCTAAAAATTCAAGAGATTGGAGCTTCTGTGTCTCTTCAATCATCCTTGGAGACTTCATCAACATATCAAACCAATTGATTGGTTGGGGGCCTCTAGTGTGATCAAAGAATCAAGTAATTTAGGAGGTAAAGTGTGGATTATTGTCTTTTTCTTAAATCTCCAATGTTTCTCTTCTCAACCCCTCTCAAGCTTGAGAAGGATTAATTTGAATGGCTTTTGAATACTATTGAAATTCTTTAATGTATTGTAATGAAGAAACACATAGATTTTCATTTATGCTTAATTTATAATGGTTTTTAAGAATTTCTCTCTCTCCCCCAAAGAATGGTCATTCCTATGACCTATTCTAAATTCGAATGAAGCTTCTCATGAAGCATTTCTCTAATCTAAAAGTAATTTCTATGCTTGTCTAATTGGAGGCCAAAATAATATCTTTTTAATAGTTTTATGCTATTTAATTTATGGTAAAATTAAGAATCAATCCATAATTGGATAATGATCCAATTAGTGGTTATTCTAATCACATGAATAATACTAAACTTTATTCTTTCAAATTTATTAAGAATTATCGGTTATAGCAAAGCGGAGCTATGGCAGAATTTTAGAAAAATAAACACATAAATCATTTTTATTTATATTATGAAAAGAGGACTTCCTACCATATTCTAGGATTAATCATCCTAGATTAATTGAATGATTCTCATTATAGTCATCAAAAAAATTAATTTTTAGGTTTATACATCAATAGTTAAATACGAAAAAGAGGAATTTCTAGTAATCCATTTTTATGTTAAAAGAGTAATCCCCATGACAATAAAAATCCATGTATTCCAATGAAATAAGAGAAAAATTATGATGCTAAAATAATGTAGATTTTATTAAAAAAATTTAAAGAAGGATTGTAGTTAAATTTATCTTTTTGTAAAGATAAGTTTAAATGATGAAAGAGAAATTCCCACCATATTGGAATTCAAATATTTAAATGAGAAAACTATAATTTCTAGTGTAAAGGAATTAATTGAGATTTTTATCTTTATTTAAAGAGAAGATTTGGTTAAATTTATCTTTTTACTTAGATAAGTTTAAATGGTCAAAGAAGAATTCCTTTTACATTTGGAATTCCATCATTTAGATCAGAAAAGAGAAATTCGTAGCATATTGGAATTAATGAGTATTGTGTTTAAATTCAAAGATGAATTTTAGATAAATTTATTTTATCTATGAGAAATATTTAAATGTTAAAAGAGGAATTCCTATGACATTTAGAATTCCATGATTTAGATGGGAAAAGAGAAATTCCTAGCATACTGAATTAATGGGTATTTTATTTTAGATGAAATTACTTTATGAGAAATATTTGATATGATAAAAGAGGAGTACCCATGACATTGGAATGCAATTAATTAAATACAAAAAGAGGAATTCCCATGGTATTTGAGATCCAAGAAATTAAATGAGAAGAAGAGGAATTTTTAGTATAATTCAGTTTATGATTAACCTAATCCTAGTTTGTACATACAAACCTTAATAGAGAGCTTTCATGGCTCTCCAGCAAAGCTTTCTATTAAGGTTTCATGTAAAAGCTAGGGTTAGGGTTAAGCTTCAATAAGAAGGGGAAAAAAACAATTCAATAAGTAACACTATATTTGTGAGTTTGGGAATTTCCCAACTCCCATTTTTTGAATACTAAAAAGGTGGGACCTGGATAACATGCCTATAAGTTTTTCAAAACCACATCATGTGACCTATTGTTGGAAAGTGCTTGGAAAATGGAATCTTGTGAGCTATAGAGCGCTCAATTTGGAGTAACGCTGTTCAAGTTATCATTAATCCAAAGATTTGACCACGTGTCCCAAACTTATGGGAAATTCCCATATTCCCCAATATGGTGTTAAGTCTTGTATATGATGTAAAAGCTTTCATTAATATTTCTATTGAGATTAGGGTTTTGTATATGCTTTCTATTAGGATTAAGATTATGATAACTAATACTTTTTTTTCTTTATTTGGTTTGATTTTGTAGGTTATCCACTCATACAAGCCTCATAAGGCAAGAGATCTCTCTCTTTCATGTTTCCTCTCTTATGCTTTTACATGTTATAGGGTTTGTAAGTTTTAGGTTTTTAAGATTAGGGTTTGTTATCTTCTCTCCCTCTATGGATAGCCATGCTTCTCTCAAGAGGTGACTATATGCATGAGCCTCATGCATGAGGCTAGTGCATAAAGCTTATGCATTACCCCTATGCATAAACCTCATGCATGAGACTTATGCATGAGGCTTGTACATAAGGTTTATGCATGAGGCTTATGAATAAGCCACATGCATGAGACTTATGAATAAATCCTCATGCATAAGTCTCCTGGTGTAGGGTTCCTTCTTTGCTACTGCCATCACCTTTAATGGTTCTTCCTACAAATGCACTGTCTCTCTTTTACTTGCCATCAAATTTCTCCCCATAGCGCCTACGTAGTGCCCTTGTTGTTTTCACTCAATTACTCTCATTGCTACATCACTCTCATACTTTACTTACTACCATCATTATAACACATTGGGGGCATAGGAGCATTTCAGTGGCATTTTGGAAGGGGGAATCCCAAGGATTTTAATGCTACGAGCAATAAAAAAATGGTATTAAATAGTGTAAAAATGTTGCTACATTTTATCTCTACTCAGAAGAGCTTTTTTGCAGCAAAAAATGCTACTACACTATGAAAAAAATGTTGCTTAGCAACATGGCCTAGAAAAAGTACTCCTACCTTTTTTGTCGCTGTGACGATTTTATTATTTGAATGTCCTAACTGTGATACCTTGAGTTTTTTCAAGTTTGTCTAATCCATCACTTCTACCTCTCCTACCCTATCCTCGTGAAGCTCATGCAAGGTATGTCTTCTGTGATTCTTGGAGGGGCATGGGTGTGGAATTGTAATTAGGAGTGTAATTGGGTAATGTCAATGTAATTGTTTTTCATTCTAATCCAACTTTATCCTTTTTGGTCGATAATGTAATGAATGGCATGGACTATTTGGATCAAGTTTGAATGATCACAATATATTCAATTTGGATAAGTTTGTATAAAATTATTATTTGGATACATATGATTAAATATATTACTTGGATTAAGTATTTTAATTAAAATGACTATGTTTAATAAAGTACTTTGGGTGGTCGGCCCTTTTTTGATAAGTGTGAAATTGTCAATTTCAAACCCTAATTTTTTCTATAAATAGGGAACCTCCCTCATTTTTTTTCATTTGTATCACTAATAATCACAGGCACTTTTCTAACATATATTCCCTATAGCTTGGCTTCCACTCTCATGTTACGATCCTGATGGATCATTCCATGGTGTATGAGAATGTTCTTGGATTCCTAGAGCTATTTCACATTTTCTCTCACACCATTGAGTTTGAAGCAATTATCCTCCTTGCCGAACATGGCTACAAGGAGACCTTGGAGTACATGGAAACATACATGAAGCCCTTTTCTATGATTATCCCCAATAGTAACAGTCTCTGGGTCCCTTGCAAGATTCTATGCTACATCAACAAAACCAATGCAAACTATACTAAGCAATTGCATAGGTACTGACAAGGCATACAAGAAGATGGGCACTTTAAGGTGCTCTCCACTCAAGACAAGAGTTCGATAATGAGGTTGAGGTTAGTGACGTTGCCTTGGCTGATTTAGTTAAGAGAAAGGAGGTAGATCCAAAGCCCAAGCTCCTTGATCAAGTGGTGGAGCAAGCTCTGGCCTTGGTTCTTCTTCAACAACATGAAGAGGTAGAAAAGATAAAGGTACCACCTCACGGGCTACTGGATAAGGGTCAACAACAATAGCGGTTGTGGATGCATCCACCTACAAAGAATGAGTTTGATCAAATAGGGGAAGCACTAGATATGCACGAGTTAACATTAGTTCCATAGTGGTAGATGGAGAGTAGTTTCTCTTCTTGTTGTGCAAGACTTAGAAAAAATGTTTAAAGTAAACCAAGATGAGTGCTTGTCTCTCCTTGCTATCGGTCTAGATTAACCACTTTTGATAATAGATCCTCTTAATACATGACGGAGAAACTTGTACCAATTGATGGTACGATATTAGAGAGTGTCCAATTTGTTCAAGGGAAAATACAAGAAGATGAACAAGGTCAGGTGTCTGAGGAGAGGAATTTAAAGAAGTACAAGCTAGCTTGCCCCAAGTCAGCTTGGTGCATTTGACTCCTCAACAATTCGAGGAGCACAAGGTGTCATTTAACATTGAGTAGCCAGATGTGATAGCATCTAATGAACTACACTCGGTAAGCTAATAATCCCTAGTTGTTTACTCCTATTCATGGCATGATTGATT
This sequence comes from Cibotium barometz, assembly GCF_041138505.1. NCBI lineage: Eukaryota > Viridiplantae > Streptophyta > Polypodiopsida > Cyatheales > Cibotiaceae > Cibotium > Cibotium barometz. The sequence goes on along the minus strand of NC_141053.1, from coordinate 25,534,135 downwards.
ACTAAAATGTGGTTTGTATGCAACATGTCATGGAGTTGGATGCCTGGGCACATAGTAAGGGTGGCACAAGGGATCCCTTTGGAACTAACTTAGCATTGGCCCATTACATGGGCCATATTCCAACTAAATACTATGTGGTTGTCCAGAATGCTTTTAGCCCTATAGGAGGATTCCAACTTTTTGCTCTCAAGGCCTTATCTAAAGTGTTGTGCTTGTCTAGCATCTCCAAGAATGCACCCATTGCCAAAATTGTAAGAGAGAGAGATGCTAAGTGTATTGTAGATTCCATCATGTCAGACACTCTTCCCCTCAACAAGAGAAGGTGCAACGCTTGAAAAGAAGCAATCAAAAGACTAAACAATTGGGATGTAAATTGTAATGCTTATCATGTAATCCCTTGTTTTGGTAAAAAAAAAAACCTTTTTTGAAGTATCTACGTTGGGGCCAATTTTAATCTTTGTAGTTGAATTTTACATGAAGTGAATTTTGTAACAGTGCAGTTGATTATGAATTTGTAGTTGAATGGAGTGAGTTCAATTTTGTAGTTGAGTTTGTACTAATAAACTAAATCTTTGTAATTGTTTTTGAAATCAATTCCAAAAAATTAAATAATTTTAAACATTACTTTTGAGCCTGTATAGGCCTTCCAAGCCCTCCCCCAGGCCTCGGGGGGGCTGCATGGGCCCAAAACGCCCTAGGCCAGCATGAGGCAACCTGGGGAAAACAAGCAAGGCTCTTGTAGCCCCCTCAGAGACCTTGGGGAGCAAGTTTGTCTGGCCCCAGGTTGCCCCGTGCTAGCTTGGGGCGGCCCTTTGGGCTAGCCCCCCTGAAGCTTGGGGAGCAAGTTTGTCTGGCCCCAGGTTGCCTCGTGCTAGCTTGGGGCCCTTTGGGATAGGCCCCCTGGAGAGGGCTTGGAAGGCCGGTGTACAGGATATTAAATATTGTTTTGGATTCTTTAGAAAAAAAATCTAGTTTTTTTTTGAAAAGTTTTGTTACAAATTCATAATTCAATTTTGCAATTAAAATGAACAAAAAAATTATAAATCTATAAACTCTCTAGAAGAATTTACAAAAATTGCACTTATGTGTTTTATAACTTGCTATATGAGAAACATGGTTCAATTGAGTTCAATTTTGCACCTAGTAATTAATAAAATATATCTCAAAATGTGTCCCAAAATAAAAAACCATGACTATACAAGCTTAAAATGACACAAGATAAAAAAACTTGAGCCTTCTATCGATAAAGATAAGTTCTTACATAGCAGCAGCGCTGATTACAAGTCTTGACAACACAAAAGTCTAGCTAGTTTAACTTCCTTCATCATTATTGTATCCCTCTTGGCATGGATAGCACAGAGGTTTTCATCCTAAAAAAAGGTCACCAAAAATGCTTCTGCAACTTCTTGTAAAGCTCCCAATGTAAGGATTTGCACACAATAGTCTTGAGAGTAACTATATCGGATTTCTTTTACAATATGTGTGAAAGGTGCCTTGGAAATAAGGAGATCCATAGATTTTTAAAATCTGCGTATCTCTTGGAGTGCTTTGACTCCATATTTCCTCCTCCTCCTTGGTGCACATGGAGGCACATTTGGGTTTTGAGGCCTTGGAGGAAGAGGAGCCTTCTTCAAGTCGTGTCTGTTGGGCGACCATGGCGAGGTTGTGGTGGAGGCTCTACTACATGCATCTCTAGTGGTGCTTGTAAATATAAAATACTAGCCATGCTCTCCTCACTTGTAGAGCCTCCTTGTCCTCTGCTTGCTACTTGGACTTCCTCTCATGTTAGAATGAGACCCATATTGGGAGGGAGTTCTTCCCACACGTTGCCCTCATGGAGGTGGAACATTTTATCCTTCACATGGTGGAGGAACCTCCTGCTACTCGTGCTCGTCTCACTGTTGACAATTCTGTGCTATCGAGATCACGAGGTTGCTTTCTAGTACTACTAGTAGCATTGTAAGATTTCTCTCTCCAGCTTTTGAGGTGTAAAAGTTTAAGAATCTCCCCTTCTCATCTTGTAATTATTCCCCTCTTGGAAATAAAAGAAAGATTATGTTTTACCCTGTTTTGGCTTAGAGAGAGAAAATGACTAGAGAGAGATAATCCAAAATTGAGATATTTTTTGATATGAAAATCCTCCTAGTGTCTAGTACTACTAGTAGCATTGTAAGATTCCTCCCTCTAGCTTTTGAGGTGTAAAGGTTTAAGAACCTCCCCTTCTGATCTTGTAATTATTCCCCTCTTGGAAATAAAAGAAAGATTATGTTTTACCCTGTTTTGGCTTAGAGAGAGAAAAAGTCTAGAGAGAGATAATCCAAAATTGAGATATTTTTTAATATGAAAATCCTCCTAGTGTCTAGTACTACTAGTAGCATTGTAAGATTCCTCCCTCTAGCTTTTGAGGTGTAAAGGTTGATCTTGTAATTATTCCCCTCTTGGAAATAAAAGAAAGATTATGTTTTACCCTGTTTTGGCTTAGAGAGAGAAAATGTCTAGAGAGAGATAATAAAAAATTGAGATATTTTTTGATATAAAAATCCTCCTAGTTTCTAAAATGGTTTTCCCTGAAACAGAAATTCAAAAAGGACTTTCCAATTTGCATTTGCAATTAATTGACAAAGAGTATAAAGGACCTTAGACTAAGGGTCTAGATTTTAAGAAATTTTTGGATTATGGTCCAATTAAGGTTCCTATATAGGCCAATTAGATCAATCCAAGTGTGGGGAGGAGATAAATCTAATTTATAAAAGAAAAACCCCCAAAAATGAGTAAATGCTCACATAAGATGAAGAGTTGACTAAGGACAAGGTTTATTAGTAAAAAACTATGAGTACTACTAAAAAAATAAGATATTTTGGGTATATTGATTCAATTTTGACACCTTGGTAAGGAGAAAGGAGCTCTTCAAGGAGGTGCCTATTTCACATGTGTGGTGGAGTTTTAAACTAAAAAATATTGTGATATTTTATCTCTCCTCTCTCCTAGAACAAAACAAATCAAAAGGGAGCAAACTAGGTCCAAATCTTGTTCAAATTCACCCAAACTGAACCTAGAAAATTCTAGAAAACAGTTGGACTTGGTTAGAGGCCTCTCTCACCTATAAATAGATCCTTAGCCCTTTGTAAAAAAATATGAGAACTATACCATGCCAGTATTATACTCAAATAATGATAATTTCTATTATCCTCTTAAAATCCTCTAAAAATTGAAGAGATTGGAGCTGCTCTCTCTCTTCAATCTTCCTTGGAGATTTCATCAACATACCAAACCAATTGATTGGTTGGGGGCCTCTACTGTGATCAAAGAATTAAGTAATTTAGGAGGTAAAGTGTGGATACTTGTCTTCTTTTTCTTAAATCTCCAAATGTTTCTCTTCTCAACCCCTCTCAAGCTTGAGAAGCATTAATTTGAATGGCTTTTGAATACTATTGAAGTTCTTTAATGTATTGTAATGGAGAAACACATAAATTTTCATTTATGCTTAATTTATAATGGTTTTTAGGCATTTCTCTCTCTCCCCCAAAGAATGGTCATTCCTATGACCTATTCTCAATTCGAATGAAGCTTCTCATGAAGCATTTCTCTAGTCTAAAAGTAATTTCTATGCTTGTCTAATTGGAGGCCAAAATAATTTCTTTTTAATACTTTAAAAAATTAAAGAAGGATTCTAGTTAAATTTATCTTTTTGTATAGATAAGCTTAAATGATGAAAGAGGAATTCCCACCATATTGGAATTCAAATATTTAAATGAGGAAAGTGTAATTCCTAGTGTAAAGGAATTAATGGAGATTTTTATTTAAATTTTAAGAGAATATTTAGTTAAATTTATCTTTTTACTTAGATAAGTTTAAGTGGTAAAAGAGAAATTCCTATGACATTTGGAATTCCATCATTTAGATGGGAAAAGAGAAATTCCTAGCATATTGGAATTAATGAGTATTTTATATAAATTCAAAGATGAATTTTAGATAAATTTATTTTATCTATGAGAAATATTTAAATGTTAAAAAAGGAATTCGTATAAAATTTAGATTTCCATCATTCAGATGGAAAAAGAGAAATTCCTAGCATATTGAATTAATGGGTATTTTATTTTAGATGAAATTACTTTATGAGAAATATTTGATGATAAAAGAGGAATACCCATGACATTGGAATGCAATTAATTAAATGCAAAAAGAGGAATTCCCATGGTATTTGAGATCCAAGAAATTAAATGAGAAGAAGAGAAATTTTTGGTTTAATTTAATTTATGATTATTTATCAAAAGTGAAAATATGGGTAGAATTGATTTTTGTAAATCCCATGAATTCTTTTATTCAAAAGAGGAATATTGAATATAATTCATTTGAGAAATTGTGAATGAATATGGAAATAGTCGTTGAGAAAAAGAACCTTTAATTAGGCCAAGCAATTGGCAGAAATTTAGAAAAAGTTCCATTATCAGGATCAACCTAGAAAAAGCTATTAAATGGGAATACCATGTGAATGGATGAGATAAGGTGAAAATAGGATAGGATAGGATGTATATGGGATGTGATAATATGTAAACGGGATGCGATAAGATAAGAATGGATGTGATAATAGGTGTATGGGATGTGATAGGATGTGATAAGATGTGAAGGAGGAAGAATGAATGTGGAAGAATGGATGTGGGTGTGTATGTGGAGGAATGAATGTGGATGTGTATTTGGAAGAATGAATGTGGATGAGTATGAGAGGAAGAACGGATGTGGATGTGTATGTGTATAGGAATGAATGTGGATGTGTATGTAGAAGAAGGGATGTGGATGTGTATGTGGAAGAATGAATGTGGATGTGTATAGGAATGAATGTGGATGTGTATGAGGAAGAATGGATGTGGATGTGTATGAGGAAGAATGAATGCGGATGTGTATGTGGAAGAATGGATGTGGATGTGTATGTGAAAGGATGTGATGTCGCTGTGAGTGAATAAATGAGAAGTGATGTGATGTGAATCGGGATAAGAATGAAAGAGATGAGATGTGAAATGAATGAGATGAGATGTGATGTAAATTGAGATAGATGTGAAATAATGAGGTGTGATGGGATGTGAATATGGGTTGATGCGAGTGGATGAGATGTAAATGAGGAAACATGTGATGAGATGGAAAATGATGTGATTGGATGAGAATGGGTATACATATGAATTGGATATGGATTAAATAATGTGGATGGATGTGGAACAATGATGTGATTGGATGAGAATGGGTATACATATGAATTGGATATGGATTAAATAATGTGGACGGATGTGGAACAATGTGAAAGATGAGAGTTATAGGAACTGTATTTATGACCTATTTTTAAATGACTGTTTTATGTCAAAAATGCTGAGGAAGCATTTTGACCATCTTGTGAACGAGGTCGTGGAGACCTAGTTGATAAAGTTGCAACAGCTAGCCGAGAGTCAATAGAGGACGTCTTGCGTAGCAAGGTCAGCCGAGGTCTTGACTAGCCTCGGTTTGATTTGGAAAAAAAGCGTTCCTATGATCCAAGTGCAAGTATCTTCCTTGATCTGACCAAGTTACTCACAGGTTTGATCGGATCAAATTGGTCAATAATGACCATGACTACGTTAGAGTACAAATATCTTGGAGGACTCGCCCGTGGTTTCTGGGCGAGGGAAGTTTTATCGGGTTCAATTTTTGAAGAACCGAGAGATTAGTCTCTTGTCCGGATATCCGTGGGCGAGGCCTTGAGTGAGGGATCCTACCCGCACCGTAAGGAGAGCTACTTTCGCTGCTAGCACCCCCGAATCCATTGTGTGGAGGGGGTAGGGATCTTTCAGCTGGTATCAAAGCAAATTGGCTAAAGTGGATCAACTGAAAAGCCAAAAATGTCAAAAATTTGTGAAGTAACAGTAAAAAGTTATAATTATGTGATAAAATTCGTACAAATTGATATTCAAAATGAAGATTCATAAAATTGAAAGTGGGTCTTCAGATGAAGTACCGCAATTGTATGGAAATCCCTGACTTGCTTGAGGCCTTGTCATGATGGTATTTACCTTATAATTCCAAGGACCGTGTGACTACCCGTATATACCGAGGGTATAACTGTAGCTCTTAACTGGAAGTGTATATGAGTTAATCCAAGACCTTGAATTTATAAGTAAAAATGCTATCCAGATGATGAATTTGAATGTGGTTGATTTTATTTTAAGGTTCTGGTTGAGAATTGGTGAGTTGATTTGGATTTTGATTGAGATGATTCCTAAATTTTGGTTGAAAAGCAATCCATTGAACAAAGCCACAATGAGGATGAATGGGATGAGTCCCTATGATGATGTTCGTAACTAGAATGATGATAAGGACTTTAGCAAATCACTACCAAATTAGTGGATTGTGCACAGATCGCTACTGTTAACACTGGACCTAGTGGATCCAGTTAAGGGATGACAAATTAAAAACCTACATAACTGAAATTTCCATGGAGGAATGTTCAGATAGAATTTTCGGTCTGATGGACCATTATTGTGTTAAGAATATGAATGATATGCTCTGAATGAATCTAATAATGAGTTCTATATAAGGGATCATTATCCCATGAATCTATGGAGAGCTGACCAATCTAAAGAACCACAGAATCAGTTGGATCTAAAGTCGGATTTGAATTGTAAATAAAAGGACTTAACAAGAATTTTCATATTGATAGGATCATGGATCGAGGTCGTTGTGGTAGGAATGATGACCCCCAACTCGATGAGGAAGAGCTCGACTTGGATGTTCCTAAAACTCTTCATAGATTGCAACCTGGAACTTTCAAGGGTGAAGGGGAAAACTTGGTCGAGACTGTGGAGAAGTGGATCGAAGCAATGGAAGAGTACTTCGATGTCACTGGGTACAATGAGAAGAGCAAAATGGCTCTTGCAAGGTTGAAGATAGTAGAAACAGCCAGAGTAGCATGGAGAAACCACTGCAAGACAAATCGTGTGGATCGAAACAGCCAGAGTAGCATGGAGAAACCACTGCAAGACAAATCGTGTGGATCGAAACACTCAGACATGGAATGATCTCAAAATTTACCTAAGGAAGAGATTCTGTCCTCCCGGCTTTTTGGAAACAAAGATGAACGAATTCTTAGAGTTAACCCAGGGGAGCATAACTATTGAAGTATATCACCAAGCGTTCGCTCTCCTCCTCAAATACTCGCCACCGCTGGATGAAGAACAACTGATAGCCAGGTTCATTTTGGGACTAAAACGAACCTTTGAATATCCTAGTGAAGAATGCCAAGCCGGTTTCCATGGCCGAAGCAGTGTGGATGGCGAAGGATTTTGCCAAGGCCTTTGATGTCAAGATCCCGCCGAAGCTAGTAGCCCCATCACCTTTCAAACGGTTTTTAGCAGAGGTGATTCCAACCTTCCACCATCTAAGAGATATAAAGGTCAAGCCTAAGATAAGGAAAGTTCCAGAATGGAAGAAATATCTTTTTCTTGGAACTCAATCCCTTGGAATTCAACTTGAGAAGTTCCACCCTTGAACAAGGGCATGAAATGCTATAACTGTCAAGGATTTAGACATTACAGTATGGATTGCCCAACACCTTTTGAAACAAGGTTTTCAGGGCAGAAAAATAAGCCTTCAGGGATCAAGATTCGAGACTCCAGCTCCTTCCTTCCAAAGTAATCAGGTTTCTTTCCGCCAAAATCAAAGAAATTCTAGAGGTAGACCGTCTAACCAACCCACAATTTTAATCCAAAGTAATGCAAGACCTTCGCCTCAGAATAGGGGTAGTCAAGGAGTGATGTTCCCAAATCGATCGTCCACTTTCAAGGCAGTAACGCTAAAGGTGATTGAAGAAGAAGAAGATGATGAATAGGGGTAGTCAAGGAGTGATGTTCCCAAATCGATCGTCCACTTTCAAGGCAGTAACGCTAAAGGTGATTGAAGAAGAAGAAGAAGATGAAAGAGATCATACTCCACCTACGAGATGAGGACATTTCGTGTTTTTTAAGTGGGGTAGGATGTAAGATTCCCGCCTCAGAGATCATACTCCACCTACGAGATGTGAGGACATTTCGTGTTTTTTAAGTGGGATAGGATGTAAGATTCCCGCCTCAAAATAGGGGAAGTCAAGGAGAGATGTTCCCAAATCGGCCATCCATTTTCAAGATAGTATTGCTGGAGGTGATTGAAGAAGAAGAAGAAGATGTGAAAGAGATCATACTCCACCTACGGGATGAGGATATCTCGTGTTTTCTAAGTGGGGTAGGATGTACGATTCCTTCCTCCATTTTTTGAGGTGTACAGGTGTAAGAACCTCCCCTTCTGATCTTGTAATTATTCCCCTCTTTAAAATAAAAAAAGATTCTATTTTACCCTGTTTCGGCTTAGACAGAGAAAATGTCTAGAGAGAGGTAATCCAAAATTGAGATATTTTTCTATATAAAAATTCTCCTAGTGTCTAAAATGGTTTCCCCTGAAACAGAAATTCAAAAAGGACTTTCCAATTTGCATTTGCAATTAATTGAAAAGGAGTATAAAGGACCTCAGCCTAAGGGTCTAGATTTTAAGAAATTTTTGGATTATGGTCCAATTAAGGTTCCTATGGATCAATCCAAGTGTGGGGAGGAGATAAATCTAATTTATAACAGAGAAACCCCCCAAAAATGAGTAAATGCTCACATAGGTGAAGAGTTGACTAAGGACAAGGTTTATTAGTAAAAAACTATGAGTACTACTAAAAAAATGAGATATTTTGGGTATAATGATTCAATTTTGACACCTTGGTAAGGAGAAGGGAGCTCTTCAAGGAGGTGCCTATTTCACATGTGTGGTGGAGTTTTAAACTAAAAAATATTGTGATATTGTATCTCTCCTCTCTCCTAGAACAAAACAAATCAAAAGGGAGCAAACTAGGTCCAAATCTTGTCCAAATTAACCCAAACTGAACCTAGAAAATTTTAGAAAATAGTTGGACTTGGTTAGAGGCCTCTCTCACCTATAAATAGATTCTTAGCCCTTTGTAAAAAAATATGAGAACTATACCATGCCAGTATTATACTCAAATAATGATAATTTCTATTATCCTCTTAAAATCCTCAAAATTAAAGAGATTGAAACTTCTCTCGCTCTTCAATCTTCCTTGGAGACTTCATCAACATACCAAACCAATTGATTGGTTGGGAACCTCTACTGTGATCAAAGAATCAAGTAATTTAGGAGGTAAAGTGTGGATTATTGTCTTCCTTTTCTTAAATCTCCAAATGTTTCTCTTCTCAACCCCTCTCAAGCTTGAGAAGCATTAATTTGAATGGCTTTTGAATACTATTGAAGTTCTTTAATGTATTGTAATGGAGAAACACATAAATTTCCATTTATGCTTAATTTATAATGGTTTTTAAGCATTTCTCTCTCTCCCCCAAAGAATGGTCATTCCTATGACCTATTCTCAATTCGAATGAAGCTTCTCATCATGAAGCATTTCTCTAATCTAAAAGTAATTTCTATGCTTGTCTAATTGGAGGCCAAAATAATGTCTTTTTAATACTTTTATGCTATTTAATTTATGGTAAAATTAAGAATCAATCCATAATTGGATAATGATCCAATTAGTGGTTATTATAATCACATGAATAATACTAAACTTTATTCTTTCAAATTTATTGAGAATTATCAATAATAGCAGAGCGGAGCTATGGTAAATTTTTTGAAAAATAAACACATAAATCATTTTCATTTATATTATGAAAAGAGGACTTCCTACCATATTCTAGGATTAATAATCCTAGATTAATTGAATGATTCTCATTATAATCATGAAAATTTTGATTCTTAGATTTATACCTAAAAAGTTAAATACGAAAAAGAGGATTTTTCTAGTAATCCATTTTTATGTTAAAAGAGTAATCCCCCATGACAATGGATCCATGTATTCCAATGAAATAAGAGAAAAATTGTGATGCTAAAATAATGTATATTTTATTTAAAAAACTCAAGAAGGATTCTAGTTAAATTTATCTTTTTGTATAGACAAGTTCAAATGATGAAAGAGGAATTCCCACCATACTAGAATTTAAATATTTAAGTAAGGAAAGTGTGATTCCTAGTGTAAAGAAATTAATGGTGATTTTTATTTAAATTTTAAGAGAAGATTTAGTTAAATTTATCTTTTTATTACATAAGTTTAAATGGTAAAAGAGGAATTCCTATGACATTTGAAATTCCATCATTTAGATGGGAAAAGAGAAATTCCTAGCATATTGGAATTAATGAGTATTGTATTTAAATTCAAAGATGAATTTTAGATAAATTTATTTTATCTATGAGAAATATTTAAATGTTAAAAGAGGAATTCCTATGACATTTGGAAATCCATCATTTAGATGGGAAAAGAGAAATTCCTAGCATATTGAATTAATGGGTATTTTATTTTAGATGAGAAATATTTTATTGAATTAATGGGTATTTTATTTTAGATATAATTACTTTATGAGAAATATTTTGATGATAAAAAAAGAATACCCATGACATTGGAATGCAATTAAATAAATAAGAAAAGTGAAGTTCCCATGGTATTTGAAATCCAAGAAATTAAATGAGAAGAAGAGAAATTTTTAGTACAATTCAATTTATGATTATTTATTAAAAGTAAAAATATGGGTAGAATTGATTTCTATAAATCCCATGAATTCTTTTATTCAAAAGAGGAACATTGAATATAATTCATTTGAGAAATTGTGAATGAATATGGAAATAGTTATGGAGAAAAAGAACCTTTAATTTGGCCAAGCAATTGGTAGAAATTTAGAAAAAGTTTCATTATCAGGATCAACCTAGAAAAAGCTGTTAAATGGGAATAGCATGTGAATGAATTAGAAGGTGAAAATAGGATGCGATAAGATGTCTATGGGATATGATAGGATAAAATAAGATGTAAACGGGATGCGATCGGATAAGAATGGATGTGATAAGAGGTGTATGGGATGTGATAAGATGAAAATAGGATGTGATGTAATGAGAATGGATGTGGATGTGGATGTGTATGTGGAGGAATGAATGTGGATGTGTATGTGGAAGAATGGATGTGGATGTGTATGACGAAGAATGAATGTGGATGTGTATGTTGAAGAATGGATGTGGATGTGTATGTGGAAGAATGAATGTGGATGAGTATGAGGAAGAATGGGTGTGGATGTGTATGTGGAAGAAGGAATGTGTATGTGTATGTGGAAGAATGGATGTGGATGTGTATGTGGAAGAATGGATGTGGACGTGTATGTGGAAGAATGGATGTGGACGTGTATGTGGAAGAATGAATGTGGATGTGTATGTGGAAGAATGAATGTGGATGTGTATGTGAAAGGATGTGATGTCCATGTGAGTGAATGAATGAGAAGTGATGTGATGTGAATTGGGATAAGAATGAATGAGATGAGATGTGAAATGAATGAGATGAGATGTGATGTAAATTGAGATAGATGTGAAATGAATGAGGTGTGATGGAATGTCAATATGGGTTGATGCGAGTGGATGAGATGTAGATGAGGAAAGATGAGATGATATGGAAAATGATGTGATTGGATGAGAATGGGTATACATATGAATTGGATATGGCTTAAATAATGTGGACGGATGTGGAACATTGTGAAAGACGAGAGTTCATTATAGGAATTGTATTTATGACCTGTTTTTAAATGACTGTTTTATGTCAAAAATGCTGGGGAAGCATTTTGACCATCTTGTGAACGAGGTCGTGGGAGACCTAGCTGCTAAAGTTGCAACAGCTGGCGCGAAGAGTCAACGGAGGACGTCTCGCATAGCAAGGTCGGCCGAGTTCTTGACCAGCCTCGATTCGATTTAAATGGTGAGCTTTCGGTACGGTAGATGAGTGACCAAGGAAGCGGCCTATGAGTGAAGCGCTAGGTGACCTGCGAAGGATCCTAGAGGGTGCTGACCATACGGTGCTCGGGTTCTGGGTCGCTGAAGATACCCACACATGCGTTGTGGAAGATATTGGAACAACGAGTAAGAGTTGTTTTCTGAAACCGGGCATGGATGTGGTTGATAGACCTTGCTGGTCCTCAACGGATGAGTCTAAGGCTCTTTTATATGGAGCTGTTGGTTGATCTTGTTGATCTTCAACGGCAGAGATTCCATCTTGATTTTTTTATAAGTGAATATATTGTCGGGTACTATGAGTTAGGAACTATCAAAAAGGCCCCTAAGAAATAGGTGGTGAGCGTTTTGGTTGCCAATGATGCCATAGGTACACCGATGAAGGAATGATGGGAAATTAGGATTCGAATATTTTAGAGGATTATGATCAGTGACACTACGGTTTCATTAAATGATTGTTTAAAGATAGCTGACTGTGAAGAAAAAGGCAATTGCTGACTGTGAAGAAAAAGGCAATTTTATATTGGGTGTGTAAGTGGTGTGAGTGGCATTAAATTTGCATGAATATCCGGCTAGGGGACCTGGTAACTCTTTTCCCTGGTACCCAGGACAAAACCTAACCAAATTCTCAATTGGATCCCATCAATACAGTGGTTGGGCGGTTGGCTAACCCATTTGACTAGATGGGGTTAGGCTGGACTGATGGATCTATAAAATGAGACTCAATTCTGTTATAGTATGATAGATAAAGTAAATCCCAGATAGTAATTGTTCTATGGAAAAAGAATCAACGGCTATGCCTCTCGATGGGGAAAAAAGCGTTGGTTTCTATGATCCAAGTGCAAGTATCTTCCTTGATCTGACCAAGTGACTCACAAGTTGGGTCGGATCAGTTTGATCAGTAATGACCCTGACTACGTTAGAGTACAAATATCCTAGAGGACTTGCTCGTGCTTTCTGGATGAGGGAAGTTTTTTCGGGTTCGGTTTTTGAAGAGCCGAGGGATTAGTCTCTTGTCTGGATATCCGCGGGCGAGACCTCGAGTGAGCGATCCTGCCCTGCGCAAGGAGTGCTACTTCCACTCCTAGTACCCCCAAATCCGACCGTTGCGTGGAGGGAGTAGGGATCTTTCAGCTTGTATGAGAGCGAATTGGCTAAAGTGGATCAACTGAAAAGCCAAAAATGCCAAAAATTTGTGAAGTAACAATAAAAAGTTATAATTATGTGATAAAATTCATACAAATCGATATTCAAAATGAAGATTCATAAAATTGAAAGCGGGTCTTCAGATGAAGTACTGCAATTGTATGGAAATCTCTAACTTGCTTAAGGCTTAGTCATGATGGTATTTACCTTATAATTCCAAGGACCATGACTACCTGTATATACCGAGGGTATAACTGTAGCTCTTAACTGGCAGTGTATACGAGTTAATCCAAGACCTTGAAATTATAAGTAAAAATGCTATCCAGATGATGAATTCCAATGTGGTTGATTTGATTTTAAGGTTCTGGTTGAGAATTGGTGAGTTTATTTTGATTCTGATTGAGATGATTCTTGAATTTTGGTCGAAAAGCAATCGGTTGATCAAAGCCACAATAAGGATGAATGGGACTCGGAGTCCCTATGATGATGTTTGTAACTAGAATGACGATAAGGACTTCAGCAAATCACTACGAGATTAGTGGATTGTGCTGACAAATTGCTACTGTTGACACTGGACCTAGTGGATCCAGTTAAGGGATGACAAATTAAAAACCTGCATAACTGAAACTTCCATGGAGGAATGTTCAGATAGAATTTTCGGTCTGATGGACCATTATTGTGTTGAGAATATGAATGATATGTTCTGAATGAATTGTTATCTGATAATGAGTTCTATATAAGGGATCTTTATCCCATGATTCTGTGGAGCGAGCTGACCAATCTAAAGAACCCCAGAATCAATTGGATCTAAAGTCGGATTTGAATTGTAAATAAAAGGACTTAACAAGAATTTTCGTATTGATAGAATCATGGATCGAGAACATCATGGTAGGAATGATAACCCCCAACTCGATGAGGAAGAGCTCGACTTGGATGTTCGTAAAAATCTTCATAGATCGCAGCCTGGACCTTTCAAGGGTGAATGGGAAAACATGGGCGAGACTGTGGAGAAGTGGATTGAAGCAATGAAAGAGTACTTCGATGTCACCGGGTACAATGAGAAGAGCAAAATGGCTCTTGCAAGGCTGAAGATAGTAGAAATAGCTAGAGTAGCATGGAGAAACCACTACGAGACAAATCGTGTGGATCGAAACACTCAGATATGGAATGATCTCAAAATTTATCTAAGGAAGAGATTCTGTCCTCCCCGCTTTTTGGAAACAAAGATGAACGAATTCTTAGAGTTAACCCAAGGGGAGCAGAACTATTGAAGTATATCAACAAGCGTTTGCTCTCCTCCTCAAATACTCGCCACCGTTGGATGAAGAACAGCTGATGGCCAGGTTCATTCTGGGACTAAACGAACCTTTGAATATCCTAGTGAAGAATGCCAAGCCGGTTTCCATGTGAATATCCTAGTGAATAAAGCCAAGCCGGTTTCCATGGCCAAAGCGCGAAGGATTTCGCCAAGGCATTTGATATCCAAGTCCCCTCGAAGCCAGCACCATCACCTTTCAAAAGGTTTTTAGCTCCAGAAGGTGATTCCAACCTTCCACCGTCTAAGAGATACAAGGGTCAAACCTAGGATAAGGGAAGTTCCAGAATGGAAGAAATGTCCTTTTCTCGGAACTCAATCCCTTGGAATGCAACTTCAGAAGTTCAACAAAGGAAGTGAAATGCTTTAACTCTCAAGGATTTAGACATAGCCGTATGGATTGCCCAACACCTTTTGGAACAAGGTTTTTAGGGCAGAAAAATCAAGGATCAAGATTCAAGACTCTAGCTCCTTCCATCGAGAGTAATCACGTTTCTTTTCGCGAAAATCAAAGAAATCCTAGAGGTAGACCGTCTAACCAACCTGCAGTTTTAATCCAAAGTAATGCAAGACCTCCGCTTGAGAATACAAGAAGTCAAGGAGAGATGTTCCCAAATCAACCGTCCACTTCCAAGGCAATAACGCTGGAGGTGATTGAAGAAGAAGAAGAAGATGATAGAGATTATACTCCACCTATGAGATGAGGACATCTCGTGTTTTTTAAGTGGGGTAGGATGTAAAATTCCTCCCTCCAGCTTTTGAGGTGTACAGGTGTAAGAACCTCCCCTTTTGATCTTGTAAATTATTCTCCTCTTTGAAATAAAAGAAAGATTCAATTTTACCCTGTTTTGGCTTAGAGAGAGGTAATCCAAGATTGAGATATTTTTTGATATAAAAATCTTCCTAGTGTCTAAAATGATTTCCTCCGAAAAAGAAATTCAAAAAGAACTTTCCAATGTGCATTTGGAATTAATTGAAAAGGAGTATAAAGAACCTTAGCCTAAGGATCTAGATTTTCAAAAAATTTTGAATTATGGTCCAATTAAGGTTCCTATGGGCCCATTGGATCAATCCAAGTGTGGGGAGGAGATAAATCCAATTTGTAAAAGAAAAACTCCCAAAAATGAGTAAATGCTCACATAAGATGAAGAGTTGACTAAGGACAAGGTTTATTAGTAAAAAACTATGAGTATTACTAAAAAAATGAGATATTTTGGGTATAAGATTCAATTTTGACACCTTGGTAAGGATAAGCAAGCTATTCAAGGAGGCACCTATTTAACATGTGTGGTGGAGTTTTAAACTTAAAAATATTGTGATATTTTTATCTCTCCTCTCTCTTCGATTAAACCAAATCAAAAGGGAGCCAAACTAGGTCCAAATTTTGTCCAAATTCACCCAAACTGAACCTGGAAAATTCTAGAAAATAGTTGGACTTTTGGTAAGAGGCCTCCCTCACCTATAAATAGATCCTTAGCCCTTTGTAAAAAAATACGAGAACTATACCATGCCAGTATTATACTGAAATATTGATAATTTCTATTATCCTCTAAAAATCCTCTAAAAATTCAAGAGATTGGAGCTTCTGTGTCTCTTCAATCATCCTTGGAGACTTCATCAACATATCAAACCAATTGATTGGTTGGGGGCCTCTAGTGTGATCAAAGAATCAAGTAATTTAGGAGGTAAAGTGTGGATTATTGTCTTTTTCTTAAATCTCCAATGTTTCTCTTCTCAACCCCTCTCAAGCTTGAGAAGGATTAATTTGAATGGCTTTTGAATACTATTGAAATTCTTTAATGTATTGTAATGAAGAAACACATAGATTTCCATTTATGCTTAATTTATAATGGTTTTTAAGAATTTCTCTCTCTCCCCCAAAGAATGGTCATTCCTATGACCTATTCTAAATTCGAATGAAGCTTCTCATGAAGCATTTCTCTAATCTAAAAGTAATTTCTATGCTTGTCTAATTGGAGGCCAAAATAATATCTTTTTAATACTTTTATGCTATTTAATTTATGGTAAAATTTAGAATCAATCCATAATTGGATAATGATCCAATTAGTGGTTATTCTAATCACATGAATAATACTAAACTTTATTCTTTCAAGTTTATTAAGAATTATCAGTAATAGCAGAGCGGAGCTATGGCAGAATTTTTGAAAAATAAACACGTAAATCATTTTCATTTATATTATGAAAAGAGGACTTCCTACCATATTCTAGGATTAATCATCCTAGATTAATTGAATGATTCTGATTATGATCATCAAAAAATTAATTTTTAGGTTTATACATAAATAGTTAAATACGAAAAAGAGGAATTTCTAGTAATCCATTTTTATGTTAAAAGAGCAATCCCCATGACAATGAAAATCCATGTATTCCAATGAAATAAGAGAAAAATTGTGATGCTAAAATAATGTAGATTTTATTTAAAAAAAATTAAAGAAGGATTCTAGTTAAATTTATCTTTTTGTAAAGATAAGTTTAAATGATGAAAGAGAAATTCCCACCATATTGGAATTCAAATATTTAAATGAGAAAACTGTAATTTCTAGTGTAAAGGAATTAATTGAGATTTTTATTTATATTTAAAGAGAAGATTTGGTTAAATTTATCTTTTTACTTAGATAAGTTTAAATGGTCAAAGAAGAATTCCTTTTACATTTGGAATTCCATCATTTAGATGAGAAAAGAGAAATTCGTAGCATATTGGAATTAATGAGTATTGTGTTTAAATTCAAAGATAAATTTTAGATAAATTTATTTTATCTATGAGAAATATTTAAATGTTAAAAGAGAAATTCCTATGACATTTAGAATTCCATGATTTAGATGGGAAAAGAGAAATTCCTAGCATACTGAATTAATGGGTATTTTATTTTAGATGAAATTACTTTATGAGAAATATTTGATATGATAAAAGAGGAGTACCCATGACATTGGAATGCAATTAATTAAATACAAAAAGAGGAATTTCCATGGTATTTGAGATCTAAGAAATTAAATGAGAAGAAGAGGAATTTTTAGTATAATTCAGTTTATGATTAACCCTAATCCTAGCTTGTACATACAAACCTTAATAGAGAGCTTTCATGGCTCTCCATCAAAGCTTTCTATTAAGGTTTCATGTAAAAGCTAGGGTTAGGGTTAAGCTTCAATAAGAAGGGGAAAAAAACAATTCGATAAGTTTTGTATATGATGCAAAAGCTTTCATTAATATTTCTATTGAGATTAGGGTTTTATATATGCTTTCTATTAGGGTTAAGATTATGATAACTAATACTTTTTTTTCTTTATTTGGTTTGATTTTGTAGGTTATCCACTCATACAAGCCTCATAAGGCAAGAGATCTCTCTCTTTCATGTTTCCTCTCTTATGCTTTTACATGTTATAGGGTTTGTAAGTTTTAGGTTTTTAAGATTAGGGTTTGTTATCTTCTCTCCCCTCTATGGATAGCCATGCTTCTCTCAAGAGGTGACTATATGCATGAGCCTCATGCATGAGGCTAGTGCATAAAGCTTATGCATTACCCCTATGTATAAACCTCATGCATGAGACTTATGCATGAGGCTTGTACATAAGGTTTATGCATGAGGCTTATGAATAAATCCTCATGCATAAGTCTCCTGGTGTAGGGTTCCTTCTTTGCTACTGCCATCACCTTTAATGGTTCTTCCTACAAATGCACTGTCTCTCTTTTACTTGCCATCAAATTTCTCCCCATAGCGCCTCCGTAGTGCCCTTATTGTTTTCACTCAATTACTCTCATTGCTACATCACTCTCATACTTTACTTACTACCATCATTATAACACATTGGGGCATAGGAGCATTTCAGTGGCATTTTGGAAGGGGGAATCCCAAGGATTTTAATGCTACGAGCAGTAAAAAAATGGTATTAAACAGTGTAAAAATGTTGCTACATTTTATCTCTACTCAAAAGAGCTTTTTTGCAGCAAAAAATGCTACTACACTATGAAAAAAATGTTGCTTAGCAACATGGCCTAGAAAAAGTACTCCTACCTTTTTTGTCGCTGTGTCGATTTTATTATTTGAATGTCCTAACTGTGATACCTTGAGTTTTTTCAAGTTTGTCTAATCCATCACTTCTACCTCTTCTACCCTATCCTCGTGAAGCTCATGCAAGGTATGTCTTCTATTTTCATTTATCTCCTATGCAAACAAGCTTTCCATGAAAGCTTTCTTTTGAGTATTTTCCTATCCTCGTGAAACTCATGCAAGGTATGTCTTCTATTTTCATTTATCTCCTATGCAAGGTATGTCTTCTATTTTCATTTATCTCCTATGCAAACAAGCTTTCCATGAAAGCTTTCTTTTGAGTATTTTCCTTCTCTTTGAAGTTTTTCTTTTCTTTTTTTTGCCTTCTCAAAGGGTAACCCTAACCCTAGCTTGTACATACAAAACTTAATAGAGAGCTTTCATGGCTCTCAATCAAAGCTTTCTATTAAGGTTTCATGTAAAAGCTAGGGTTAGGGTTAAGCTTCAATAAGAAGGGAAAAAAACAATTCAATAAGTTTTGTATGTGATGTAAAAGCTTTCATTAGTATTTCTATTGAGATTAGGGTTTTGTATATGCTTTCTATTAGGGTTAAGATTATGATAACTAATACTTTTTTTTCTTTATTTGGTTTGATTTTGTAGGTTATCCACTCATACAAGCCTCATAAGGCAAGAGATCTCTCTCTTTTCTGTTTCCTCTCTTATGCTTTTACATGTTATAGGGTTTGTAAGTTTTAGGTTTTTAAGATTAGGGTTTGTTATTTTCTCTCCCCTCTATGGATAGCCATGCTTCTCTCAAGAGGTGACTATATGCATGAGCCTCATGCATGAGGCTAGTGCATAAAGCTTATGCATTACCCCTATGCATAAACCTCATGCATGAGCCTTGTACATAAGGTTTATGGATGAGGCTTATGAATAAGCCACATGCATCCTCATGCATAAGTCTCGTGCCCGTGGCAAACGCCACGGGCGCGTGGGCATCCTCAAACGGGAGTTGGTTCTTTTCTTCGATAGGCAGCTCGTAGAACTTCTTCATAGCCTTCATGATCTTCTCTGTGTCCACGCCATGGTTAATCACCTGCGCCCATGCCATAATAAGCAGCATTACACACTTATAATGGTGGACGGAAAAACCATTAAGGATAATCTCAGGAACTGCCACGCGAACCTGGAAGAAGCCCCACTGTTCCGATGCACGACCAACCTGGTCAACGATATCCGCCCACCGCGTCTTGTAGTGTGAAAGGTCCACTACGGGGACTTCGAGGTCTGCATACTCGTCCGCGGAGGGACGCTCGTGGGCCGGCCTTACGTAAGAGGCTGGCACCTCTCTAACGCCGTGATCCAGCATGGCTTTGACACCCTTCAACTGGCCATTGGGCTCAATATTATTGGTGCTTGTGGTCGAGGAGGTGATGGGAGCCATGATTCCTAGCTGGCTTTGGCAATCTTCTCTTGTTTCACCCGATTCAATCACCCTTCTCTTGAGCCGATTCAATCACCTTTTATAGATATGATCGTGGCCACGGCATTGCTTTTAATTTATTATAATCACCCACGCTTGTATCTGTCACCCACTTTTCAAATGTGCAATTAAGCACAAAAGTTTCACGACCCCTCATCTCTTACGTACGTCGATTCAATCACCCTTTCTAGATGTCGTGGCAGCGTTCTCATTGTCTCTATTATTGATTGAATCGGAAATGCGCTTCACCACACAACTTCACATCGCACGGTCTTCACATCGCACGGTCTACACTGGGCGATGCCAGATTGGCCCTATCAGTGCTACAGAAACATTTTCAGCTTCGCCTAAATGTTTCAGCTCTACTCTGCCCAGGGCCTAAATTTGACGGGTGTTTTACCTGTCAAGGGTGATTTTGCCCGTCAAAAAAGGTTTTTTTAAAAAAACTATGTCAAAAAACATGCAATGCATTAGAATTAACTTTTCACTCTGAAATAGAGTAATTTCAAATGCCTTTCAAATGACATGTCATTTTTTAAAAAGTGCTTTTCATTTTTTTTGATATATATATATATATATATATATATATAATTTCGGATGCACAAACATGATTTGCAAATTTTACAAATATTGGGTAATTGCTAATTTGCTCAATGCTAATAGGCTAATAGCTATTAGCCTATTTAAAGCCTAAATTCCAATTTCCTAATATGCTAAATTGCTATTAGCTAATACTATTTAATTAAATAGTATTAATGAATCATAATGATGTTTTAAGTTTCATCAACTTCGGCCTATGCATGCAGCCTCGGCCGATGTGGAGTGATTATGGATTTATGGTGGGCACTGGGCGAGTCGCCCACTGGCCACTGCCGCGTGCCATAGCCTAATAGGCGCCAGTGGCCACCGTGCCAGTGTGCCACTGGCCAGCTGTGCCAGTTGGTGTGGGCCGCGGCTGTCTTAACTTATGCATGGCACGCCGCACATGCATTATGCTGCATGCATGCACCCTTGCAGGCTTGCAGGTGCCGCAGCAGCATAGGCCGAGGCTCGAGCCTGGCCGACTCAGCCGCGCTGCCGCCTTGGTGGAGAGTCGAGACTGTGGAGTGGTGGCTCAATGCTCATAGCTGCCACCAGCCAGCCTGGTGCTTGCGGACCGCGGTGAAGTAGGAGGCTCACTCGCTCAGGCTCGGACCCTCGGAGTCTGGAGGGTCGGGAGTCGGGACTCGGAGGCTCCTGGCTGAACTTCAACTGAAGGAGGCTGACTCGCTGAGCACATACAGCGGCGAGCCTCTAGGCTCTGAGACCCGGTGGGCGGCGGGCCGGCCCGACTCGCTTCTACCCTCTGGAGTCTGCACGAAGCGGCAAGCCCTCAGCCCTGGCCCCTGGAGGCTGGAGCCTGGCATGGTGGCACGGTGGCGCCTGCCTTTTCTCAAAGAACGTAGCTGCCAGCCTGCCAGCGTGGATCACCCAGTGTCCATGGTGATGGACCATGGTCATCGACTGAGGACTCATCGTGATTCGTGAATCGTATCCTCCATGGCTGCTAGCCTGCAGCCTGCTCTTGTAAAGTTGTAACTTGTAACTCGTATTATGTATACATCGATGATCGACGGTCGACCTGTAGGCTGTCACCTCTCTCAGATCTCTCTCTTGAGTCTTCCATTCTTGCGTTTTCTGTAATTTTTGATTTCTTTATCATTGATCAAGATTCGGACTGCTGGAGAGGTGGCCCGGGGCCCCCACCACTGGCACTCCCGTAAGTTGTAACCCGTTTCCTCTTCCGGCCACGGCGGCCACCTCTCTGTCCAGCTGTGTGTACAGCCCTGCTCGTGGGTAGTTACTAGTGACTACCCACTCCTGAGTCCTGAGTGTGAGGGAGAGTCCTTGCAGATTTCTCTCAATGAAGATGGCATCATGGCAGACTGCAGTGAATCAGTGATAGTTGGAACTTGGCCGCTACTAGCTAGCACGTGTGGCTCCTACTATAAAAATGGCTTCATTTGGGTGAGTTATACTCAGTGCTCACTTAGTTTGCATTGTTGGTTCACTCGTGACTGGTTAACATGTCACTTGTCCTAGCATCCACCATTGCTCATCCTCTCAGCCTCTCAGCACTTGTCTCGACTCTCAGGTATGTAGCTATTGCTTGATTACACTCTTTATAATATACGATTGAAGGTTTCTATAAAAAATGGATTTACTGAACGACTGCTTCAGTTTGCAGATTAGACAAATGGATTGTTTACTTATAGCCATGTTGTTGATCTGACAAATGGATTGTTTACTTATAGCCATGTTGTTAATCTAATACAGATCTAGCAGTGGATTGTTTACTTATGACAAATGTTATAATATATAGAGGTGGTTTTGTATTGTATGATTATGTACAATTAAATGAAATTGCTCTCTATCTGTCTTTCTCTCTTAACTTACTTTTATGATTCTTGAATCTTGATTAGTGAGTTGTGATCATAGCTAGCTACTTCCGATCTTGGTGGAGGAAGGACCTGCTAGTAGCTGCAATTTATTCCCAGGTTGGATTCTTATTTGGATTGTTTTAACATTTTGTTAAGCTATCTTCAGCTATTCCCTTTTGTGTCTTGTTTTTGTTGTTAGTCTGTTGTTCCCCTACTATAGTAGTATATATGCCTTGTATAAATGAACATGCTTAATCGGTAAGGAGTATAACGGCCTTGTATAAATGAACGTGCTTAACCGTTAAGGTATACCGTATGCTCTCTTCTCTTTATTAACATGTGGCTTCTTTTTCTTATTTTATTCTTAAATTTTCAGTGATGGTTGACCGTCCCAATCTAGTGCCTCATAGAGGACGCAATAAAAAGAAAAAGTCACAACCTTCAATAGATTCTTTTTTGTCAAGACAGACCATTGCCAATGTAGGACATGAGAGTAGTGGTGGGAGCTCGAAAACTTGTAATGAGGTTTCCCAAGAGTCTTCTTCCAATAAACCCAAAAGGAAGTGGAGGACTCAATGGACTCTACTACATCCTTGGGCATATTTATGCAAGTCTACATGTAATGAGGACCGCATAAAATGCACTTGGTGTGAAGAAGATGGAAGAGTGAATACTTTCACAATGGGTGGATCCCAAAGCATTCAGCTTTCAGCCTTGAATGAGCATGCAAAATCTGCAGATCATAGGAGAGCTGCAAGTATTTATCATGCAAAGCTAAAGGCTATTGGTGGCAAAGGACCAATAGATGGGGGTATTGACACAATGGTGCATTCTGAACAGTCTAGAATAATCACTTGTATGAAGCTGGTACACTTTTGTGCATGCAATGATATTGCATTGGAGAAATATCCCACTCAATGTAAGTTACAAAGGGAACTTGGCACTCCTAATATGCCATCATCTGATGAGTATGGTGCATATACCAATCCGGTATCTGGAAGAGAGTTCTTGATGGCTTTTAGAGATTGTACTAGGCAAGACTTGTATGCTGAAATTTGTGAAAGTCCATTTTTTTCAATCCTCATTGATGAAAGTACAGATAGAACCATGGAGAAACATTTGATTATCTACATTTTGTACTTGCCTGGGAATGGCAAAGGAGAGCCCAATTGTAAATTTGTGAGATTGCTACCAGTTGATAATGGATCTGGGGAGGCAATCTACAATGCTGTCCATGCCATGCTCTTAGAGAGTAATCTGGATTTGAAGAAATTAGTTGCATTTGTAACGGATGGTGCCTCAGCAATGACAGGTCATAAGACAGGTGTAGTGGCACGGTTTCAAGCATCGGCTTCACGAATTATGGGCGTGCATTGTATTGCCCACCGTGAGGCACTTGCAGCAAAGGATGGTTTTGCATCGAATCCTCATGTGTTTGCTTTTGTTGATAAGGTTGCAAACAAGGTATATGCATGGCTAGGGAAATCAACAAATCGACATGTCGAACTTCGAAACTTGATGCATGAGTATCATATTGCAGACTTGAAAGTTTTACAAATCCATGCAATTCGATGGCTATCTAGAGGCCAAGTAATGGAAAGATTGGTTCCCTTAATGCCTGCTATTTTGGAGCAATGGAGAATGCATGAGAAAAAATGGTACAATTATGCCACAATCTTTCAAGTCCAGTTTATGATGCATTTGCTGGCTGATGTTTTGGTTGAATTGAATAAATTAACTGTAGAATTTCAGAGGGAGAACATGGATGTTACTATGATTGGAGTCTACTTGGATTTGACATTTGAGAAGCTCACTAAAAGGTATATATCTTATGAGGGCGAATTTGGTGCTGGTTCAAAACAGCTTACAAAGTTTTTGAACATGTCAAAAGATGGGAATATGTTATATGTTGATTCTAATGTGTTTACTCATAAGCATGTGCTACACTTTGTGCCAGTTCCAAAATTAGCTCCAAAAAAGAAACGAGACAGAGGAGTAAGTGATTCAGAAGAGGAGGATGAAACTCTTGATCTCAATGTATTGCCTCATGATGCTGGAAGTGCAAGTGGTTCCCTCGCTGAATGTATTTACATTGGAAGGACATTTGTACAAGATGTTTTGAATGCTTTAAATAATAGGTTTCTTGATCTTGGGGTTTTCAACTCGGTCAAGCTATTTAATCCCTCTGCCTATCCTTCAGATGTAATTGAAAGGGATAAAAGGACTGAAGAATGGTTAGAGAGGCTTATTGGCAAGCTTAATGTTGATGATTCAACAATTGACATTAGAAAATGTTTGGGTGAGCGGGAGGATTTTGTTGGCATGTTGTACAGGGTTGCTAGGAGTAGAGGTATGCATGATGCTTGGGCAATCTGCAGCAACACAAAGACTTGGTGGGACACATTTCCAGGACTGATGCATTTATGGCAAGCAAGCATAGTAATTCCAGCGAGTACAGCATCATGTGAGCGAGGTTTCTCTAGACAAAATGACATAAAGAGTAGCTTGAGAAGTAGCATGTGTCTGGAGACGCTTGATGCATTGATGTTGTTATCACTTAATGCAAGTGATGCATCACAAGTTTGTTGGAAAGATGTTTTTGATATTTGGTTACAAGTAAAAAAGAGGAGGGCGATGCCATTAGAGTGATTTGTTCACTAATTCCATGAAGTGCAACACAACTAAACAATAGTCAAAGGCCTAATTTTGGCAAGTTGGACATGCAAGGCATCTTGTCTGGACAGCATGTTGGCCAATGTATGGGTATATAAGATGGTTGACAACATCACTCCAGAATAAGTATTACATTAGTACTTTCACAACATAAGTATTACATTGAAGCCTTTTGTTTGTAGATTGGATGCTTTATGTAAATACAAGTTTCATCAACACTTATACCTAAATTTTCACTTTAAAAAAAAGCTTGTTTGTAGATTGATTGTTTAATTACATATAGTTTTTTAGTTTTTAAAAAAGCTTTTCATTTTGATAAATTGCTTGTCATTTGAATAACATGATTTTGAAAATTCATGTCATGTGAAAAGTAGTTTGGAAAAGTGTATGTCACTTGAAATTTTAAGTAACCCGTCAAATTTAGGCCCTGACTCTGCCATTAGCGTCTAAATCGAGGTCGGTGAAATATTTTTTTAGAACATTAGTACTCGAGCACTCATGAATTGACCTCAGTTATTTCATCAACACGACGCTGGAGAATCCAAATGTACGTACTGTGGGAATCCAAATGTACGTACTGTGGTGTCTCAGCTTTGCTCTGCCATTGGCGTTCTTGGCTGCTCTACTATCCAGTTACCAGTGAAAAAGGATTTGTCAAGAAGAAAGTAATTCATTCTGAAGCATGTATAAAAAAAAACCATTCTTTAATTGATTCGTGAAATGTTTCTTTTTGAACACTAGTACTCTACACGGAAAAACCGAGGTTTAATGTTCAAATTTGAAAATAAAACCTCCTAATTTTAAGGCATTTTAGTTAATTTTTTTTGCTTCAAACCTAAAACAATTTCAATAAAAACCTTTTAAAATTTCAAGTTGAAGGTTTTTGTATCGCTTAACCAAAATGTTTTCTATTCATCAACACGAGAGGACCGGAGACGCCCAACGAGGCACACATGCTTACTTCACTTCAAATCTAGCACTTTCTAAATTCTAAGTCTCTCTATTTATTACTTAAATTACTGTTTATGTAATTAAGCACTGTAATAATTGTTTGGAAAATAGAACTCCATAATCGTCTTTTTTGGATTTCTTTTTCATCACTTGTGAGGTGCCTATTTACCCGAATGGCACAAATTGCATAAACTAAATTGATATAATAGAAATCACGGTCACATCATCATAACAACAGCAAACAGATCACCATTAAGGGTGCATTGAAGAAATAGACAAGGTACGAACGTAAATGGAAAAGCGACCATAGGCACCTTTATAGACGTGTTTTGACAACGTGCTTTAAAATGTTATGGGCGCATTTATAATCGCGTATACAGACGCATCTATAAGCGCGTCTATACTGATATAAGCGCGCTTACAGACATGCATATAGACGCGTAAATAGACACCTTTATAGCCTGTGTTATAGACATGTTCTGCAATTAAAAAGATTTCCAGAGATCTGCCTGTGCAGATGTATAGCTGCATTTTCTACACATGCAACTGCATTTTTTGCGCAGGCAGCTCTCTGGTGTAAGGTTTTGCTTCCTTGTACATAGAGGAATCAGGATTAGCAAAGATATCTACATAAAAACTTAAATTAAAGATAGATATGCACAAAAAGATTTGTGAACACACTTCGGATATTGATTAAAGAAGATGAGAAATTATATTTTATATCTAAAAATTCCTCCATACATGATCGTAGCCACATAAGGCTTGAATAAAAACATAGATACATAAAGAAGATGAAAAATTTTATCTTGTATCCAAGAAATTATCCATACTACACGATGGTAGCCACATGAGGCTTGAAAAACAAACATAGTTGCATAAACCAAAACTATACATGAAGAAAAACTACAAGAAAAACTACTCGGAGGAGTCATCACTCTCTGGGTCATCTTGTCCACCTGTACCTACACAAAGTGAAGATATATATAAATAAAAATATAAAGTATTATAAAAATTGAAACATATTTTGTAAATAAAATAAAAAGTATTACTTGCATTGATGTTCTCCTTGCTCGATTGTATTGTTCGTCGAAGATGATCCCTTCATCGTGAAGGTAATCCCATGTATCTCCTCTACTGTGGGCGATGATGGTAACCAGTCTCAAAGACATGAAGTTATACTATACATACAAACTTAGCCTCCCATGATGCACGACCTCTAGATCGGAAGTGCAATGATCCATATCGCTCCATTTGTGTGTGCCGTCGCGCTTCTCTTGTTTGTTGGTTCACTACTCCTTCTTGGCTTTCATCCACTCACCCCTATAAGCAGTAAATGGCTTGCCGTGTCCATTTTGACTGGCATCTATTCGGGCTTTCTCCTCCTTTGCATGTCTCCTTACTAGAGACCTCCTATTCTTAAGTATGTCTTTGATTTTGTGTTGCGTCCATCTGCTGTTAAACCTTTAGTTGTGAGGATTAGGATACTTTTTGTGGACAACTTTAATGCAATCATCTACAAGGCTCTCCCTTTGCTGCTTAAAATGTATAAAGCAGTCTTTATAGTGTGCAGAAACTACTTGGCAGCACAAGTAGTTTACCACGTCCTTCCCACGAGAGTCATCAACTATGCCGCCCACATTTGTGATATCATAATATGATATATCACCATGATGTGGTGGTGACTCTGAAGAACTATCCCCACCCCCAAAGCACTGCCCTAGGCATTCTCTATCTCCTCTACCTCCACTCTCAGTGCTAGTGCAGTGTGAGATATGATCGCCCCTACCCTCCCTATGACTACCCTCACTACGACGACGGTTGCCACTCTCATGAGAGCCATGATAACTGTGAGGTGTTAAGATTCTAGAAATGGGATTGATCATGATGGTGAAGGACATAGATTAAGCATAAGATTAAGGTGGATTAAACCACACTAAGAACTCCATAACTAGAGAGAGAGAGAGATTGCACACTTAACACTATTCCCTTGTATTTCATATCACAATGAACCATACAATGATATAGGCCCTCTAGCCTTATCCCACTTTACACATCATCATCCATGTGGCAACTCCTTTTCCACTCTTTTGGTCAACTCTCACACACCATGCAATATTACATGTGGCATTCCTATCTCACCACAATATCTTGCACCTCTAGGGTGCTTTCCCACACAATACAACACCACGATTATATCTCTCAACACCCCCTCTTAATCGAGGTGTTCCATAACTCACCCATTATCCATCACCTATATCAATGTAGCATTGCACAAATGCAATCGCTATCTCTCAACACTCCCCCTCAATGATACATTGGAGTGTCCATCAACCAAACATGTGTGCCCGTGTCTACCATCTTAGACACCTAGTCCATTTTGAGCCGACTCGCTCACAGCAGAACCACTGCATCCGATTTGAACATGGAAGTTTGGGTGGGAACCAACCCATGCGCATGCACCTCACACGTGCATCACTCATGCACACATCACGCAACAACCATTTCGAGCTTCTAGGTGAGCTGGGGCAGGGCAACCCTCATACCAATGGGTGAATACAAAAATTTCTCGTTTTGAGCACGCATGCTCGTGGACGATTGTCCATCATTATATTTGGGTGAAAAATAAAATTACAAACCCCTTGGTTGCAACTGGGCAGGGAACCCTCGATGTATGAACATATCTTTGAAGAGAGTTACAACCTTAGGATCCTTGTGTGAATGGACCTTTATTTTTATTTTTATTTTTTTTGGAAAGTTGAATTATTTTCTCTCAAAAAATTAAAAAAGTGATGTTTATCACTTGTGTTGTAGGCTGCTGGCACGCAGTTTTTTTTTTATTTTTTAAATTTTCAGCGCCATGAAAAAATACAAGGAGGAAGAGAGCTTGAGCTCTTGCAAGCACACATACACACTCACAAAACCCTAATAGAGAACACACAAGGTGAGAGACTGAAAATCTTCTTCTTCTTTCATCAATGCTCGCGCAATCTCAGCAATGTGCCTGTTTTTCCACTCAACAACTCCATTTTGCTGTGGAGTGTATCTGCATGTAAACTGTCTCCGAGTACCATTCTTCTTCGAAAATTCAGAGAACTCATTGGAGAAGTACTCTCCCCCTCCATCTGACCTTAGGCACTTTACATATTTCCCTGTTTGCTTTTCAACCAAAACTCTGAAATTCTGAAAGTGAGTGAACACCTCACTCTTCTCCTTCATGAAATATACCCACACTTTCCTTGTTTGGTCATTAATGAAAGTCACATAATACCTGCAGCCTCCCATAAACAAGGTCTTTGTAGGACCCCATACATCTAAATGCACACCATCTAGTGCATTTTTACTCACATATCTGTTGCGTGGAAATACATGCTTTGTTTGCTTTCCAAATTGGCATGCTTCACATATTCTCTGCATACCTTCCACTTTAAACTTTGGCAGCCCTCTCACAATTCCTTTAGTCTACATAGACTTCATTCTCTGCACATTCACATGTCCAATTCTTTTATGCCAAATGTCTGTGTCTGCAACAATTCCTAAACCATTTGCAAACATCGCAGCACTCATTTCAGGCATGTCTACATTCAACGTAAACATTCTGCCCACTCTGTTGCCTTTTGCAACCAACCTGCACTTGTCTTTAAAGTCTTCAACATAACAACCATCAGGATTAAACCGAACTTGCAAACCTTGCTCAATCATCTGGCCAAACGAAACCAGATTCTTTGTTATGTTCGGAACATGAAGTACATCTGCAAGGTACTTCACTTTGCCATCCTGCATAGACAATGGCACATCTCCAACATGGGCAATTAGATGAGCAGTGTCATCCCCTGTTTCCACAAAACCTGGTCTTTCCGGGTTTTTCATCTCATTGAACCACTCCCCATGACTTGTCATGTGGTTTGAAGCACCTGAATCCACATACCATACATCATCTTTTGTGCTGCATCAACATTTTTAGACATGGCATTCACGACATGCTGCATAACAAACAACCTTTCATTATCCTCATTATTTCTGCTTGAGGATGTATAGTTGTTTTGCTACACTTTTCCATTTTGCATGTTAGCCTGTATCTTATAACATTCTGCCTGCACATGTCCAGGCTTACCACAATAATAGCATTCACGTGCATCATTATACTGCCTTTGCCAATTTCCACGGCCTCTTTGACTCCCCTTGCCTCTGAATTTGCCTCTTCCACCTGCGTGTTGTTGTTGTTATTGTTGTTGTTGTTGTTGTTGCTCTGAACTGTTTTTATTTTGTGAAGACTGTTGGTCTTCACCCAAGCTCTTCTCTTCTATAATCAGCATAGACACCAAATCTGTAAAGTTGGGAATGTTTTCTCGAGTCTGAATAGACGTCTTGAACGCCTTGTATTGTGGCCCAAGACCACATAGAGAGACCTCCACCTTATCATCATCATCTACTGACACACCAATAGATGCAATGGATTCCTTAATACTCTTTATCTTTAACGCATAGCCATTCACAGACATGCTTTTTTTATCCACAGTATGAAGTTCATTCTTCAACTATATCTTACGTGCCTTGGTATTTGTTTCATAAAGCTTTACCAAGGTGTCCCACGCCTCCTTGGGGGTCTTGGCATCCTGAATGTGCCCAATCATGGTATCCTGAATAATGGAGAGGCCAATACATAACTTTCCTGGCTCCTTGGTTCCAGTCTTTAAACTCTTTCATATCTGCAGCCAGCAGCAGTCGGATTTATGTCCGGTATCTCTGGTGCCTCTTCATACTCACCTTCTATGAAGTCCCAATAGCCCTTTCCCATCAGGAAATTCGTCAACCTGAACCTCCAAGCATGGAAGCTATTCTTATCAAGCTTCTCAGCCACAATCTGGGGTATCCCATCATTTGACATCTTGGTAAACACACAATTTTACCAGAAATAGCACTCTGGTTTATCCTGCACAAACTGTTGTATTTTCTGCAGCGGTACTGTAGTACTCTCAAATGTCACAACCACTGACTTCAATATGCATACATACACCCAATGGAAACTGTTGACCTCTTTGCAGCATCCACAGGGTCTGCACAGTCAATCTGTCTTCCTGCAGTTCTTAAAACAGAATTCTGCAGAGAATCGATGACTTACACCCACAGTTCTCGAAATCGCCTGCTTTCTGAAAAACGGAGGTCCAGACGCGCCCGAAATGCGTTTTTGACCCAAAAAAATTTATCCGATAGGTGTTCGATATAGTTGCCCTATAGCTTTACTCCCGCAAAGAAAGCTCCTCAATCAGAGATCATTTACCGGTGCCTCCCGGGAGCTCTTGACAAGGGTGTAGTCACCAACACAAATAGGGAAGAGTAGTTGAAGCTCTTATCCTCGTACTGCTTCTTGTGGTTCACTTGCTTGCAGCTCAACCCTTAACACGAGCTAGGCTCTGATACCATGTTAAGATTCTAGAAATGGGATTGATCATGGTGAAGGACATAGTTGGATTAAACCACACTAAGAACTCCATAACTAGAGAGAGAGAGATTGCACACTCAACACTATTCCCTTGTATTTCATATCACAATGAACCATACAATGATATAGGCTCTCTAGCCTTATCCCACTTTACACATCATCATCCATGTGGTAACTCCTTTTCCACTCTTTTGGTCAACTCTCACACACCATGCAATATTACATGTGGCATTCCTATCTCACCACAATATCTTGCACCTCTAGGGTGCTTTCCCACACAATACAACACCACGATTATAGTCACCAACACAAATAGGGAAGAGTAGTTGAAGCTCTTACCCTCGTACCGCTTCCTGTGGTTCTCTTGCTTGTAGCTCATCCCTTAACATAAACTAGGCTCTGATACCATGTTAAGATTCTAGAAATGGGATTGATCATGTGGTGAAGGACATAGATTAAGCATAAGATTAAGGTGGATTAAACCACACTAAGAACTCCATAACTAGAGAGAGAGAGATTGCACACTTAACACTATTCCCTTGTATTTCATATCACAATGAACCATACAATGATATAGGCTCTCTAGCCTTATCCCACTTTACACATCATCATCCATGTGGCAATTCCTTTTCCACTCTTTTGGTCAACTCTCACACACCATGCAATATTACATGTGGCATTCCTATCTCACTGAAATATCTTGCACCTCTAGGGTGCTTTCCCACACAATACAACACCACAATTATATCTCTCAACATGAGGCATCACATCTCTTGAAGGTGCAGGTGTAGTGGATGTTGTAGCACTAACTGGGGCTAACGGATGAGGGGTAAATGTAATGGCAGGTAAAGTGCCTAGCAAGGATAAAGCGCCTAGCAAGGAACTCTATTGGGACCTAATGGTAAAGGGGTGCCTGCTGTATAGGCTGGGAGTATAGCCAAAGATGCCCTCTACCTCCCTAGCAAACCATCGTTAAGACTCGATGAGAGCCTCAACCTGTGGATCAATGGGACAACAAGACGAGGACCCATTCCACATCTATACAAACAAAGAAAATATTTAAAAAATATTATGAAATGAAGATTTCCCGGCTCTTTAAGTCAATTAACCGCAGGAATCATCTCATTCTTCAAAACACAAAAAATAAAGAAATATTAAGAAAGCATGTAAGCCGAATGATTCTCGGCACTATGCATTATGCAAGCCGTTACACAAGCCTTGCATAAAGCATTATGCATTAGGCCTTATGCATAAGCCCTTAAGCATGAGGCCTTATGTATAAAGCACTATGCATAAGGTCTTAAGCACGAGGCCTTAAGTAAAAAGCTATGCATGAGGCCTTAAGTAAAAAGCTATGCATGAGGCCTTATGCATAAAGCACTATGCATAAGGCCTTAAGCATGAGGCCTTATGCATAAAGCTACGCATGAGGCCTTAAAGCTATGCATGAGGCCTTATGCATAAAGCTTATGCTGCATGAGGCCTTATGCATAGTGCTTTATGCATAAGGCCTCATGCTTAAGACCTTAAGCATAAAGCTTATGCATGAGGCCTCATGCATAAAGCTTATGCATGAGGTCTCATACATAAAACTATGCATGAGGTCTTATCCATAAAGCTATGCATGAGGCTTTAAGCATAAAACTATGCATGGGGCCTTAT
Source organism: Cibotium barometz (assembly GCF_041138505.1). Lineage (NCBI taxonomy): Eukaryota > Viridiplantae > Streptophyta > Polypodiopsida > Cyatheales > Cibotiaceae > Cibotium > Cibotium barometz. The sequence continues at coordinate 25,501,164 of NC_141053.1, read as the reverse complement.
ACATCGTTTTATGCATGAGGCCTTATGCATAAAGCACTAATGAGGCCTTATGCATACTTTTATGTATAAGGCCTTAAGCATGAGGCTTATGGTCGAGGAGGGGGAGAAGGTAGTGGGACCATGATTCCTAGCTAGCTTTGGCAATCTTCTCTTGTTTCACCCGATTCAATCACCCTTCATCTCTTGCGCTGATTCAATCACCCTTTATAGATATCGTGGCCGTAGCGTTCCCGTGGATCTAAATGGCCGCCTCTGTGTCTCTCGTATTCTCAATGGAACGTGTCTGTTGCTACAACACGGGAAATGCGCTTCACGGCACGACTTCACATGGCACAGTCTAGCTGCACCCTGCGATGCCAAATTGGGTGAAGTCAGTGCTTCAGCAACTTCTTCCCTGATCAGTTCACCCTATTCAGCAACTTTTTTTCGATTGGTTTCATTGTTCATTCTGAAGCATTTGTCAAGAAGACGTTTCATTCTGAAGCATGTCCAAAAAAAAAGCCATCCCTTAATTGATTGGTGAAATGTTTCTTTCGAACACTGTGAATCTCAAGCACTCGACGGTGAGAAATGTTTCTTTCGAACACTGTGAATCTCAAGCACTTGATGGGTGGTGAGAAATGTTTCTTTCGAGCACTCATGAATTGAGCTCAATTATTTCTCAATTCACCGCTCACATAAACGAGTTTGTGCATTGCCTTTAATTTTAAGGCTCTTTAAAAAAAATATTTTTTCGAGCACTGCGAGAGATGCCGAACACGCACAAATACTTACGTCACTTCACATCTCGCACTTTCTAACTTCTAGATATCGTGGCATAAGGCCTTATGCTTAAGACCTTAAGCATAAAGCATATGCATAGTGCTTTATGCATAAGGCCTTATGCTTAAGACCTTAAGCATAAGGCCTTATGCTTAAGACCTTGAGCATAAAGCTTATGCATGAGGCCTCATGCATAAAACTATGCATGAGGTATTGTGCATAAAGCTATGCATGAGGTATTATGCATAAAGCTATGCATGAGGCTTTAAGCAAAAAACTATGCATGAGGCCTTATACATCGTTTTATGCATGAGGCCTTATGCATAAAGCACTATTGAGGCCTTATGCATAGTTTTATGCATAAGACCTTAAGCATGAGGCGCTATGCATAAAGCACTATGCATAAGGACTTAAGCATGAGGCTTATGGTCGAGGAGGGGGAGAAGGTAGTGGGAGCCATGATTCCTAGCTGGCTTTGGCAATCTTCTCTTGTTTCACCCGATTCAATCACCCTTCATCTCTTGCACCGATTCAATCACCCTTTATAGATATCTATAGATATCGTGGCCACCACGGCGTTCCCGTGGATCTAAATGGGCGCCTCTATATCTCTCATATTCAATGGAGCCTGTCTGTTTCTACAACACGGGAAATGCGCTTCACGGCACCACTTCACATCGCACGGTCTAGCTGCACGTCAAGCTGCACCATGCGATGCCAGATTAGGTGAAGTCAGTGCTTCAGCAACATTTTTCCCAGTCGGTTCACCCTATTCAGTAACTTTTTCCCGATCGGTTTTATTCTTTGTTCTGAAGCATTTGTCAAGAAGACATTTCATTTTGAAGCATGTCCAAAAAAAAACACCATCCCTTAATTGATTGGTGAGATGTTTCTTTCACAAACACTGTGAATCTCAAGTACTTGACGGTGAGAAATATTTCTTTCGAGCACTCATGAATTGAGCTCAATTATTTCTCAATTCACTACTCACATAAACGAGTTTGTGCACTTTCTAACTTCTAGATATCGTGGCACAAAAATCACCCAAGCTTGTTTCTCTCAAAAGGTATCCACTTATCAAATGTGCAAAGCACAAAAGTTTCAATTATCACCCTTCATCTCTTTTGTCGATTCAATCACTCTTTATAGATATTGTGGCAGCGTTCTCGTCGATTCGTGTCTCTATTATTGAATGGGAAATGTGCTTCAGCACACAACTTCACATCGCACAGTCTACACTGTGCGATGCCGGATGGGCGTTCTTGGCTCTATCAGTGCTACAAAAACATTTTCAGCTTGGCCCTATCAGTGCTACAGAAACATTTTGGCGTTCTTGGCACTATCAGTGCTACAGAAACATTTTCAGCTTCCCCTACTTCTTTCAGCTTTGCTCTGCCATTGGCGTTCTTGGCTCTATATATCTACCCAATACAAAAATACCATCCTTTAATTGAGATCGATGAAACGTTTCTTTCGAACACTAGTACTCGAGCACTCATGAATTGAGCTCAATTATTTCATCAACACCAGAGATGCCCAACGAGGCACAAATACTTTCACTTCAAATGTAGCACTTTCGAAATTCTAACTCTCTCCATTTATAAGTTAAATTACTATTTAGGTAATTAAGCACAAGGAAAATAGAACTTAATAATCATCTTTTTTAGAGTTCTTTTTCATCACTTGTTGTGAGGTGCCTATTAAATTTTATCCAAATGGCACAAATTGCATAAACTAAATTGATATAATAGAAATCACAAGGCCTTGGTCACATCATCATCCCAACAACAAACAGAACACCATTATGGGGACTTAAGGGCGCATTGACGAAATAGACAAGATAGGAACGGTTGACATAGGAGAACATGTGAAAAAGTCAAAATAACTAACAAGTGTAAAAATCACCAAACAACAATTACACCAAAAATTTCGTTGATTATAATTTTATGATAAAAAAAAAGCATTGTTCCACCACCGAGCTAATCTTACCCACACTAACACTCTCACTCCCAAACACAATGATCAATCTATGAATCTCTAACTTCATGCATGGCTAGTAATATGCATAGCTTAAAAAGCCAAGGCCTTAATGCCAAGTATAAGGACAACATTTGGAGAGGGACAATAGTGGAGAATAAAATGTTCTCTCTCATTATTTTACCTAGCTGGTGAAAATGTTTTTCCTATTATAACAAATGGGGGTTTTAGAATGCACATGCACATGGGGATGGGTCTAGGCAGATGGGGCTTAGAGACATGTATACATGTGCTGTTAGGGCATGTAGGCCTTGAGTCTATAAAAGGCAACAGCCCTAGGACTATTGTAACTTTATGATGTTTTTACCATTTTATGTCTACTATGTTCTTTTTTATGGCTCATGTTTCTATTGTTGTGATTACTACAAGAAAGGGGGTCCTCGGAGGGGTCACTCATAAATATGTAACCGTAGTACGTGGGTTCAAGAGAAGGGGTTTTTAAAATGCCTTTGTAATACATTTTTTTACATTCAGAAGGGTACCATTTAAGGGGGTATTTACAAATTAAATAGCATAGGGATGTGTTTTAATCTTGAGAAATTTATAGATAAGGGGTTTTGAATTAGGCCTTGAACGCACGTGAGTTTGAGAGTTTACATATAGTGAACCCCCCAAGAGGGGGTCTAAGAATCACTCCAAACATATTCCCTAAGCATAAAACTTAGGAGTTAGAGGTGACGTTAGGAGTGATGCACTTAAATGTCACTTTTGATAACGTTAAATGTCATAATTATTTTTAGCTAGGCCCAATATTGTGAGTAACATTTAGTTTCACAAAAGTGACACTAAATGTCACTTTTGTGACACTAGAAGTGATATTTAGTGTCACAAAAGTTACACCTGGAGTGACGCTAAACATCACTTTTGTTACACTAGTAGGAGTGACACAAGGAGTGAGTTTAGTGCTCTTAGTGTCACAAAAGTGACACTTGGAGTATAACACTCAACATCACTTATAGTGTTATAAATGTGACATTTAGAGTCACTCCTAGTCCCACTTTTGTGACTCTAAAATTCACATATAATATTATTCTATAGTGAAAAAAGGATTCTCCAAGCTTCGTTCCTAGCCCCTTTATATGGTCTTAAACTAATTACACCTTTAAACCATTAGTCCTAGAGCTCTCTATTTTCTCTCTAATCTTGCCTACAACCTTCTAATCTCTTTCTAATCATTGTTGTAAGGTTGTAATCTATGTTCAATCCTCTTGTATGCCTTTAATCTCTCCTTAACCTTGTAGCAAGTTTCAAACCCTCTTGCAAGCTTCCATATCTCTACTAATGTTGCTATAACCTATCTAATCTCTCTCGAATCTTGTCTGTAGCCTTCTAATCTCTTTATAATCTTTGCTTTGAGCATGTAATCTCTCTTTAATCCTCTTGTATGTCTTTAATCTCTCCTTAATCTTGCACAACAAGTTTCTGACCCTTTTGTAAGCTTCCATATCTCTACTAGTCTTGATATAACATCTTTAGTCCCTCTCTAACCACTTGTAAATCTTAATGTAAGGTTTAATGGCTCTCTAAGCTCTTGTCGAATTCTCTAGCAGCCTTCTAAACTCCCTATTCCTCCTCTAATCCCACTTAAGTCACTTTATGCTCTTATAAGCAAGTTCTTAGTCTCATGGAAACATTGAATAGGAGACCTTAGTGATTCCAACTCTCTGAGTATGCTAACAACTCTATGAATGAGAAAGGTATGTGGGTTGGAGAGAGATTTAGGGTTAATGATGAGGTTTACTTATAGCCAATCTCAAGAGGGCTACACAGAGTCCAAGCATGTGGTATTTTGGAACATCATTGGAAGGGAAGATTGCTAGCTTTCAAGAAAACTCAAAATGAAGGCATGGTGGCAGTGGTTCAACATGTCTACATGGCTTCACGCATTCATCTTCCTCCTCAAATGGCAAAAACCAAGTTTCCTTGTAATTATAAGTATTTTGTTACTAATGTGGTTCTATTCAAATCATTTGTTATACCCTTGTTATTCACTTCTTCTTTTTGGTGTTTTTGTATATGCAGACATATTCCCATCAACTTATATAGAGGAGCAACCATTGAAGAGAATAACAGGGACCTTCATTGCTTTCCATTCCACCATAGGTGAGGTTTTATTTTGCAGCAAGAACCCTAAGAGACTTCTTGGCATAGTAGCCTATATTCTTTTTCACACACTCTTACATAGTTCCCTCTAGGACTAAAGACTATGGATGACTTTAAAAGCTTCCATTTAATCCCTCATTAGACAATATAGAGTGGCCAATACCAAACAAATGGAGTGTAGATGCCTTCAAACAAAAGATGATTAGTGATATCCAATCCTCTTTAAAATTTACAAAGCCCTCTCAATCAGTAGGCCTTAGTTGGTATGCTCCCATTCATCTTTTTGTGCACGTGTTTTGTAAGCTTTTGCCCCCACAAACCACTCCAATAATGTTCACTTGCAAGAAATTGCAATCTAAGCAGATGAATGGTTTATTTGGAAATGCATGGGATATGGTGAAAGGGGTGTGTAAGGGAGATGCATATTCTTGCAAAGTTGTGATTTCAATTATCACACTTCGATACTTGAAAGCACACTCAAATTTATACATCTGATTGCACTAAGAGCGATGGATGAAGAAAAAGGGGGAGTGGATACCATTGCAGTCATGTTAGGGTGTTGATTCACCCATAGAACTACCAGTCAAAGTACCCAATGGCACCATTGACCTTGTCAACGCTAGCAAAGAATGGTCGAACATTCGAGAACACCTACTAATCATGGGATTTGAGGAAGTACAAGATACAAGCTTCAAGATAGAAGATCGAAAGGTTTTAGCTTTTTCCTTATTGATTTTTGAGTTGATTTTTCTTAACCATCCATGCTCTGGTGATATTTGTTCATATGTGTTTGTGTATATTGGGAGACATATGGAGAAGTCTTTCATGGTTTGTGATTCTTGGAGGGGCATGGGTGTGGAATTGCAATTAGGAGTGTAATTGGGTAATGTCAATGTAATTGTTTTTCATTCTAATCCAACTTTATCCTTTTTGGTCGATAATGTAATGAATGGCATGGACTATTTGTATCAAGCTTGAATGATCACAATATATTCAATTTGGATAAGTTTGTATAAAATTATTATTTGGATACATATGACTAAATATATTACTTGGATTAAGTATTTTAATTAAAATGACTATGTTTAATAAAGTACTTTGGGCGGTCGGCCCTTTTTTGATAAGTGTGAAATTGTCAATTTCAAACCCTAATTTTTTCTAAAAATAGGGAACCTCCCTCATTTTTTTTCATTTGTATCACTAGTAATCACAGGCACTTTTCTAACATATATTCCCTATAGCTTGGCTTCCACTCTCATGTTACGATCCTGATGGATCATTCCATGGTGTATGAGAATGTTCTTGGATTCCTAGAGCTATTTCACATTTTCTCTCACACCATTGACTTTGAAAGAATTATCCTCCTTGCCGAACATGGATACAAGGAGACCTTGGAGTACATGGAAACATACATAAAGCCCTTTTCTATGATTATCCCCAATAGTAACACTCTCTGGGTCCCTTGCAAGATTCTACGCTACATCAACAAAACCAATGCAAACTATACTAAGCAATTGCATAGGTATTGACAAGGCATACAAGAAGATGGGCACTTTAAGGTGCTCTCCACTCAAGAAAGGGTTGCCCTTGGTAAGGGAAAACTTGGCACCAATGTTTTGTCATGGATCTCAACATTCATTCTCATGTTGAATGAACAAGAGTCCGATAATGAGGTTGAGGTTAGTGACGTTGCCTTGGCTGATTTAGATAAGAGAAAGGAGGTAGATCCAAAGCCCAAGCTCCTTGATCAAGTGGTGGAGCAAGCTCTGGCCTTGGATCTTCTTCAACACCATGAAGAGGTAGAAAAGATAAAGGTACCACCTCACGGGCTAGTGGAGAAGGGTCAACAACAATAGCCGTTGTGGATGCATCCACCTGCAAAGAATGAGTTTGATCAAATATGTCATGGAGTTGGATGCCTGGGCACATAGTAAGGGTGGCACAAGGGATCCCTTTGGAACTAACTTAGCATTGGCCCATTACATGGGCCATATTCCAACTAAATACATTGTGGTTGTCCAGAATGCTTTTAGCCCTATAGGAGGATTCCAACTTTTTGCTCTCAAGGCCTTATCTAAAGTGTTGTGCTTGTCTAGCATCTCCAAGAATGCACCCATTGCCAAAATTGTAAGAGAGAGAGATGCTAAGTGTATTGTAGATTCCATCATGTCAGACACTCTTCCCCTCAACAAGAGAAGGTGCAACGCTTGAAAAGAAGCAATCAAAAGACTAAAAAATTGGGATGTAAATTGTAATGCTTATCATGTAATCCCTTGTTTTGGTAAAAAAAATAACCTTTTTTGAAGTATCTACGTTGGGGCCAATTTTAATTTTTGTAGTTGAATTTTACATGAAGTGAATTTTGTAACAGTGCAGTTGATTATGAATTTGTAGTTGAATGGAGTGAGTTCAATTTTTTAGTTGAGTTTGTACTAATGAACTAAATCTTTGTAATTGTTTTTGAAATCAATTCCAAAAAATTAAATAATTTTAAACATTACTTTTGAGCTTGTATAGGCCTTCCAAGCCCTCCCCCAGGCCTCGGGGGGCTGCATGGGCCCAAAATGCCCTAGGCCAGCACGAGGCAACCTGGGGCAAACAAGCAAGGCTCTTGTAGCCCCCTCAGAGACCTTGGGGAGCAAGTTTGTCTGGCCCCAGGTTGCCCCGTGCTAGCTTGGGGCCCTTGGGCTAGCCCCCCTGAAGCTTGGGGAGCAAGTTTGTCTGGCCCCAGGTTGCCCCGTGCTAGCTTGGGACCCTTTGGGATAGGCCCCCTGGAGAGCGCTTGGAAGGCCGGTACCGGATATTAAATATTGTTTTGGATTCTTTAGAAAAAAAATCTAGATTTTTTTGAAAAGTTTTGTTACAAATTCATAATTCAATTTTGCAATTAGAATGAACAAAAAAATTTTAAATCTATAAACTCAACTCTCTAGAAGAATTTACAAAAAATTGCACTTATAACACCATATTAGTGAATTTGGGAATTTTCCAATTCCCATTTTTGAATACTTAAAAAAGGGGACATGGATAACATGTTTGTAAGTTTCTCAAAACCCTGTCATATGACCTATCGTTGGAAAGCGCTTGAAAAATGGAATCTAAAGAGCTATAAAGCGCTCATTTTGGATTAGTGGTGTTCAAGTTATGGTTAATTCAAACTTTTGACCACGTGTCCCAAACTTGTGGGAAATTCTCATATTCCCCAATATGGTATTTTATGTGTTTTATAACTTGCTATATGAGAAACATGGTTCAATTGAGTTCAATTTTGCACCTAGTAATTAATAAAATATATCTCAAAATGTGTCCCAAAATAAAAAACCATGACTATACAAGCTTAAAATGACACAAGATAAAAAAACTTGAGCCTTCTATCGATAAAGATAAGTTCTTACACAGCAGCAGCAGCGCTGGTTACAAGTCTTGACAACGCAAAAGTCTAGCTAGTTTAAGTTCCTTCATCATTATAGTATCCCTCTTGGCATGGATAGCATAGAGGTTTTCATCCTAAAAAAAGGTCACCAAAAATGCTTCTGCAACTTCTTGTAAAGCTCCCAATGTAAGGATTTGCACACAATAGTCTTGAGAGTAACTATATCGGATTTCTTTTACAATATGTGTGAAAGGTGCCTTGGAAATAAGGAGATCCATAGATTTTTAAAATCTGCGTATCTCTTGGAGTGCTTTGACTCCATATTTCCTCCTCCTCCTTGGTGCACATGGAGGCACATTTGGGTTCTGAGGCCTTGGAGGAAGAGGAGCCTTCTTCCAGTCGTGTCTGTTGGGCGACCATGGCGAGGTTGTGGTGGAGGTTCTACTACATGCATCTCTAGTGGTGCTTGTAAATATAAAATACTAGCCATGCTCTCCTCACTTGTAGAGCCTCCTTGTCCTCTGCTTGCTACTTGGACTTCCTCTCGTGTTGGAAGGAGACCCATATTGGGAGGGAGTTCTTCCCACACGTTGCCCTCGTGGAGGTGGAACATTTTATCCTTCACATGGTGGAGGAACCTCCTGCTACTCGTGCTCGTCTCACTGTTGACAATTCTGTGCTATCGAGATCACGAGGCTGCTTTCTAGTACTACTAGTAGCATTGTAAGATTCCTCTCTCCAGCTTTTGAGGTGTAAAAGTTTAAGAATCTCCCCTTCTCATCTTGTAATTATTCCCCTCTTGGAAATAAAAGAAAGATTATGTTTTACCCTGTTTTGGCTTAGAGAGAGAAAATGTCTAGAGAGAGATAATCCAAAATTGAGATATTTTTTTATATGAGAATCCTCCTAGTGTCTAGTACTACTAGTAGCATTGTAAGATTCCTCCCTCTAGCTTTTGAGGTGTAAAGGTTTAAGAACCTCCCCTTCTGATCTTGTAATTATTCCCCTCTTGGAAATAAAAGAAAGATTATGTTTTACCCTGTTTTGACTTAGAGAGAGAAAATATCTAGAGAGAGATAATCCAAAACTGAGATATTTTTTGATATGAAAATCCTCCTAGTGTCTAGTACTACTAGTAGCATTGTAAGATTCCTCCCTCTAGCTTTTGAGGTGTAAAGGTTTAAGAACCTCCCCTTATGATCTTGTAATTATTCCCCTCTTGGAAATAAAAGAAAGATTATGTTTTACCCTGTTTTGGCTTAGAGAGAGAAAATGTCTAGAGAGAGATAATCAAAAATTGAGATATTTTTTGA